>NC_134086.1:159568387-160168387 GCF_000715075.1 Nicotiana tabacum | reverse complement strand
GATGGATTTTCTGCTTATCAATGTTCTCATCTTTGTGAAGATGGTAGTAGTACAGGTCCTCTTGAATCTGATGATTGGGTGAATGTGAGGAATGTGATAGAGTTCCTTAAAAGATTTCACGAGCTAACTAAAAAAGTTTCAGGTTCACGTTATGTCCCTTGTAATTCTTATTTTGAGGATGTATCTGAACTTTATTGTCATTTGAAAATGTGGTTAGTTAGTGAGGATGAGCATTTGAGAAAAATGGCTGAGCAAATGCAAGAAAAGTTCAAGAAGTATTGGGGTGAGCCTGAAAAGATGAATAAAATAATTTTTATTGCTTCCGTCTTGGATCCACGTAATAAATTTGAATATGTTGAGGGAGCACTTGAGAAACTTTTTGGGGAGGAAAAAGGGAAGAAAATAAATGTTGAGGTGTATGCTTATATGAACTCTTTGTTTGGAGAGTATCTAAAAAAGTATTCAACCGGATCTTGTCCTCAATCTCCATCTAGTTCTACTTCATCTAACAACATATCTAATACATCTAGTGAGAGTGTTATAAATGCATCTTTAATAAGGACGAAGCTTTACTTGAAGAAATAAAAGGAAGACAGTGGAAGTGGGGGTGCTAAATCGGAGTTGGATAAATACATTAGTGAAGAACAAGAGCCTTTTAGTGAAGAATATGATATCTTAAGTGGGTGAAAAACACATGCTCCTAGATTTTCCATTCTTTCGGAGTTGGCTCGTGATGTGTTGGCCATTCCAATTTCTAGTGTGGCGTCAGAATGCGCGTTTAGCACTGGTGGCCGTACTCTTGATTCATTTAGGAGTTCATTGACTCCTAAATGTGTGCAAGCTCTTATTTGTTTTCAAGATTGTCTTAGAGAAGAGAAGAATCCTATTAGTGTTGAAGAAGATTTGAAGTATCTTGAGGAACTCGAGCTTGGTAAGCTTTAATATTTTGTGTATATTTTAGTTCAAAATAATATATCATACTTGTTTATTTGTATGACATATTTGGTCGAATTATCTTTAGATATGGAAAATAATGGAAGCACTACTAGCATTGTTTGACGTATAGTTGCAACTTGCAATTCGAGTGGTAAGTTTAATACTCTATTTGTTTGGTGATATACTTTTGTAGTTTTGTTTTATTATCATCAAAAAATAATATTCTAACTTATGATTTATATTTTTTTAGGTTCAAGTGCAATCATGCCCGATGCTCCTAAAGTACGCTCTGATATTTGGGAACACTTTGAAGTGAAAGAAGATAACGAAAAAGTTCGCAAAGTAGAGTGCAAGCATTGTGGTCAAGACTATAATGTTAATCCAAAGAGGAATGGAACATCTGGTTTAAGGAAGCATATATAGCGTTGTCTTGCGCGTCTTCCTGGAATCTGTATTTAAGAATTAAGACTAAGTTGATTCGAGACTATTAGTGTAAACTTGAATTGAGGGATGCCCTCTCTGTTTTGCACTTTTTTTATTTGGCTGCTATTGTGTTAGAGACTTAGAGTCTGAGCCTGTTAGACTTTTTTGGCTGCTGCCTGCTATTGTCTTATCTTAAATGTTGTGTATTTGTGTTTATGGTTTGGTTGTTCAGTTGTTCTTGGCATTGGCAGTGTGTAAATGTAATTGGCACAGTGCAATTGGCTGTTCAGGTGTTCCTGATGTTGCTGCTACATGTTAGTTACAATTGCAGCTTGGCAGTATGTAAATGTTTGGCTGTTTAGGTGTTCTGCAGATGGTTTGGTTGTTCAGGTGTTCTGCAGATGCTTGTTACATGGCCTGAAATCTGAATGCTAGCCATCTCTTCTAAAGAATGACAAGAATAATTCTGTTTTTTCTTGCTTGGCTGCAGATCTATTAGCTTCGCTGCAGATACTTGTTACATGGCCTAAAGCCTTCAGTCTAATTCTGTTGTGTGCCTGTGTCTATTTAAGAATGAAGGACTGAAGGCTATATGTTAAATGTTAGTTACAACTTATAATTATATGCTTGTTGGCTGTTGTTGTGCGTATGAAGATGGTTGCAGGCTTGCAACACAATTGTTGTAAAAAATCATTTTGTCCTTAGTTCCTAACAGTGCTATAGTAGCAGCAGTTTGTGTGTTTTTTTTAAATTTTCCTGTTAATGCATTTTTTATGCGTGGTTAATCTGCTTCAACAACTTAATTTCAGTAGTTGACAGCCTTGACACGTCTATATGAAAAAGCAGCTTAATATTGGAGCAGAAACTTCATATTGAAGCAGTATCAAAATTTAATATTGAAACAAAAATTTCAGTAGTTGACGCGTCTATATTTTAAATTTTACTCATTAATGTATCAAAACGAAACCGTAACGAACCAAAATAAGAAATACTGAACCGTACCGAACTATTTTGGTACGATATTTGGTATACACAATCGATAAATCGAATATCGAATTACCGAACCGAAGTGCGCAAATACCGAACTGAAATACCGAACGCCCACCCCTAGAGGTTACTCCTGATGACAACTAGCTGCTTTCTGCTTTCCTTATTGGTTTAGTGCTAACTCTGCTAGGTATAGGTAGGGAGTCTTCTACAAGTCGCATTATTGATTGATGACCTGATTTTGGAAGCAGTCGAGATGCCTTTGGTGGGGGAACCCTTTCTACGCACAGCAGATGGTTTGCTCATATCTTAGCATAAGTATATCAAATATCTTCTCCAAGATGTTAACATAGCTGAATGCAAAAGTGTTCTCACACCCATGACATCTACATGTACCTTTGAAACTTCACTTGAGGATTCCAAAATGGATGTCACTCTTTATCGTTGAGTCATTGGAAAGCTTCATTACCTATTCTTCACTCGGCCTGACATTGCCTTTGCAGAAAGTAAATTATCTCAATTTATGTATCAACCGGGTGTTTCTCATTGGAAAGTTGTCAAGCATCTTTTGAGATATCTTTGTCATACTACTCATATTGGTATTAAGCTTGCTAAAAAATCTGTTGCTCAATTGGTTGCCTATTCTTTTTCGGATCGGGCTAATGACCGACTTGATCGTACTTCTATCATAGGGTATATTGTATTTCTTGGTGGTTCTTTTAGCATGTATCTTTTACCATTTAGCCTAGGAATTATTGTATATTACCCTTCTAAATAATGGTATTCTTATCTCTTACACTTATGTACTGCTTTATAAATATAATGACAACTCTAAAACATTACTATAGGGCATTATTATATCATGGTATCAGAAGCCTAAAGATCCTACCCTAACCCCCTAGCATCGACCGTCGATGAAATTCACGGCTGAAGCATCTCTTGTTTTCTCCACGTTTTTTCCTTCTCTATTACTTATGTCTTCTTTTTGCTATCAAGCCTTATTTAATTAATCCTTTCCACTGTTACTTTATAGATTTTTTAATATTCTTTTAACTTTCTTGTGTGCCCCGCATTACATACCACAGTTCTTTACTTTTGGTCTTTCTTCTTTAAACCATTAGATACAGAATTGTTCTTTGCCTTTTCTTTTCCCCCCCAGTCAATTCTGATATTTAAAAATTAAAAAAAAGAAGAAGAAAGCCCATCTCTCGTTATTTTGTTCTTTCAATTTCGTTTCTTGCTACATATTCTTTTATTATTAATATGGTTGGAACTGTTTTTTCTGTGCATATTAAGGATCTTGTTCCTAAAGTTTTAGATCAAACTAATTATCTTAAATGGATACATCTCATTTAACTTGTTATTGAGATGTATGATTTGTTTGGACACATTGATGGTTCTGAATCACCTCCTTCTGAATTTAATATTTCTTGTGATGGTACTTCCAAGTCAGTTAACCCTGCCTTTGTTACGTGGAGAAAGCAAGACCGTCTTCTTCTTACTTGGATTCAAGCAATAATTCACAGTGACCTTATTCCTATGTTATAGCATTGTTCTACAGTTGCAGGTGCTTGGACCACATTAAAAAATCACTTTCTCCATTAATCCACGGCGTGAGAAATGCAGTACAAGCATCAATTATATACTATTAAAAAGGGAGATCTCTCTACAAATACTTATATGTCTAAGATTCAGGACTTGGCTGATTGCCTCCACTCTACTGGCCGTAGTGTTAATGACTCTGAGTTGGTTCGATGTGCTTTGAATAGACTTCCATTGTCTTATGATCTTTTGTGATTATGGCCTTGCACATGTGTCCTGCTCCTCGATTTTCTGAGTTGTGGATGATGCTTCTTACTCATAAGGCTCGTACTTTGCCTTCTCCTGATCTAGTATCACCTACTACGACATTGGTTGCTACAGTAGTTGATCCTCTTTTCTCAACCTCTTCGGGATATCGTGGATGTAGTCATGGTCATGGTCGCGATCGTGGAGGTAGCCGTGGTCGTGGCCGAGGTCGTGCTCAAGATTACAGTCGTGGTAATATTTCACAGTTTCATTATAGCCCGTCACCTTCCCCAGTTCCTTGTGGTGGTCCTTTCCAGCATTCTACCTTTGGTCGTGGTATCTTGGTTCCCTCACCTTATCACTTGCCTGCATTTGTGGCTCCTACTCCCACTTCTACTACTGTGATTTGTCAGATTTATGATCTTTCTGGTCATATGGCACTTGCTTGTCCTCAACGCCATAACTACGCTTATATTGCTCCTAGTCTTCAGGCGAATATGGCAGCACTCTCATTGTTGTCCCCTCCAGACAAGAATTCGTACTTGGATTCTGGTGCAACCACACACATGACTAATGATTTGGGTAATCTCTCTTCCTTTTCTCTTGTTTCAAATGATTCCATCTTGGCTGGTAATGGTACTCATATTCTTGTTAATGGTGTTAGTTAACTTCTCTTTCTACTCCTTCTTGCTTCTTTACTTTGTCTCATGTTTTATATGTTCGCATCTTTGCAATAATTTATTATTTGTTCATCAATTTACCAAAGAAAATAATTGTGGTACTAACTTTCTTCCTTGGTGTTTTGATGTTAAGGATTTGGCGACGGGGAAAGTTCTGCATCACTCCCGCACTGATGGGCCTCTCTATCCTTTTCTGTCTTCCTCTGCATTGTCATCGTCTGCTCAACCATCAACTTTTGCTGCTCTACATGACTCTAGTTCTATTTGGCATCTACGTTTGGGGCACCCAAGTCATATTGTCTTAGATTTACTTAGATCTAGAAAGTTAATTTCATTGTCTAGGCCTTTTTCTATTATTTTTTTGTAATTCTTGTTTAAGCTCTAAACATTCGGCTTTGCCATTTTCTTTAAGTACTTCAACTACTTCTTATATTTTAGAGTTAATTCATCCTGATGTTTGGCAGTCCCATGTGCCCTCAGTTAGTGGTTATCATTATTATGTTCTTTTTATTGATGATTTCACTCATTACACATGTATTTATCCTCTTCGTCATAAAAGTGATGTCATATCTTATTTTACCCATTTTAAACTTCTTGTTGAAAATCAATATGTGGGTCTATTAAAATATTTCATTCAGATGGCGGGGGCGAGTATCAAAGTTCTTCCTTTATCTAATTTCTCCGCTCACATGGTATTCATCATCAATTATCTTGTCCTCATACACCTCAGTAAAATAGTGTAGCTGAGCGTAAGCACCGTCATATCACAAATGTTGCTCGCGTTATACTTTTTCATACTCATGCCCCTCTTTCTTTATGGTTTGAAGCTTTTCTTACTGATGTTCATCTTATTAATCACCTTCCTTCTTCTTTCCTGGCTAAGCTCTCTCCCTATGAGAATCTATTTGGGGTTTCACCTAACTATACCATTTTAAAACATTTTGGGTGTCTTTTTTATCCTAATTTGCATCCTTATCGTTCTCACAAACTTGACTCACCTTCTTCTCCTTGTATGTTTTCAGGGTACAATTCTAGTTACAAGGGATATCGAGGTCTACATCTTGATACTAGTCGTGTCTATATTAGTCGGTCTGTTCTCTTTATTGAGCATTATTTTCCATATGTAAATTTATCTGCTTTTCTACCTCCTCGTTTTTTTGTGTCCTATGTTCTCCTCCTTATACCTACTGCATTACCTAGTCCTACGCCTACTGCACTCGAGTCTACTAGTTATGCCACTACTTTTGTGTCCCCCCTTTTTTCCGATTGAATCTCCTAGTTTATCTTCCCTTCTTCCTATCTCCTTAGACTTCTCTTCCTTGTTGTTATCTAGTACTGATTCATGTCCTATATCCACCTCCACTATTGAGCCATCACCTTCAATCTCTGATTCTACTCATCCCATAATTACTCGATCTAAGTGTGGTGTGATTAAACCAAATCCGAAGTATGCTCTTAATTCTATGTCTTTTGAGCCTACTTGTTTCAGCTCTGCAACTAAGGATGCTAGATGGCGTAGTGCTATGGAGAAGAGTTCAATGCCCTACTTGCAAACCAGACGTGGTCTCTTGTTTCTCATCCATCTATTGTTAATGTTGTTGGCTGCAAATGGGCCTATCGAGTTAAGCACAAGTCTGATGGCTCTCTTGATCGTTCTAAGGTAAGATTGGTAGCCAAGGGCTATACTCAGGCACCTGGTGTGGATTATGGTGAGACCTTGAGTCCTGTTGTTCGTCCCACTGCTATATGCATAGTTGTCATTATTGCTATTTCTCGTGGTTGGTCTATTCATCAGTTCGATGTAAAAATGCATTTCTTAATGGTTATTTGCATGAGTATGTCTATATGGAGCAACCACATGGGTTTATTGACTCTGTCCGACCATACTATGTTTACAAACTATATAAGGCATTATATGGTCTCAAGCAGGCGCCTCGTGCATGGTTTAGTCGGTTTGGTTCCTTTCTACTAGCACATGGGTTTCAGAATAGCCATGTAGATTCATCTATATTTGTTTATTCATCTGGTGGTCAATATCTTTTCTTGTTATTATATGTGGATGGTATCTTACTGACCGGCTATGATCCTAGCTTAATATCTTGGTTTTCTAGATTACTTAACTCCGAGTTTTCTATTACTGATCTTGGTAATCTTCATTATTTTTTGGGTGTTCGCGTCACTCGGTTGGCGAATAGTTTGCATCTTTTTAGAGTAAGTATGCTCGAGATATTCTTGATCGTGCTAGTTTGTTACAGTCCAAGCCTATCTCTACTCCATCTTCTTCTCGATCTGCCACTATTGAGGACTTTGTTATTGTTGATGGTACTTTATACCACAATCTAGTGGGTGTTTTACAATATTTGACTCTGACTCGACCAAACATTGCCTTTGCGATAAATACAGCTAGTCAATACTCACATGCTCCTACTTCCGCTCACATTGCTGCTGTTAAATGTATTTTGTGTTATATTGTCGGTACTCTCGATTTTGGGTTGTTATTGAAATCAGTTACTACCTATTCTCTTAATGCATATTTGAATTCTGATTGGGCTGGTTGTCCTAATACTCGTCGGTCTACCACTGGATCTCTGGTTTTCTTTGGTTCAAATCTCATTTCTTGGTCTTCTAAGAAGCAACATATTGTCTCTCGCTCTAGTACCGAGGTTGAGTATCGTGCCATGGCTCACACTGTGGCTGAGGTATTATGGATTCAACAACTGCTACGGGACTTGCATAATTTTTCTCTCTGATGCGCCACTCGTCTTCTGTGATAATGTAAGTGCCTTATATCTTACGATGAATCCTATATATCATTATCATACAAAGCATCTTGTAGTTGATTTTCACTTTGTATGGGAACATGTAGCCTATGAATCTATTCTTGTTCGCTATCTTCCAACGGAGTGTCAACTAGCTGACATTCTTACCAAGGGCCTATCCTCTCATCGATTTAAGACTCTTCGAGGAATCTTCACATGTTCCCACACTTGATTGAGGGGGCGTGATAATATACATGTATCTTTTACTATGTTAGCCTAGGAATTGTTGTATATTACTCTTTTAAATAAGGGTATTCTTGTCTCTTATACTTATGTACTGCTTGATAAATACAATGACAATCCCGAAGCATTACTATGGGGCATTATTATATCAATTCTCCCATCTCATGGTCTTCTAAAAAGCAACGCTATGTTTCTCAGTTGTCTACCGAGGTAGAATATAGAGATGTTGCTGCTACAACCTCTGTAGTTGTTTGGCTCACCAACTTGCTTCGTGAACTTCGCTTCACGTTGTCAAGTCCTACTCGAGTTCTCTGTGACAACATAAGCACTACTTACATTTGTTCCAATCCAGCTTTTCATAGCCATATGAAACATGTTGAAATCAACTTTCACTTTGTTCGTCAGCTTGTCTAGTCTAAAGTTTTCGAGGTACATCATCTTTATTCTGTGGATCAAGTTGCAGATATTTTTACCAAGTTGCTGCCCTGTTCTGCATTGCTACGTATTTATCCCAAGTTGGGTCTTGTTGACATAAGCCCCACCTTGCGGGGTGGGGGTGGGGTGGGGGGGTGTAAGGCACTCTTGACTAATGCCCTGTTAACATAGGAGATTTTGTACTAGTTTATCTGTATCTTTTTGTGTCTTTCTCTATCCTTCAGTTAACCTATTTTTTAGGAGTTTGTTAGGTTTATATCTCTTCTTATCCTTATGTATCTTTACGCATATTCTTCTGTATCTTTCTGGATGTAACTCTGCTCTATATAAAGAGCTTCTTTATTCATTCTGCAGCTTATACGCTTTATTGTGATGGTTTAAGATTTAAAAGTTGGGAAAATGTCCAAATTTGTTCATGAATAATGCGAAATGGTCGAGATTTATAGTTGTTAGTCTATTAACCCGGTTGTACATATTGGTTTTATAAATTGTGGTCTTATACGATAACAATTATTACAATGCCCCAATTTTAAATAAGTTAAGGTAAGTTATGTGAATCCATACTAACAATGTTTATAATTACTTTAAAACAATTGATTAACATGAAAAAATAAAACATTTATAAAGAAAACTGAATTACTCGAATAATATCAACTTCATTACATAATACACGTTGAAAAAGATTCAGTGGAATATTTACAAATACATACAAAGAAAAAATAATACTACAGTACGAACTAACGGGAGTTCAGGAAAATAACATCATCAATTACCGTAAAATAAATAAAAGGAAGTCACGTTTTTTTCTCTTTTTTTTAATAAGTTAAATAAGCTTTAAAAGAGATAGGTTGCTAATTTAAAATCTTAATATAATAGTAATAGATAAGAGAAAAAGTGAGGTGGCAAAAATGGCTTGGAGTCGCCCCCGTCACAAAACTCACAGCCAGCATTTGAAAGGTTAAGGTTCATTTCAGATTTATATTTTGTTTTCTTCCACTTATTTTTATTTATTGTATCTTTAGGATTTTTACTATGTCATGTGTTAGCGATTTTGAATATTATGCTGTAGTTGATCCTGACCATATATATTGATAACCAAAAGGTACTGTTTTCTTCTGCTTCTTCGTGTGTCATCAGTTAGGAGATTTTTATTTTCTCCAAAGTATTGCAACAACCAAAAGAAACAAGAAGTCGAGAGATGCAATCCCTGTCAAAAAAATTCTTTAGCACAAAATTAAAGGAATCATCATCATTTTCCCAACTGTGAATCCACATGAGAGGACTGTAGTATCACTTCTTCCTGACAAAAAAGGACAAAGAGTTAATAATGGAAATTGCTGTACAATAACATTATTGTGCTTCGTCAAGGTCACAGCCCACAGGTCACATCTTAAAATTCATTTGAATCATATGTAGTTAGTTTCCTTTAATAAAAAAAAATCAGGGAGGTATAAATTTGAATATATATATATATTAAAGCAAGAAAGTTTGCATTAAGTCAAGTGTCAAGCTAATATAAAGTCACTTGGCAATTTAGGACAATATTTATTATAGTATTTAATTTAAATTGAAAGATAATATTTTTTTAATTTAAATAGAAAGATAGTAAATAAGATTCTTTTCAATCCGAATGGAAAGAAAGTTAAATTTGAATTGATTAATTAATTAATTAGGAAAGCTAATCAACACATAAATGTTCTAATTCTCTCTCTCTCTCTCTCTCTCTCTCTCTCTCTCTCTCTCTCTCTCTCTCTCTATATATATATATATATATATATATATATATATATATATATATATATATATATATATATATATATATATATAAAAGATATGGATGGAATATAATGAAATAGAGTCACTTTGAGGTTCCCTCTGAAATGAGGCATGTAAGGGAGCTGCTACGAAGAAGTTCCGGGAGTTACGAAGGAAGCTTCGAGAGTTTGTCTCGGTAGGGAACTGTACGATCTTTTCCCCTATTGTATTGGATCAATAAAAAAAAGAGGTCAGTGCTACGACCCCCTATTATTTGATCCAATATTGACCGGGGACGAGCCCCCACTTCCATAGATCCTTGGTTTGACCTCCCGTAGTGGACCTTGCTTTTAAGAAAGCGGAGCGGGAAGCAAGAAAGTTTGCATTGAGGTTAAGCCAAGTGGCAAGTGGCAAGCTAATATAAAGTCACTTGGCAATTTAGGACAATATTTATTATAGCATTTAATTTAAATTGAAAGATAATATTTCTTTAATTTAAATAGAAATATAGTAAATAAGATTCTTTTGAATCTATATATATATATTAAAGCAAAAATGTTTGCATTGTGGTTAAGCCAAGTGGCAAGCTAATATAAAGTCACTTGACAATTTAGAAAAATATTTATTATAGTATTTAATTTAAATTGAAAGATAATATTTCTTCAATTTAAATAGAAAGACAGCAAATAAGATTCTTTTGAATCTGAATGGAAAGAAAGTTAAAATTGAATTGATTGATTGATTAATTAGGAAAGCTAATCAACACATAAATGTTCCAATTCAAACGAGAGGCTCAACGAGTGAGGCGAATTGTTCTAAATAATGAGAAAGAGTTCTTTGAAATTTGAGTTCACAACAGAAATAATAGAAAAAACAAAAACGAGTTTGTTACTAGAAATAAGACTAAAAAAATCTAGGTTCGAACCCATATTCATAATTACTGAGTTGTTGGATCAAAACTTAACTTTCGTAACTACCTTAGGTAATTAACAGTGTTCACTTCTCCGTGTGCCTAAGACGTTAATTCAATAAATTTAAGTATAACAAATATGAAATTAAGATTTATATTATATTAGTAGTGATAACAGAAGACAGAAAATATAAATTGAAGCATCAACTTATATGGTGATTAATAAAGGAAAATTTGCTCAGGTGATAGAGCATTTTCTTCACCAATCAGTAAACTCAATGTTGAAATCAATCTATATTTATATTTATGTATATTATACATATTAAAGGAATAATTTGCATTGTGGCTAAGTTAAGTGGGCAGTGGTACGCTACTATAAAATTATTTGACAACTTAGGATAATATTTATAATCTATATATATATTAAAGCAAGAAAGTTTGCATTGTGGTTAAGCCAAGTGGCAAGCTAATATAAAGCCACTTGGCAATTTAAGACAATATTAATTATAGTATTTAATTTAAATTAAAAGATAATATTTCTTTAATTTAAATAGAAAGATAGCAAATAAGATTCTTTTGAATCTCTCTCTCTCTCTCTCTCTCTCTCTCTCTCTCTCTCTCTATATATATATATATATATATATATATATATATATATATATATATATATATATATATAAAGTTTACATTGTGGTTAAGCCAAGTAACAAGCTAATTTAAAGCCACTTGGCAATTTAGGACAATATTTATTATAGTATTTAATTTAAATTGAAAGATAATATTTCTTTAATTTAAATAAAAAGATAGTAAATAAGATTCTTTTGAATCTATATATATATATATTAAAACAAGAAAGTTTGCATTGTGGTTAAGCCAAGTGGCAAGCTAATACAAAGCTACTTACAATTTAGGAAAATATTTATTTTAGTATTTAATTTAAATTGAAAGATAATATTTTTGTAATTTAAATAGAAAGATAGCAAATAAGATTCTTTTGAATCTGAATGGAAAGAAAGTTAAAATTGAATTGATTGATTAATTAATTAGGAAAACTAATCAACACATAAATATTCCAATTCAAACGAGAGGCTCAACGAGTGAGACGAATTGTTCTAAATAATGAGAAAGAGTTTTTTGAAATTTGAGTTCACAACAGAAACAACAAAAACGTGTTTGTTACTAGAAATAAGACTAAAAAAATCTAGGTTCGAACCCATATTCATAATTACCGAGTTGTTGGATCAAAACTTAACTTTCGTAACTACCTTAGGTGATCAACAGTGTTCACTTCTCCGTGTGCCTAAGACGTTAATTCAATAAATTTAAGTATAACAAATATGAAATTAAGATTTATATTATATTAGTAGTGATAACAGAAGACAGAAAATATAAATTGAAGCATCAACTTATATAGTGATTAATAAAGGAAAATTTGCTTAGGTGATAGAGCATTTTCTTCACCAATCAGTAAACTCAATGTTGAAATCAATCTATATTTATATTTATATATATTATACATATTAAAGGAATAATTTGCATTGTGGCTAAGTTAAGTGGGAGTAGCACGCTACTATAAAATTATTTGACAACTTAGGATAATATTTATAATAATATTTAATTTAATTTAAAATTAAAACATAATTTTTTTAATTTAAATGAAAAGATAGTAAATAAGATTATTTTGAATCCGGATTTTTCACCCTCGGGGGTCGTGATGGCGCCTACTAATGAGAGCTAGGCAAGCCAATCCTTAACTGCTTACTTCGTTAACAAATTACTTCTTTTAACAATTATCAGCGATAACATGAAAACAGCGGAATGGAATTAAAGTGGAAGATTTAAATTAAATAAGCTGAACAATAATGCGAAAATCAACATATGCCTCTACCCAAGAACTGGTGTCACATCACTCACGAACTACTAAGAGTACTAAATACAACCGTTTGAAAGAAATATAACATTGTTTGTCTCGAATACATGAGATAACATAATGAAATTTAAGATAGAGGAGACACCGGGCCTGCGGACGCTTGCAAGGCTACCTCGGTGTCTCGGTGGACTGAAGGCTGGCTCCCGCACTACTGCTATTGTCCAATACCTGGATCTGTGCAAAAGAGCACAGAGTGTAGTATCCCTGACCAGTTGATGCTAAGAATATCTGAATCCCTGATCTTCAACTGGTGATAGCCCGGCATAGAAGAACCCTGATCTTCAACTCGGCATAGAAGAACCCTGAGCTGACGGGGCACAAGATGAAGTCTGGGCTGAAAGGGCACTGAGTGATGACTGGCCCCGCTGAGATCCACGATGACCATGACCCGAAGACGCTCCGTGATACTTGTCACACCTCCTTTTTCCGCCCCGCGAGGGGTGAAGGAGTTTTTTCCAATTAAAGGACAGTCGAAACGGGATTTGTTTATTTATTTCAGAGTCGCCACTTGGGAATTTTATGGCATTCCAAGTCACCGATTTTAATCCCGAATCGAGGAAAATATGACTCTGTTTGTCATTCTGCGAACCAGAAATCCGAGTAAGAAATTCTGTTAATCCGGGAGAAGGTGTTAGGCATTCCCGAATTCCGTGGTTCTAGCACGGTCGCTTAACCATTTTTATACTTGGCCTAATTATCTTGATTTACTAAATATATTTTCTTGTTGCATGATTTGGTTACCGCTTTTGGTTAGATTGTTTACAATTATAGACCTTCCTTGAAACGAATCACGTGTTCGTATATTCGTATTATATATTTTTTTTATAAATGTAAAAAATCGTGTCACGCATACGTGTACACAATAAGATTGATAATATTTTTTTATATTTTATTATAAAAATATATTATGGTCGAAATTGCGCGTGCTTAAAATAAAATTACGAACATTCGTCACTCTTGTATGATTAAATAGTGAACTGCACATCTCGGGTTATATGAAATTAATTTAATTTAAATATCCTCCGAAAAACCCCTTTTATTAAGAAAGTTTGCTCAAAGTTGCGCGAAAGCATACTCCGAATTGTCTTTAGAAATGTAATCATGTCACGCGAACGTGTCCCCAATTACACAAAATATTTTTTGATGGTAATATAAATTTTCTACAACTGTTTATTATGTCCATTTATTTTTAAATATGAAAACCATGGGAAATCACCGAATGGAATGTCTCGAGATTTCTTAAAAAATCAAAATTTATTAGGTGTTGACCACATATTATATTTTAAACGTGTGAATTATATACCTCAAAACTATTCAAATTAAAAGAATTAATGAGATGAAAAATAAATAAATAACGCGCAACTAAAACTACCATTTTTATCGTGAATACGGTATTCGTATTTTGCTTATGTATTTTTAATACTTGATAATTATATGCACAAGTTATTTATCATTTTCCTAAGCTTAAGACTAAGTGTATATGTTTGAAAACTTACCAAAAGCGAATTACGTGTAAAAACTAGGAAAAATTTAATTGATAAGCAAACTAATAGTTTTCGAAGAATTTCCATTATTCTATTCAGAGCGAACTCTACTTTGCATATCTTTGACTTAAAATATTGCAATTCGTATTTATAAATCCGACCTTCTTCTACACGACTAGTTTTTAGTCCAAAGGTCAAATTATTTGGTTAATTTGCTTACGATGATTGAATTTGGGATAAATAAGATCAAACCAATTTTTATCTCGGCTTATGCAAGCTATTTACAAATACTAAATCTATACTTTGTACAAATCATTGACATTATTTTTATATACTATTCATAAGGAAATGGGTTAATCGCATTCCTAAAATAAATGGCCATTTGTTGTTAAGAAAGAAAACTAATTTACAAATTTGATTAAACAAATTGACATTATATACCGCAAATACACATCTAAACCGTTTGGAATATCCCAATATCGTAACGGATTATGCCAATTTTCCTCTCACTTATAGTTATACACATAACCATTAACATGCCATATACAAACAAGAAACTCTTACATCAACTAGAAAAAATCTGATGCTTGACGAGATAAATGTGCAGAAAAATAAAAAATAGCTCCTGTTTTGAAAGAATGAAATAACAATTTCAGCTTGATTTCATAGGCTCTGATCTAGATTTACTTCAAGGTTCAAATGTCTTTACATACCTGGAAATGAGGGTAAAAGAGGTGGTATTCAGCAGTAGCAACACGAGAAGCCCAACAGCAGAAATAAAATGCCAAACAATTCAGCAGATTTGAGCAAAACCGACAGAAACCGTGAAAACCAGACGAACAATAGCAGAAATTTTAAGAAAATTTCAGATTCAATCAAACAGTATCACCAAACAAACCCGGACAGGTATGAGGAAACAATATTTCTGATTTTTCTTTCTTTCTTCTCTATTTTTCTGTTCTGTTTTCTCTTTTCTGTGTGTGTGTGTGTTTTTTTTTTTCTGTTTTTCTTTTTCTATCTCTCTTTTCTGTCTGTATATCTCTCTGAGTGTCTGTCCTCTTTCTTCTGTGTTCTGTATATCTCTGTGTGTCTTTTCCAGAAATCAGTCCCAACACCCCTTCTTATACAACTTATTTTCCCCTCCTTTCCTACTGCCCGGACCCCCTTCTGTTATCCAAGGCAGATTTTTTTTACTCAAATCTGCCACTAAACTGCTTTTCTAATGAATCAACCACTAAGAAAAACTTTCCCTTAATTTCAGCCCCTTCACTTCCTTTGGTTCCCCATTAGGATTAATTAATACCTCATTGATAAAGCACTAGCAATAAAGTATCATACTAACTGTTTTATCCCCAAAAACCCCTGAAATTCCCTTACTATTACTGCCCTGAAATTACTGCCCTACCCACTCCCTTTCAACTTGCATTAAACCTCTCCAGTCTACTCAAAATCCAACCACTATCTGAATTCAATTAACTACAACAACTATAACCAATTCAAAGGTTTTAAGGTAAAGAATACCTTAAATACTAAGACTCCCAGGATTCAGAATATTGTGTATAATCAAACAGAACTTTAACTAATCAGACCATCAACCATCGAAATTAAAACCAAACAGAATGCCAAAAATGATTTAAACTTATATGAACAAACTGAACATTGACATCTAATCAATCAATTACATACACACAACACAAACAGAGTTAATCATACTAACAGGGTAATTCATGGTTTTGTTCAACACAGGGGGTTTATGAAGCTAACTATTCGACGACATTAATCAAATCGACTACGTAGTTTATAACATGTACAACTTAATTACGGAAGAGAAATCGACCAAATAAAAGGGATACTGGGAATAAAAAGATGAATTGAAAGAGTGTGCAAAATTAATCAAAACTAAAATACACAAATACACAGATAAACAAAAACCATAAATACAGGAAAGAAAAAGGAAAAATACCTCAAACCTTCAGAACTTATACGGACACAGGCTCAAACTAGGATTCAGACATTTTGAGGTTGAACAGGCTTTACTCGAAGTATTCTCAATTGAGAATACCTCGATTAAAGTCTCTTAGACCCCAATATCTCATTTAATTTGGACAAATTCCACGATTTGGATTTTTAGGGTTCCTGATTCTTTGATCTAAAATTCGAGCATTTCTAGACATATTCGAGCCAAATCAACGGTATTTTAGGCACGAGGGAGGTCAGGTGGATAACTGGTGTGAGTTTGGGGTAGGTTGGGGTAGGGTTAGGTTTTACTCGAATCTTCGATTGAAGATTCGAGGAGCTTCAGTCTGATTCGAGCAAAATGGTTAAAGGGTTCATGGAGAGGGAGGTTAGGTGCTCTAGTGGTGTGAATTTCACGGCCACCGGAGCCAGCGCCGCCGGGTTTATGGCGAGGGAACGGGGTGGCGGTTATTAGGGTTCCTTGTCTCTGAAAGAGACGAGGTTTGATGAGAAATAAGAGGAGGGGGCTTGGTTTGGGGGGGGGTTAGTTTGGACCCTTAATATATGCATGTGAAGGTTGGATCCAGACCGTTCGATCTGATGAGACCAATGGTATGGATTTATCTAGTAAGTGGAGCGACGTCGTTTTGTTTATCCTCAAGACCGGATCAATTTTGAACGGGCACGGGTCGGGTGTGGAAGAATTGATCTGGAGCATTGATCAAGTGAAATCAACGAACCAGATTTGAGCATGATGAAACGACGTCGTTTAATTTAGCTACAGGTGGACTGGATTTGGCCGGGTATAGAGAAAGTTTTGGGCCTGATTTTTTGTTTAAAATTTCTTGGCCCAAATCTGATTTGCCTATTTTTCAACTCTTTTCATTTTCTACTTTTATTCCAAATTTTACACAATTCTTAATTAAATTGTAAAATCAATTAACATTTTGACATACAAATTAAAACAAGTAGTTAAAAATCACAATCACTCAAAGGCATACTTAAATGACAAAAATTATAACAATTATATATTTTTTGTGATTTTCCTTCTTTCAAAACCAAACAATGGTTTATAATTTCCTAAATATATTATTTTTTATTATTATCCTTTTATATAAACCAATGATTAATTAATTCTAAAAAATGCAATATTAATTCCGGAATGCATACGCATCTACATTACCATTTTTTTTTCTTAATTAGAATAAAAAATGAACATGCACAGACGAAATGCCACGAAAAAATTCAAAAGTTGCACACAAAGGAAAATTATTTGTGATTTCTTTTGGAGTAGTTCTTGTGAGGCAAAAATCACGTGCTCACAGCTGCCCCTCTTTGTCCGAAAATACGAAGAGTTTTCGTACAAAGATAAAGTGAGCGGATACAAGCGATTTTTGCCCGTTTGACTATTCTAAGTGAAGCATTTTTGAAAGATTTGACCGAACCTTGCTTCAAAGGTTTCCTACATATCCCTGGCTAAAAGGGAATCAGGTCAATGTAGTTCGGGAAGTTTTGGTAGCTGGGACTACCATGGGATTGTTGTTACTGTTGTTGCTTGCTGTTGCTACTGCCTCCCGATCTCCTTATTACACCGTGCCAAAAGAAAATAAGAAGCTAGACTAAGCTAGGAATTACAAAATCTTATCTGTCTTCCCTTTGCTCTGGTTGCCTCACTCTTGTCGTCTTGTGTTTTCCCTGGTGCCTTTCTTTCAAAAACTGCTGGGGATGACACTGGCCTTTTGCCTTTCGAGCGTAAACTTTATTCCGTTTTGTCTGTTGGGAACAACTGCTTCCTATGTTAAAGCTTGTTATGTTGGGGATTTTTGTTGTAACCCTCCTCATTACTGTTTTTCGCTTGATCTTGACATGTATTCCTCTGTTCTGCAGGCGGGTTCCTGACTTCAACCAACAATGTCAAAAATAAATCGCCATTCTATTCTTCAGGGGGGGCTCCTGACCTCTTTTGAATTATATTCCTTTGTTCTCCAGGTGTACGCCTGATTGCTGATACTTCAACTGTTCTTCCTTGTTCTCCAGGTGTACGTCTTATTGCTGATACTTCAACTGTTCTTCCTTGTTCTCCAGGTGGATGCCTGCTTGCTTATACTTCAATTGCTCTTCCTTGTTCTCCAGGTGGACGCCTGCTTGCTATTTCAACTGTTCTTCCTTGTTCTCCAGGTGGACGCCTGCTTGCTATTTCAACTATTCTTCCTTGTTTTCCAGGTGGACGTCTGCTTGCTATTTCAACTGTTCTTCCTTGTTCTCCAGGTGGACGCCTGCTTGCTAATACTTCAATTGTTCTTCCTTGTTCTCCAGGTGGACGCCTGCTTGCTGATACTTCAATTGTTCTTCCTTGTTCTCCAGGTGGACGCCTGCTTGCTATTTCAACTGTTCTTCCTTGTTCTCCAGGTGGACGCCTGCTTGCTATTTCAATTGTTCTTCCTTGTTCTCCAGGTGGACGCCTGCTTGCTATTATTCCAACACCGGGTGTTTTCCTGAAACAAATATTGTTTTTGCCCCTATTTCAAATCAAGGAAAATCTTGTTAGTTTAAGGCATGGTGGTTAGTTGTGGCATTCTCGCTGGGGGTGGGGTTTCTCTTTGTCCTGTTTTACTACCTTGAAGCGGTTAAAAAGACTGTTTTGTCCTCATAATTGATCCTTAACCGTAGGATCCCCAACTGTTGTTTTCACTTCAAACCCTTTCAATCGTAATCATATGTCTCTCCTGACATTACTGAACCACTTTTCTGATTCAACTTTTCTCACACCCATATCTTATTTTCATCATATTACTTCCCGCCTATCATGGCCGTATTTTGCATTGTGCAATCTTGAATCTTGGTAGTATACCTTGACATTCCTTTTTATTTGCTTGGAACGAAACATACCTCGAAAGCTTTAGAATAGTAAGATTATTAGTGACGAAACATGACGATTTTGACAATTAAGAATGAAAAGAAAAATCCAAATTTGGATGACTGTTGGAGATAGGAATAAGGAACTTATCTGATTGGAGTTACTGGCACCAATGATCAGGGTATGCATTTTGGATTAATCATCCCAGTCTATTTAACCAATCTCCTTTTCAATCTTTCCAAAATTTCCACAACCCAATTTTACTTTTTGCCAACTTACGGACCTTGTTTGACTTGCAGTGTCTTAAAGAGTTTTCACCGACAAACCTCCCTCATTTGTTTATTTCTTAATTCCTTTTCGCCTTATGGTGCCTGCGAAGGTTTTCACCAATAAGACTCTCTCATTTTACTTTCTCTCAGCTTCCGTCGTCTTATGGTGCCCGTGCGGGTTTTCACCTATAAGACTCTCTCATTTTCATCGCTTTTTCTTGTTTGGACCAGAGTGTTATGAATCACCTCTATTTGCTCGACTCAGCTTTTTTCTAAGATTTATCGAAAGGTCTTTTGGTATGTGGTTGGAATGAAAGGGTATCAAAAGTCAAAACAATTTTGATATGGGTTTAAAATTACAACTCTTGGAATCATTTTTCTTATTGCCAATACAATTCCTGCCCCAGTTTCTTGATTGGGGGTTTCTTGATGTTTCATTTTATGCACATTATGCATATTATGCACCCTATGACCGAGCTGTGAGGCGCCTACGTATCCTTTTTGAGGAATCAGGTCAAACGTAGTTCACTTCTATAATTTTTTTTAAGAGGGTAGGAAAGAAACAAATATGGGTCAAAAGGGGGAACAAAGGGTACAATGTTTGGATAGCAGAATAAATTGCCTTCGTCATTCCAATCTTCGAAATAATGCCAAATACAAACATTCAATAACTATAACAAAGAAAATCATGCATAATATCTCTTTACTGCATCAGAATTGATAGCCATGTCTATGCATTTTCCTTCAATATCTGTTAAACATAATGCACCATTGGTCAATACTCTGGTCACAATGAACGGTCCTTGCCAGTTCGGGGCAAACTTGCCTTTTGCTTCAACCTGATGTGGAAGAATACGTTTCAACACATGTTGACCCACTTCGAACTTTCGGGGACGCACCTTTTTGTTGTATGCTCTTGCTATTCTTCTTTGATACAATTGGCCATGACATACTGCTGCCAATCGTTTTTCATCAATCAAGTTTAACTGTTCCAAATGAGTTTTGACCCATTCATCATCATCAATCTTAGCTTCGGCGACGATCCGAAGGGAAGGAATCTCAACTTCTGCAGGAATTACCGCCTCAGTGCCATATACCAGCAAATAAGGAGTTGCTCCTACCGAAGTGCGAACATTAGTGCGGTATCCCAACAATGCAAATGGTAATTTTTCGTGCCATTGTCTCGAACCTTCTACCATTTTCCAAAGTATCTTCTTTATGTTTTTGTTGGCTGCCTCGACTGCTCTATTCGCCTTGGGCCGATATGGGGTAGAATTGCGATGTATAATCTTAAACTGTTGACATACTTCTCTCATTAAGTTACTGTTAAGATTAGCACCATTATCTGTGATGATCACCTTTGGGATTTCGAATCGACATATGATATTTGAGTGAACAAAATCTACCACAACTTTCTTGGTCACCGATTTGAATGTTTTGGCCTCAACCCATTTGGTGAAATAATCAATGGCTACCAGAATGAACCTGTGCCCATTGGATGTTGCCGGCTCAATTGGTCCAATAATATCCATGCCCCAAGCGACGAAGGGCCATGGTGCCGACATTGTGTGCAACTCGGATGGTGGAGAATGAATCAAATCTCCGTGTATCTGGCATTGATGACATTTGTGCACAAAACTGATACAATCTCGCTCCATGGTAAGCCAATAGTAACCAGCTCGGAGAATTTTCTTTGCCAACACATATCCGCTCATGTGGGGTCCGCAAACTCCCGAATGTACTTCAGACATGACAGTCGTAGCTTGTCTAGCATCTATGCATCTTAATAATCCAAGGTCTAGTGTTCTTTTATACAAAACTCCTCCACTTAAGAAGAATCCACTTGCCAATCGTCTAATGGTTCTCTTTTGATCCCCTGTGGCTTGTGCTGGATATATCCCCATTCTGATATACTCCTTGATGTCGTGGAACCATGGTTCACCATCAAATTCTTCTTCAACTATGTTGCAGTAAACGTGCTGATCGTGGACTTGAATATGCAGTGGATCCACATAAGCTTTGTCCGGATGGTGCAACATTGATGCCAAGGTGGCCAATGCATCGGCGACTTCATTATGGATCCTTGGAATATGCCTGAACTCCACTGATCGAAACCGCTGACAAAGATCATGTAAATATGTCGGTATGGTATGAGCTTCAAGTCTCGTGTTTCCCATTCTCCTTGAATTTGATGTACCAGAAGATCCGAATCTCCCAAGACCAAGATTTCCTAGATATCCATGTCTGCAGCTAGCCTTAACCCCAAAATAAAAGCTTCATACTCAGCCATATTATTGGTGCAATAAAACCGAAGTTGAGCCGTAACAGGATAGTGATGCCCGGTTTCAGAAATAATCACAACTCCTATCCCGACTCCTTTCATGTTAGCAGCCCCATCAAAGAAAAGTTTCCAGCCAGGTTTTTCAATTTGCTCCATCTCACCAATATGCATTACTTCTTCATCGGGAAAATAAGTTCTCAATGGCTCGTACTCTTTGTCGACCGGGTTTTCGGCTAAATGATCGGCCAATGCTTGGGCTTTTATTGCAGTCCGAGTCACATAGATGATGTCAAATTCTGTGAGCAATATCTGCCACTTTGCAAGTCTCCCTGTTGGCATAGGCTTTTGAAAAATGTATTTCAATGGATCCAGACGCGAAATGAGGTAAGTAGTGTAGAATGACAAATAGTGTTTCAATTTCTGAGCTACCCAAGTTAGGGCACAACATGTCCTTTCCATATGAGTGTACTTAACCTCATAAGCTGTGAACTTCTTGCTAAGGTAGTAGATGGCCTGTTCCTTTCTGCCGGTGATGTCATGTTGCCCCAGTATACAACCAAATGAATTTTCCATGACTGTCAAGTAAAGAATCAAAGGTCTTCCTGGTTCTGGCGGAACCAGCACGGGTGGGTTTGACAAGTATCCTTTTATCTTATCAAATGCTTGTTGACACTCATCAGTCTATTTGACTGCATCATCCTTCTTCAACAATTTAAAAATAGGCTCACAAGTTGTCGTGAGTTGAGCAATAAACCTGCTGATGTAATTCAACCTACCTAACAAACTCATTACTTCAGTCTTGTTCCTTGGAGGTGGCAATTCTTGGATGGCTTTGATCTTTGATGGGTCCAACTCGATGCCTCGCCGACTGACTATAAATCCCAACAGCTTTCCAGATGGAACACCAAATGCGCACTTGGCAGGGTTAAGCTTGAGGTTGTACCTGCGAAGTCTCAGGAAGAATTTCCACAAATCCCCAACGTGGTTGGCCTGATGCTTTGATTTTATGATCACATCGTCCACGTATACCTCAATCTCCTTATGTATCATATCATGAAACACCGTGGTCATTGCTCTCATGTAAGTTGCCCCGTCGTTCTTCAAACCAAATGGCATTACCCGGTAGCAATAAGTTCCCCATGGTGTGATGAATGCCGTCTTTTCTGCATCTTCTTCATCCATTAGAATTTGATGATATCCGGTATAACAATCCACAAAAGATCCTATCTCATGCTTGGCACCATTATCGATCAAAATATGGATATTGGGTAATGGGAAGTTATCCTTCAGACTTGCTTTGTTGAGATTGCGGTAATCGACGCATACTCTAGTCTTGCCGTCTTTCTTTGGCACAGGAACGACATTAGCCAACCAAACAGGATATCGAGTGACTCGAATGACCTTTGCATCCAACTGTTTGGTGATTTCTTCTTTAATTTTCACACTCATATCAGTCTTGAACTTTCTCAACTTTTGCTTGATAGGAGGCACCATTGAATCAGTGGGCAATTTGTGAACCACTAAATCAGTGCTCAAGCCTGGCATATCGTCACATGACCATGCAAAAACATCTTTGAATTCGATGAGTGCTTTAATTAACTCTTTCCGGATCTTTGGTTCGAGGTGGACACTTATTTTAGTTTCTCAGATATTATTTGTGTCCCCTATATTGATGTCTTCGGTATCACTCAGGTTAGGTTTGGTTTTTTCTTCAAAATGAATTAACTCTTTACTAATCTCTTCGAAAGCCTCATCCTCATCATATTCTGATTCATAATCACAATATACTTCTTGAATTATTATTTCGAAATCAAATTGATTTTTAAGACTGTGCTGAGGATTCCTTATGCATGCCATATCACTAGAGCCAGCGTAAAAAGGACTGTACAAAAAAAGAAGAAAAAGAAAAGAAAACTATCAGGAATGATAATGAAAAGGAAACTGTATTTCATTGGATGATGAAAGATAACAAGGTTTGCACACGTCAAACAAACTGTAAGATAAAAATTTGGATTACAACCCCGAAGTAACCCAAACAAACTGAAGGAAAATCAAAATAAACTACCAAGACTCTTTTCGAATGGGGGGAGGAGTGGCTTTCCAGTTATTAAGCTTTGTCTCTGGCCCAACGAATTGAAATTCTGCGTTGCTAGAACCTTCACCGTTTTCCACCATGTTCACATCGTCAAATAGCTTTTCAAATCTTTCAATTAATTCCTCCTCAGGATTAATCATGGATTTAGGAATTGTTGTTATCGGGTGATTTCTGGTACCGTACTTGACAAAAGACTTTGATAGATGTGGGACTGGCTTTGGAAGGACCCATGCCTTCTGTTTTGGCTTTCTGGCCTTTCTCACGTCTGTGACAGTGGGTATGAATCTCAATCCAAATTTTCCCCAGTTCTCGGGAAGAGATACTGGTTGTATAATGCCTTACAAAGATGAGCCCAAACCTTTTCCGGGTACAAAACTATTCTTCAACATTTCATAGGCTACCATGACTGATGCGGTGATTATCTTTGGATTCAGAATGTATTTCCCCTCCGGATTTTTCTCTACTAACATTGTGTCAGAAACCTGGTAAACCCATGGTCCCTGGTCATTTTCTACTCCCTCGATCGGTATAATGGCATTGCTGTGAGCATTTAAACTGTCTTCCCCATGCACAATTATTTCTTGTTTATCCCATTCAAACTTGACCACCTGGTGTAGTGTTGATGGAACTGCTTTAGCAGCATGGATCCATGGTCGACCCAACAGTAAATTGTAAGAAACAACTATATCCAACACCTGAAACTCCATTGTGAATTCAACTGGCAGTATTGTCAGCTCCAGCACTATGTCGCCAAATGAATCTCTGCTTCCACTGTCAAATCCCCGTACGCAAATACTATTCTTGTGGATTCTCTCCTCTTTTATTTTCAACTTGCTCAGAGTTGAGAGAGGGCAGATGTTTGCGCTTGACCCATTGTAAACCAACACCCGGGTCACTACGGAGTTTTCACATTTTAAGGTGAGGTAAAGAGCTTTGTTGTGCTCAGTACCTTCCACAGGCAATTCGTCATCAGAAAATGTGATTCTGTTTGCCTCAAAGATTTTGTTGGCTATTTTTTTCCAAGTGATTCACGGAGATCTTATCAGGAATGTGTGCCTCATTCAAGATCTTCATTAAAGCTTGACGGTGCTCGTCTGAATGGATCAACAATGACAATAATGAAATTTGAGCGGACGTTCTTTTCAATTGTTCCACGATAGAATAGTCATGGAGCTTCATCTTTCTCAAGAATTCTTCCGCTTCTTCTTCAGTCACGTCTTTCTTCATTGGTGTTGGATTATTTTTAGTTTTTTTTTAACTCTTCGGGAGTAAAACATCTTCCCGAATGAGTCAAGCCTTGCACCTCACAGACTTCTTCCTTGACTTCTTTTCCTTTGTACATTACCGTCACCCATTCGTAGTTCCATGGAATAGCCTTGTTGTTGATCACTGGTAACTGGGTTACTGGCTTGATAATAACCCGATCTACACGGGCTCCTTCCACGACTATGATGGGTTTGCTGGCCACCCCTGGTACAATCACTTTTGATCCTTCCTGCTTCGTGGCAACTTTGCTCGAAGATCCCTTCTCAACTACCACAGATGCCTCATCACCATTTTTGTTCTGCTTAGGTACCGACTTCTCCTCTGCTAACTGTTCATCTGGCTTGGCTTCATGAGACCGAATCATCATGACGGTTTGTGACGACTTCTTTGTTTCCCTATCAGCCCGTACTATTTCTATCATATTGGCCTCCTGATGGGCTGGCATTGGATTTCTGTTGATATTGGGAGCTTCGGGGGTTTGAACTTCAATTTTATTAGTATCAATCAGCTCTTGTATTGCATTCTTTAAATGGCAGCACTTTTCTGTATCATGGCCTGGTGTACCAGAACAATACTCACAGCTAACGGTGTAATCCAGATTCTTTGGAGGAGGATTTGGCAGCTTGGATTGTATTGGCCTTAGCATATCTAGCTGTCTTAGCCTGTGGAACAGACTAGTGTAGGATTCTCCCAATGGAGTGAAGGTTTTCTTTTTCTGCACCCTTTCACCCCTGAGTGCTTGATTAGGCCTGAAACCTGGTCCGGGGTAGGTTCGCGGATAAGAGTAGGTACTTGGTATGACAAGAGCACGCCAATGAGCATGGGCAGATGGCTGATTGTATGCTTGCGCATGGTTGACGAAAAAATGAGGTTCCGACAGGTGATAGTAGTGTTGGGGTGAATTGTGGTGATAAGTTGGTTGGTGGGATCGATGTTGATTGTAGTAATAAGGTGAACCTCTGGATCCCGACCAAGTTCCTGAATCAACCATTGCCGCTTCCTCTCTTTTCTTCTTTCCAATCCCTCCTACTCCGCCTTGAATAGCTTGAGTAGTTGCCTTAATAGCCGAATAACTCATGATTTTATTCGTCTTGAGGCCTTCTTCCACCATGCCTCCCATATTCACTACTTCGTTGAATGATTTTCCTACCGCTGAAACCAAATGGGCATAGTAAGTTGGCTCCAAGGCTTGTAGGAAGTAATCTACCATCTCACTTTCCTTCATTGGAGGATCCACCCTTGCTGCCTGTTCCCTCCACCGGAAACCATACTCTCTAAAGCTTTCATTGTGCTTTTTCTCAAATTTTGGCAAGGATAGTCGATCTGGGATGATTTCCAGATTGTATTGGAAGTGACAAGCAAATGCCTGTGCCAGGTCATCCCAGGTGTACCATCTCCCATGGTCCTGGCGGGTATACCACTCCAAAGCTGATCCGCTCAAACTTTGACTGAAGTAAGCCATTAATAATTCGTCTCTTCCCCCAGCTCCTCGCATCTTGCTGCAGAAACCCCTCAAGTGGGCTACTAGATCGCCGTGCCCGTTGTATAGGTCAAATTTGGGCATCTTGAAACCAACTGGTAATTGCACATTTGGTGTGAGCACGCATAAGTCCTTGTAGGCCACACTTACCTGCCCTCTTAACCCTCGCATGTCTCGTAACGATTGTTCTAAGCTTTTGACCTTCCTGAACATCTCTTCTTGTTTGTTATTTTTGACTGGCTTGTCAATTTCTGTTGGGAGGTCAAAACGGGGAGTAAATGAATGGATTTCGGAAGCTTTGAAAGTGGGCTCCGGGGGGTAGTATTGGTTGTCATGGGCCTGGAATATAGGCTCACTAGGAGATTTGTGGAATGTAGCTGGGGGAGGTGCCACGAAGACAGGAGTTACTGGTGGAGGAGGGTATGGAACTGGTTTAGGAGGTGGAGACTGCGGTGTATGAGAGGTGGTGCCTCGGTAGTGCTGGTAGATGGGGAAACTCGGGGATAGTTCAGTGGCAGGATTATCCTGAGTTTGGGCTAGTGATGGGGTGGAGGCAGGGTTAGCTGGGTAAGATGGGGGTGATCGCCCTATAGACCAGGCCCGATACATCTCGGCCATTTGTTGCTTAAGTTTAAGCATCTCTTCTTTCATTTTACTGACGTCCATCTCCTCTATCTCAATACCTGTGTCGACATCCGGGATAGACATGCTTTCGGGTATCGGTCCTTTTGATCTGGTGTGATAATGATAATATGCCAATATACTCTTAGAAAAACTAACTGCTTGAATTCTGGAACTGAACAAACTTGTTAGTTTTGAGAGTTTAACACATATATAATTACACGTTGAGATGCAATGTTCCTAGACAAATAACCCTTTTCTATCATGCATTTGCTCGGCTGCTTGTGTCATCCCAGCTTTTCTTGACCTTTCTTTTTATTGTCACTCACTCTTTATTTTATTCTTTCTTTTGATTGTGGTCGAATCTTATAGAGATTGCCTACGTATCATGCCCCCGCATGAATCAGACCGTGCGTAGTTCCGGACGTAAGGCAATTGTCAACACTTTTATTTATTCTTGAAATAATACAAAGATGGAACGGACATTACATTTGGAAAACATTTTTAAAGACTCGACACAAACCCAATTTAAACAAAAAAAAACATAACTCTTAACAGTTGTGAACATGCTCCACTCCCCACTTTTGTAATCATTAGATCAGCTGCTCATGGTGGGGCTTGACCCGGCTGACCTCCTAGCGTACGATACATTCTTTCTTACTCCATTGCCAGATGACGGGCAAAAATAGGTGCATGCTCTATAAACCTTTCATAATCCATCCCTTGACAGTTCACATAACTTTGAGAGGTATAAACCGCCAAATCATGGATTTGTGCCCTGAAATTTTGGAGACATTGGTCTTGGTTTTGCAGTTGCTGTTGGCGAGTGGTGGCTATATCTCTTATACGGTCTTCGCGATCTAAAGCTGACTCCAATTGAGCTCGAAGTCTGGCCTGATCGAGTCTTGCCTGTGCTCTTTCTCTGTCGATGTCTGCGTGCTGATGTTCTCTATTGTACCTTCTCGCTTCTTCCAATTGTGCATGGAGTTGAGCTTCTGAATGTATCCAACGGTCTTTCTCTTTCTTGAATTGTGCCATGTCTTCTTCGGATTGCCTTACTTAGCATTCCTTATTAGATTTGGCCTCCTCGTTTAATTGTAGGATTCTTTCTTTAGCTTTGCTCAATGACTTTTCGGTTTTTACCAAAATGGAATCATAATCTTGCATTTTTTCCAAAAGATTGGTGATGATTTTTTGATCTTTCCAACTTCTCATTGGTGTTTCAGAAGCTTTCTTCACTTTTTGAAATTGAGCGTGAAGATTTTTATTTTCACAAGCCACACTCTTCTTTTCACCTTCTGCTTCTTGTGCTTGTAAGTCTTTCTCCAAATTGAGGTTCCTCAGATTTTCCTTTAAGGCATGAATAGTTGCTTTGTATCCTTTTTCCTTTTCTCCCCAAATCAATCGTTCTTGGATTTTATCGTTAAAGGTTTGAACATGGGGTCTTTTTATAGGCCTTCTCAGATCGGGTTCTGGTGCATCATCCACGCGGGATCGTTTCTCAAACCACCTTGCATATCCTGGATTTATCTCGCCGTTTGTAGTATCTGAAACTTGAGTATCATCTTTCAAGTATCGACATCCATTCCACATCTGCTGAATTAAAGCCTCGGGAAGAGTGGCTTCGGGGTGTAACTCGATTACTTGCATACTCAAATCCTCATCATCAGGCACCACTTGGTATCTCCCTAGTTGTCTTAGAACTCTCTGTGGCGCATATGGCTGGACGCTTCTCAATCCCAATAGCAGCAAATAACTATTCAAGGTTGACATGTGTATCACTTCCCTTACCGGGAGCCATCCCAAAGTCCACTCAATTTGATTTGCCGTTAAAGATCTTAGATGAGATACTCAGGCTTCCACCCTTTCTGGAGACTTATAATCTTTTATTCTTTCTTCATAACTCTCGATGAAATTATCATTGCTTGGACCATACTGCATGAACTTGGGGTGATGTTGGAGATGTTCAATCATCCACATTTGCAACAAAATTTTGCACCCTTCGAAGACCTTTGCCCCTGATTTACATAAAGTCAATGCCCGATAAATGTCTGAGAGAATGATCGGGGCAAGGGTGTGATTTTCATTGGTAGTGAGGACCTGTATGACTTTTGTCACACCTCCTTTTTCCGCCCCCGAGAGGGTACAAGGAGTTTTTTTCCAATTAAAGGACAATCGAAAGGGGATTTATTTGTTTATTTCAGAGTCGCCACTTGGGAGATTTAGGGTGTCCCAAGTCACCAATTTTAATCCCGAATCGAGGAAAACAGTGACTCTATATTACAGTCCGCGTACCAGAAATCCGGATAAGGAATTCTGTTAACCCGGGAGAAGGTGTTAGGCATTCCCGAGTTCCGTGGTTCTAGCACGGTCGCTCAACTGTTACATTCGGCTTGATTATCTGATTTTATACAAGTGTGAACTTATGTGCAAAATTTAACTTTTAACCGCTTTTATCATTTACTGTTATTTTATAAGACTTGCAACGTCGTGAAAACATATCTCGAACCATGTTACATCAATGCACCCGTGGTTGTTGACATATCTCGACTCGGTTGAGATTTGGATTTGGGTCACATAAATGTGCACCCGAATTAAGGAGAATAAATTATTAAGACGCGCCTAAAGCAACTAGCGTATTGTTGTTTTGGGGAAGGCCGAAAAATTCGCTAAACGGCCTGTCCCGAATTCTAAGTGTTTAATATATATATACAGTTAGAGGGCCCCGCAGCTGTGTACATTTTTGTTTGACGAGGCTCGTCTCATTCTACTTTTAAAAGGAATTTGCGACGTCATGGACATGCATCTCGAACCACGTCACAATCAATGTACCCGTGATTAGAAATACATTTCGAATCCGTCGAGATTTGGATTTGGGTCACATAAATGCGCACCCGATTTTAAGAAGGTAAAATTATTAAATACGCGCTTAAAGAGGCTATCGCGTTATTATTCTGGGAGGGCCGTGAGGTTTGCTAAACGACCCATCCTGGAAAACTGAATGCTTCGATAATATACATTTAGCGAGGGCCCCGTAGCTTGTGCGTTTTTATTTGTCGAGGCTCATCTCGTTTTTATTTTAAAAGGATATCCTATAGCAACTACGTTTCTTGTCGCATTTGTCTCCATTAGTTGAGAATAAAAAAATGACCCTACTCAATTACATGCTTGCAGGTTATTATAACGGAATTCCGAGTGCCTTTGCAGAGTAAGAAAACATGGCCATGCACATGGGCAGCTAATCGAGCATTGTGGGCCCAAACCCAGCCCACACAGTATCGGCTGGACCTGGGCCGATGCCTTTCTGATGAAAGCCTGCTGGGTTCGTTTGATCCGGGATCGACCTTCGTGAGGTTGAGAAGTGCAGGCTTGCACCGTTTATTTTAAGGCAATGGTTTGCCAATTATAGGAGGACAATTTATCAAAAGGACACAAAATTAACTAACATGGATAGTTCTATGTATTTAAAGACATGCTAACCTAAGATACAACCTACTGCATTGGGGACCCTTTTATCTATCAGCCTACATATACAAACTAACATTCAATCACCATATATTGATATCTACTGGGCACACAGGCTACCTTCAGTATCTAAACAAGAATGTAAACTATTATACATTAAATGAGGTTCAATATAACAGTCTATGTACGAAATAAACAACTTCAGCTCTTCTCTTTTATATTCATGCTTAAACTCTCAAGTTACATTGGCACTGTTAATCGCGTACCTGGTATAGCAAAGCAGAAGAAGGAGGAGAATTGTTAGCTGAGGGGTATGCGGCAAATACAACAACAGCAGATAAACAGCAATAACACAGCAACAATCCAACAACCACAAATGTTTTCCACAGCCCACAAACAACCAGCAATATTTCCCAGAACAAAGAAAACCAGCAAATAGTCGAGCACCAAATGAGCAATCCCAGGAAAGAGTGATGAAACAACAGCAATACCAGAGTATTCAATGCAGCAACACCAACAGTTCAACAATCACAAGCAGCTCAGTCAATGCAAACCACAGAACTTGGCCGAGACAGCTTGACCAATATGAACTCTTATACAACTTTTCAGACAGTGTTTGGTTACAGTGTTTACTGGAAATTAACTTATGTTTTCAGTCTTTTTCTTTAAACTCACAAGACCTCTCCTCGGACTAAAAATTTTCCAGCCTTTTGTTTTCTCTTTTTCTGAAGACTAAAAGTCCAGCCTCCTCTTATGTTCTAAAACAGCTTCTTTATAAGCTAATCGACCTAGTGCAGCTAAGCTGCCTGCATCCTCAACTTTGCAGTCTGCCCATACTCTTTAAAGCCCATGCCTAAGCATCTTTTGGTGTCAGCCCCTTTGTTCCCCATGCCTGGTCTTTGTTTAATCAAGAGTTATGGGCTCGTTTTATTTATTCATTTTAAGTCCCATACTCTTATGTCTTGTTCCCCATTGGCATTAATTTAATCCCAAATTAGTACCCTACTTGTCAGCTCATTTAAACTAATCATTTTTGTTCTTTTCAAACCCCAGACTACCCTTGCTAGCCCTTGATTATCACTGCCCTGCCCATTGCAGTATCAGGGCACTTTGGGCTTTAACCATTCGATTTCAGAATTGCCCCAGCCTGGCTTTTTTAATTGCTTACAAGGTAGTTACAAACTAATATTCATAGGCAATGCCCAATTCAAACCACAATACAGGCTTATTAGTCATGCGACATTATTAGTTCGTTCGTTTCATTAGTTATAGAAAACTAATCGACGACATTTATCGAGTCGACTATACTAATTATAGCAGGTAATAATCAATCGCTCACATAAACAATACATTTAGGGACCTAAAGGGCATCAGTCAATTTTTGTTCAATTACTGGGGCCTATATGAGTTAACTTATCTGACGATTAAACTAATCGACGATCATGTTTATCACAGAGTACATTCAGAATCATATACAGAACACAATCGACAAAATAAAAAGGTCTTTACAGAGATGAAAGAAATCCGAATGAAAAAATAACAAAATAACAACCAAACACAAAGAGATATGCTGACAACTTATTTAGAAATAAAACAAAAGAAAGGAAAACTTACCAAAATGTTTAAATCAAACAGACCCAAATCTGATTCAACTTCGAATTTTTGAGGCCGAACAAACTTCAATCAGGGTGTTCTCACATGAGAACACCTTGATTAAGGTCTATTAGACCTCAAACCCATGTCAAAACTGGCCGGGTTCCCCAGGTGCATGTGTTTCAAGTTCTGGATTTCCAGATCTGGATTTTTAGGAGTTGTGGGTAGATTTGGACCAAACCAAGCTTGGTTTGGTCACGAGGAAGGTCAGGGGAGTGTCTGGTATGAAGATGGGATGGTTTGGCATAGATCCGGGTTCGACTCAAATCTTCAAAATGAAGATTCGAGACGAACGGAAGTGATTCGAGGCTCGTGGTTAGTGGATTTGTGTTCAGGACAGTGAGGTGGTCCTAGGGTGTTCAGGAGGCGGTCACCGGCGTTCGTGCCGCCGGGTTCTGGTGAAAGGGAAGCTAGGGCGGCTGCTAGGGTTTGGGGGGGCTTCAGTGTTTGGATGAAGACGATGAGTGGGGGGGTTAGAATAGGGGGCGTGGGGTATGATAGGAGGCTTATATACGGGGAGGCTGATTCAATCCTGGCCGTTGGATTGATTAAAATTGATGGCCAGGATTGGGGAGGCTAGACCATACGGTGCCGTTTGGTTAATCAAGGGGTCGGTCAAAAACGGGAATGGGTCGGGTCATGAGGGCTAATAAGGGCCATCGGATCACTGGAAATGAACGGCTCAGATTAATCATCCCTGAAACGACGTAGTTTTGGTGTTGAACTACGTCGTTTTGATGGCCTGGGGAATGGGTCGCTTGGGCTGCTGATTTGGGCTGCTTTTGGGCTTAGAATATTCAAAACAAATAGGCCCAAGTCCGGTTAATCTTGCACTATTTTTTTTTGTTCTTTTTTCCTAATTTTAAAAATTAAATAAAATAGAAATTAAAACAATTATTAATTTAAACCTTTAACACAGTTATCACTCGCACATTGAAATATTCAAGTAGGTTTAAATCTTTCATATTTTTTGTGGATTTTCTTTTAACGACCGAATTTAATTACCCTGACATACACGCTTTGTACTTTGATCGGTAGGACTAAATGCAAAATGGACAGACCCGCACATGATTAACAACACATGTCGCGAAAAACTCGAACAATTGTACAGCGAAATCATTTGTCACTATTTTTATTTTCTTTTGGAGCGATTGCCGGTAAAACAAAAATCACGTGCTTACAGCTGCCCCTCTTTGCCCGAAGACACGAAGGGTTTTCGCGCAAAGATAAAGCGAGCGATTTTTGCCCGTCCGAATACTCCGTGTGAAGCATTTTTTGAAAAGGATTTGACCGAACCTTTGCTTCAGAGGTTTCCTACATATCCTGGGCTGGACAGGAATCAGGTCAATGTAGTTCGGGAAATTTTGGCAGTTGGGACTACCGTGCGACTGTAGTGTTTGCTGTCGTTGTGCGCTGTTGTATGCTGCTGTAGGATGCTACTGTTCAGCCGATCTCCCTATTACATTGCTCAAAGGAAAACAAGAAGCTAAGCTAAACTGAGGATCCTGAAATCTCATCCATCTTCAACTTGTTCTTGTTGCCTTGCTTTCTTGTCGGCTACCACTTTCCTCCGATGCCTTTATCTTGTGACTTTGGGAGATGATGCTGGTCCTTTGCTGACGTTTGAATGCCAGTTTCATCACTTTGCTTGATCCGCTGGGGACACGACTTTCTTCTTTAAATTTTCCAATGGTTTCTTCAGTGGTAAGTTTCTTCATCAGCATCGTCATACTGGGCATGCTACAACGCTCCCAAACTGCTTCTTTTGAGATGCGTTCCTTTTTCCTTTTGAATTGCGCGCTTGCCTCTGCAGTTGTCTGCTTCTTGGTGCTGGGGATTTTATGGTTTCCTGCTTGGGGATCTTTGTTGTAACCTTCCGTCTTCAGGTGGGGCTACTGATTCCAAACTCTAGAGCTAAAATATATTCCCGCATTATACTGGTGGGCGACCTAGAACTTAAAATGTATTCCCGCATTATACTGGTGGGCGACCTAGAACTTAAAAGTATTCCCGCATTATACTGGCGGGCGACCTAGAACTTAAAAAGTATTCCCGCATTATACTGGTGGGCGACCTAGAACTTAAAAGTATTCCCGCATTATACTGGTGGGCGACCTAGAACTTAAAAGTATTCCCGCATTATACTGGTGGGCGACCTAGAACTTAAAAGTATTCCCGCATTATACTGGTGGGCGACCTAGAACTTAAAATGTATTCCCGCATTATACTGGTGGGCGACCTAGAACTTAAATGTATTCCCGCATTATACTGGTGGGCGACCTAGAACTTAAAAGTATTCCCGCATTATACTGGTGGGCGACCTAGAACTTAAAATGTATTCCCGCATTATACTGGTGGGCGACCTAGAACTTAAAATGTATTCCCGCATTATACTGGTGGGCGACCTAGAACTTAAAATGTATTCCCGCATTATACTGGTGGGCGACCTAGAACTTAAAAGTATTCCCGCATTATACTGGCGGGCGACCTAGAACTTAAAAGTATTCCCGCATTATACTGGTGGGCGACCTAGAACTTAAAAGTATTCCCGCATTATACTGGTGGGCGACCTAGAACTTAAAAGTATTCCCGCATTATACTGGTGGGCGACCTAGAACTTAAAAGTATTCCCGCATTATACTGGTGGGCGACCTAGAACTTAAAATGTATTCCCGCATTATACTGGTGGGCGACCTAGAACTTAAATGTATTCCCGCATTATACTGGTGGGCGACCTAGAACTTAAAAGTATTCCCGCATTATACTGGTGGGCGACCTAGAACTTAAAATGTATTCCCGCATTATACTGGTGGGCGACCTAGAACTTAAAATGTATTCCCGCATTATACTGGTGGGCGACCTAGAACTTAAAATGTATTCCCGCATTATACTGGTGGGCGACCTAGAACTTAAAAGTATTCCCGCATTATACTGGCGGGCGACCTAGAACTTAAAAGTATTCCCGCATTATACTGGTGGGCGACCTAGAACTTAAAAGTATTCCCGCATTATACTGGTGGGCGACCTAGAACTTAAAAGTATTCCCGCATTATACTGGTGGGCGACCTAGAACTTAAAAGTATTCCCGCATTATACTGGTGGGCGACCTAGAACTTAAAATGTATTCCCGCATTATACTGGTGGGCGACCTAGAACTTAAAATGTATTCCCGCATTATACTGGTGGGCGACCTAGAACTTAAATGTATTCCCGCATTATACTGGTGGGCGACCTAGAACTTAAAAGTATTCCCGCATTATACTGGTGGGCGACCTAGAACTTAAAATGTATTCCCGCATTATACTGGTGGGCGACCTAGAACTTAAAATGTATTCCCGCATTATACTGGTGGGCGACCTAGAACTTAAAAGTATTCCCGCATTATACTGGTGGGCGACCTAGAACTTAAAATGTATTCCCGCATTATACTGGTGGGCGACCTAGAACTTAAAATGTATTCCCGCATTATACTGGTGGGCGACCTAGAACTTAAAATGCATTCCCGCATTATACTGGTGGGCGACCTAGAACTTAAAAGTATTCCCGCATTATACTGGTGGGCGACCTAGAACTTAAAATGTATTCCCGCATTATACTGGTGGGCGACCTAGAACTTAAAAGTATTCCCGCATTATACTGGTGGGCGACCTAGAACTTAAAATGTATTCCCGCATTATACTGGTGGGCGACCTAGAACTTAAAATGTATTCCCGCATTATACTGGTGGGCGACCTAGAACTTAAATGTATTCCCGCATTATACTGGTGGGCGACCTAGAACTTAAAATGTATTCCCGCATTATACTGGTGGGCGACCTAGAACTTAAAATGTATTGAAATTGCTTCCCCGTTTTTCGAGAAAATTTTCGACAATCGACAGAAAATTTTCTGCCCCGGTTTTTGGTGACTTCCATGGCGTTGCATCTTGCTTCCATCATCAATCCTCTGTTCCCCTGCAACAGACAAAAGGATTTAATTAGTTTTTATCGTGGTGGTAGAGGGTGCCTTTCTGGCGAGCAATTTTTCTCTCTTCCCATTTTCTTGCTCTTTGTCCCCATAATTGGTTGGCGGGCAAAGTTGCCTGTTGGGGGTCTCTAGCCTGCTGGGGAATGGTTTTCAATTTATCCCCTTTTCTGCTTTCTTTTAAAACACATGATGTGGGAGTCTGCTTCTAACTCCCGAAACCAATCCCTTTTGGAGCTTACTTCTTCCAACATTTCCGAGCACAATCCCTGCATTGCCTGGGGCCAGCCTTTAAGACTGTTTGTATTATCCTGCATTGGATGAATTCCCCTTCGGTTTCTGGTAGTAAGCTTTGACAAATCCTTCAAAGACACATTTTTTAGGAAAAGAAATAAAGATATGGAAAAGAGAAAATCTTTCTGAACCAAGATTTTGTGGGAGGAGACAATCAAAAGAACTTATCTGGAGGACACAACTGGTCCCCGTGATCATGACGTGCACCATAGATTCCTGACCCAGTCTATTTGTATCAATCGATTTGCCGAATGGTCTGACTTGCTGGGGATGATAAGTGACTGTCCATGCTGTTGCAAATGTGGTAGCTTTTGTTGATTCGTCTTGTCGCCTCATAGTGCCCTTCGAGGGGTTTTCACTAATGAGACTCTCTCTTTTCTCTCATCTCCCGGCGCCTTATGGTGCCTGCGAAGGTTTTCACCAATAAGACTCTCTCATTTCATATCCCTCATCTTACATCGCCTTTCGGTGCCTGTGAAGGTTTTCACCGATAAGACTCTCTCATTTTATTTCTTTCGAGAATCCGGTGTGTTGTAGATACGACCCTCTCTTCCGGGGATTCTTTTGACTATCAACTCATTTACGATCCTTTTCTTTGCTGGGGATCAGTGTATTATTCTCGGCCTTATTCGCCGGATTTGGCATCTCTCGAACATTGATCGGGAGGTCTTTTGGATGTCGATGTTGGTTTTGGTGTGGGATTGAAGAAAGGCTATAAAATGAAAACAACTTGAAGGGTGATGTGCTACAACTTTTGGAATCAAACCTTTGTTGGAACTTAAAACATAACCTCTGCCCCAGTTTTCTTGCTTGGGGGATTTATTTTTTACGCTTATGTTGAGTTACGTGCGTTACGCACATTGTGCTACATTGTGCACACTATGTACATTATGCATCCTATATTTGCTATGATGCACACTATGACCGAGCCGTGAGACGCCTACGTATCCTCTTTGAGGAATCAGGTCAAACGTAGTTCCCACGGTTTTGTATTTCTTATGATTTTATCTTCTTCTTTTTTTTCTTTTCTTTTTTTTTCTTTTCCTTCTTTTCATTTTCTTTCTCTCTTTTTTTTCTTAAAGAGGGGTATGAAAGAATTACTTAAGGCTCAAAGGGGGAAGCAAGGGTTAAACAGTGTTTGGATAGAAGAAAGAATTGCCTCCGTCATCTCATTATCCAACAAATGCCAAATACAAACAAATAAACCAAAAATTGCCATAATTAAAGAAATTACGCATAATATCTCTTGACTGCATCTGAATTGATAGCCATGTCGACACATCTACCCTCGACATCTGTCAAACACAGAGCGCCGTTGGACAATACTCTGGTCACGATATAAGGCCCTTGCCAATTTGGGGCGAATTTGCCTTTTGCCTCGACCTGATGTGGGAGGATCTTCTTTAACACCTGCTGCCCTACCTCAAACTTCCTGGGGCGCACCTTCTTGTTATATGCTCTTGCCATTCTCTTCTGATACAGTTGACCATGGCACACTGCTGCCAATCTTTTCTCATCTATCAGGCTCAACTGTTCCAAGCGAGCTTTGATCCATTCATCATCATCAATTCCGGCTTCAGCGACAATTCGGAGGGACGGAATTTCGACCTCCGCTGGTATCACGGCCTCAGTTCCATACACCAACAAATAAGGAGTTGTGCCTATGGAAGTCCGGATGGTAGTGCGGTAACCCAACAAAGCAAAGGGTAATTTCTCGTGCCATTGTCTGGACCCTTCCACCATTTTTCGCAGTATCTTCTTGATATTCTTATTGGCTGCTTCGACCGCTCCATTCGCCTTGGGACGATATGGGGTGGAATTGCGGTGTGTAATCTTAAATTGTTGGCATACCTCTCTCATCAAGCTGCTATTAAGATTCGCACCGTTATCCGTGATGATCACTTTTGGGATCCCAAATCTACAGATGATATGGGAGTGAACAAAGTCCACCACTGCCTTCTTAGTTACTGATTTGAAGGTTTTAGCCTCAACCCATTTGGTGAAGTAATCAATGGTCACTAGAATGAACCTATGACCGTTGGACGCTGCTGGCTCAATGGGCCCAATGACATCCATGCCCCATGCTACAAACGGCCAGGGTGCTGACATCGTATGTAACTCTGTTGGCGGAGAGTGAATCAAGTCTCCATGTATCTGGCACTGATGGCATTTCCTCACGAAAGTGATACAGTCGTGTTCCATAGTGAGCCAATAACACCCTGTTCGAAGGATTTTTCTTGACAATACATATCCACTCATGTGTGGCCCACAAACTCCAACATGTACTTCTGCCATAACCATTGTTGCCTGCCTGGCGTCTATGCATCTCAACAATCCCAGATCCGGGGTTCTTTTGTACAATATTCCCCCACTGAGGAAGAAACCATTCGACAAATGCCGGAGGGCTCTTTTTTGGTCTCCAGAGGTATGTTCTGGATATATCCCCATCTTGAGGTATTCCTTGATATCATGAAACCAGGGTTCGCCATCTGCTTCTTCTTCTATGGCGTTGCAGTAGGCGTGCTGATCACGGACCTGGATGTGTAGAGGATCAACATACATTTTGTCAGGGTGGTGCAGCATTGATGCCAAGGTGGCCAAGGCATCCGCAACCTCATTGTGAACTCTCGGGATGTGTTTGAACTTCACCGATCGAAATTGCTTGCTCAGATCATGCAAGCATTGTCGGTATGGTATGAGCTTTAGATCTCGTGTTTCCCATTCACCCTGAATTTGATGTACCAAGAGGTCCGAGTCTCCCAAGACCAAGACGTCTTGGACATCCATGTCGGCAGCCAGGCGCAGACCCAGAATGCAAGCCTCATATTCGGCCATATTGTGGGTGCAATAGAAGCGCAGTTGAGCCGTAACAGGATAATGCCGTCCTGTTTCAGAAATGAGTACTGCTCCTATTCCAACCCCTTTTGCGTTTGCAGCTCCATCGAAGAAAAGCTTCCAACCCGGTTCCTTAGGTAATTCCAACTCATTCGTATGCATCACCTCTTCGTCAGGAAAATACGTTCTTAAGGGCTCGTATTTTTCATCAACGGGATTCTCTGCCAAATGGTCTGCCAGTGCCTGGGCTTTCATGACCGTCCTTGTTACGTAGATGATATCAAATTCTGTGAGCAGAATTTGCCATTTTGCCAACCTTCCCGTGGGCATAGGTTTCTGAAAGATATACTTCAACGGGTCCAAACGGGATATGAGATAAGTAGTATACGAAGACAGGTAGTGCTTCAATTTCTGAGCTACCCAAGTTAGGGCGCAACACGTTTTCTCGAGTTGAGTGTACTTGACCTCATGCACTGTGAATTTCTTGCTAAGATAGTAGATGGCCTGCTCCTTCCTTCCTGTGTCATCATGTTGCCCCAGTACACAACCAAATGAATTTTCTAAAACCGTCAGGTAAAGGATTAGAGGTTTCCCGGGCTTAGGCGGGACCAATACGGGTGGATTAGATAGATACCCTTTGATTTGGTCGAAAGCCTCCTGACACTCTGCCGTCCAACCTACTGCAGCATCCTTTCTCAGTAGCCGAAATATGGGCTCACAAGTTGCTGTGAGTTGAGCGATGAACCTGCTGATGTAATTGAGTCTACCCAGCAAACTCATTACCTCTGTTTTGTTCCTTGGCGGTGGCAAGTCTCGGATGGATTCAATTTTGGATGGGTCTAACTCAATCCCCCGTCGACTGACGATGAATCCTAGCAACTTTCCTGATGGAACCCCGAATGCGCATTTGGCCGGGTTAAGCTTGATATCATACCTCCGGAGTCTTTGGAAAAATCTCCTTAGGTCTGCCACATGGTCCTCCTGACGCCAAGATTTGATGATCACATCATCGACGTACACCTCTATTTCTTTGTGTACCATGTCATGAAACACAGCAGTCATTGCTCGCATGTACGTTGCCCCGGCGTTCTTTAACCCGAATGGCATTACCCGATAGCAGTAGATTCCCCATGGCGTAATAAACGCTGTCTTCTCAGCATCCTCTTTGTCCATTAGGATCTGATGATAACCCGCATAGCAATCCACAAAGGATCCGATCTCGCGCCTAGCGCAATTATCGATCAGGATATGAATGTTGGGTAACGGGAAATTGTCCTTGGGACTTGCTTTGTTGAGGTTGCGGTAGTCGACGCACACCCTGATTTTTCCATCCTTCTTTGGGACTGGTACCACATTGGCCAACCACTCGGGATATCGAGTGACCCGAATGACCTTCGATTGCAACTGCTTGATCACTTCTTCTTTGATTTTTACACTCATTTCTGTTTTAAATTTCCTTAGTTTTTGCTTGACCGGAGGGTATGCCGGGTCAGTGGGTAGTTTGTGAACCACTAAATTGGTGCTCAATCCAGGCATATCATCATAGGACCATGCAAAAACATCTTTGAATTCCCTGAGAGTTTCGATCAATTCTGCTTTGACATTCGGCTCAATGTGGATGCTAATTTTGGTCTCTTGGATGTTATCAGCGTCTCCTAGGTTCACGGCCTTAGTGTCATTTAGGTTAGGCTTGGGTTTTTCTTCAAATTGGCACAGTTCTCGATTTATTTCTTCGAAGGCTTCCCCTTCGTCACATTCAGATTCATCGTCACAAACGACCTTTTGCATCATTGAGTCGGTTTCAGATTGATTTATTAGACTAGGTCGAAGATCCGCTGTGCATGCCATGTCATTAGGACCAGTAAAAAGAGAACTGTTCAGAAAGAAAAAGAACAAAACAAGAAATCAAAACGGGACAAAAGAAAAGAACTTTATTAAATTTGCAGGATAAAAGGGGTTCACACTTTTACAAAACGAAAGTAAAATTGGGATTACACCCTTGAATAATCCGATCGAACAAACAAACAAACAAAACATTAATCAAAGCCTACTACCAAGACTCCCCTCGGACAGGAAGAGGAGTAACCGTCCAATTGTTGGTCTTGGCCTCAGGCCCCACAAATTGTATCTCTGCTCTGCTGGAACCTTCTCCAGCTTCCACCATACTGACATCCGCAAATAGCCTCTCACGACTCTGATTTAGGTCTTCACTTATGCCGATCAAAGGTCCTCGAATCTTTGGGATCGCTGACCCCTTGGCACTAGCTTTAACAAAAGACCTTGAGAGGCGTGGTACTGGTTTAGGCAGAGACCAGACTCTCTTCTTCATTTTTCGCGCTTGCTTCCTGTCTGCTGCGGTTGGTTTGAACCCCAACCCGAAAGTTTCCAGATTCTTAGGAAGGGAGACAGGTTGGACTATCCCTTGAAGTTCAACTCCCAGGCCTTTTCCCGGCACAAACCCATTACCCAGCATTTCTGATACCATCATGACTGTTGCGGCAGTCACCCTAGGGTGCGGGATGATTTCTCCTTCAGAAATTTTGTTGGCCGACCCTGTATCGAGAATCTGGTAGACCCAGGGACCCTTGTCATCAGTGGTCTCTATGAAAGGCACAATGGTTCCGCCCATGGTGCATGTTGTATCCTCGCCGTGCAATACGACCTCTTGTCTTTCCCACTCGAACTTCACTGTCTGATGTAGGGTGGAAGGCACCGCTTTAGCTGCATGAATCCAAGGTCGTCCTAACAGCAAGTTGTAAGATACCGTGGCGTCCAATACCTGGAATTCCATGGTAAACAGGACCGGGCCAATGGTCAGTTCAAGTACAACATCCCCCACAGTGGCTGTTCCGTTTCCGTCAAACCCCCGGACACAGATGCTATTCTCCCGGATTCTTCCACGGTCAATCTTTAACTGGTCCAGGGTGGATAATGGACAAATATTGGCGCTTGAGCCGTTATCCACCAATACTCGGGTTACCACCGAGTCTTCACATTTGACAGCTAGGTATAGAGCTTTGTTATGCTCCGTACCTTCCACCGGTAGGTCATCATCTGAGAATGTCACTCTGTTCACCTCGAAAATCTTGCTAGCAATGGTTTCCAGGTGGTTTACAGAAATCTCACTGGGTACATGGGCCTCGTTCAATATCTTTAACAGGGCCCGACGATGTTCCTCGGAATGGAGGAGTAATGACAATAGTGAGATCTGGGCAGGTGTTTTTCTCAGCTGCTCAACCACAGAATAGTCTTGTACTTTCATCTTCCTCAGGAAGTCTTCAGCCTCTTCTTCTGACACTGGCTTCTTGGTTGCCACTGGGTTGGTTTTTCTTAACTCTACCGGAGCAAAGCATCGACCTGATCGAGTCAGCCCTTGCGCTTCACAACTGACTTCTTCCACCTGTTTTCCTTGGTATGTCACCACTGCTTTTTCATATTTCCAGGGCACAGCCCTGCTGTCAAGCATTGGCAGTTGGACCACCGGCTTTATGGTCACCCGTTCTCTACATACCCCTTTCAACATGACTGCCGGTGTGGGCAGGATCCCTGGTATTACCAACTTGCTTGGCTCGGGTTTGCTTGCTATGACGGATGGGCTCTTCCCCCATATTACTACCGGCTTGACGCCTTCTCCCTACGACTGTACATTTGTTTCTCCACTGGTTAAGACTTCTTTTGGGGCAGCTTGGATCATCATCACTGTTTGTGAGGGTTTTCTTAATTCTCCTCCCTCACACACCAACTCAATTATGTGAGTTTCGTGGTGCGCTGGCAGTGGGTTTTGGTTGATGTTAGGAGCCTCTGGTGTCTGGACCTCGATCTTATTGGTGTCAATAAGATCCTGTATGGCATGCCTTAACTTCCAGCACTTCTCGGTATCGTGCCCGAGCATCCCTGAACAGTATTCACAACTGATTGAACGATCCAAATTCTGAGGCGGGGGATTTGGTTCCCGAGTATGGACAGGACTAACCAAACCCAATTGCCGCAGCTTGTGGAACACAACGGTGTAGGTTTCTCCCAGTTCGGTGAAGGTTCTTTGCTTCCGCAACCTGTCATTTCTGGCATCTGGATTTCCCCGGAAACCTGCCCCTGAAGGATTTCTATATGCCCTTGGTGGAGGGTAAGTGTTTTGTGGTGGTGCACATATGTTCTGGGGAGCCGGTGCGCGCCATTGTGGGCGAACCGGAGGCTGGGTGTATACCTGGGCTTGGTGTACGGAACAATGTGGTTCTCGAGGTGGATAGAAATTTTGTGGTGGGTTGTATGGGTAGTTTGACCTGTGAGGCCTGGGTTGGTTGTAGTGTGGCCTGCCAGCCCTGGACCAACTGCCTGCCTCGATCGTGGCAACCTCTTCTTTCTTTCTTCTTAACGCACCTCCCGTGCCGCTTTGAATAGCCTGGGTTGTGGCCTTAAGTGCCGAATAGTTTAAGATCTTGTCCGACCTCAAACCTTCTTCTATCATGACCCCTATTTTGACCACCTCGTTGAAAGATTTTCCAACCGTTGTCACCAAGTGACCAAAGTAGGTTGGATCCAATATTTGCAAAAAGTAGTCTACCATCTCTCCCTCTCTCATGGGAGGATCGACCCTAGCTGCTTGTTCTCTCCAGCGGAACCCGAACTCGCGAAAACTTTCCCCGGGTTTCTTCCCAGTTCTTAGTAACGTGAGACGGTCAGGAACTATCTCCAGATTGTACTGGAAATGACCTGCAAAAGCCTGCGCCAGGTCATCCCACGTGTACCACCTGCTGAAATCCTGCCTGGTATACCATTCCAGTGCAGATCCGCTCAGACTTTGGCCGAAATAAGCTATCAAAAGCTCATCCTTGCCTCCTGCCCCTCTCATTTTGCTACAGAATCCCCGCAAATGTGCCATGGGATCACCGTGCCCTTCATATAAATCAAACTTGGGCATCTTGAACCCAGCCGGGAGTTGGACATCTGGGAAAGGGCACAGATCTTTGTATGCCACGCTGACTTGATTGCCTAGCCCGTGCAAGTTCCTGAAGGATTGCTCCAGGCTTTTGAACTTTCTTAACACTTCATCTTGTTCAGGGGCCTTAACCGGCTTCTCAACCTCTGCCGGTACTTCCAAATGGGGATTGTAAGCTTGTGGTTCCGGTGCGTGGAATGTAGGCTCAGGGAGATAGTATTGTGTATCGTGAGCCTGAAACAATGGCTCACTGGTCGTTCGCTGCAAAGGGGCTGATGCAGGTCCCACAAAAATGGGAATATTGGGTGTTGGGAGAGGTTGATGGGGTGGTGGAGCTTGGGAGTCATGAGGGCTTCTTTCTTGATGATAGAGGGGATTTGGGCGGCTTGTGGAAGGGCCAGAGTGAGGGTACTCCGGCACGTGTCCCAGTGTCTCGGGGCTCTTTTGCGTTTTGGCCAGGGCTAGCTGCATTGCATGCATCTCTAGTCCCATCCTTTCAATCTTTTCCATTGCCTCTTTTAGCAACTGGCTCATCGGCCTTTCTTCCTCATTACTATTCTCTGAAGTAGTCATGCTTGTTGCTACCGGTCCTTTGGATCTGGTTTGGTATGAATGTGTTGCCAGAATTCTATAACAACTAACTGTCTGGTATCAGACAACAACAAACTTTGTTAGTGTTAGAGCTTAACAGATTTGATCATAACACATAGAGGATGCAATGCACCTAAGCAGTTAACCGTTTCTACATGCTTTGCTTCAATCCATATGCGTCATCCCGGTTTGTTCATTCGTCTCTTTAAAGTATTTTGCGAAACCCTGCGTTTTATTCTATTTACATTTTCTCTTTTTTTTTTTTTTTTTTGAAAGCGGTCGAATCTTATGGGGATTGCCTACGTATCACGTCCCCGCGTGAATCAGACCATGCGTAGTTCTGCCTTAAAGTAAAGAAACACACAATTCTTGTGAAATCATTGAATTCATTCTCAAAATTTTGCTATTACAAATTACATCAAGCAAGGAATAGCAATAGTACAGACTCCACGGTTTTAAACTCGGTTTAACGAAAAAAAACAACAACATATGGAAAAACAACCAAAGCCAAATAAACAGGACTTGACCAAAACTAATTCTCCAATTTAAGGGGCCGCGAGGCATCATCCGGCCTTTCCGCGGCTCTAGGTGTAAGGTCTCTTTGCAAGCTCTTCAACTCGTTCATAATCCGGCGGACGCAGCCCATGATGGAAACAAGGAGGGTCTTCTGAGGTGTTCGCTCATATGCCAAGCATTTCATGTAGATGTAATGCCCTATTTCATCAATCCTTCCCCGGATGTTGTCCCTTTCTGTGAACAAATGCCTTATCTGTTGGTTCTTCAATCCCAGTGTTTGCGCATTGTTGGCAAGCTGATCCTGGAACATCTCCATTTGCCTTTCCATTCTGGTCATTGCATTGTAATATTGCCTTCTGTCGGCTTGGGCATTTCGTGTTTGCTTGAGGATCCTTTCTCGAAGAGAGGCATTCGTTTCCCTTAATGTCCCGATGCTCAGTTCATACTCCCTTATGACTTGTTGCAGGCGCTGCCTCCGAGCCATCGCACCCTTTGCCCACTTGGTTTGCAATTTTGCTGTGCTGGCCCTGGCTTTTTCCAAATCTTCCTGGCATTCCGCAACCTGATCTTTTAACCCTGCTATCAATCTTTTATCTGCCCGGCTTCCTAGCTGGCTATTAGCCTCTTTTTCATTCTCCGGATCTGAGCTTTGAGGATCTCGCCTTCTCTGATTAACTTGTTCTTTTCTCCCTTGTGGGCAGCAGACTGTAATTGGCACTCAAACTTCATATCCTGAACTTGTTGCTTCAGTTTGCCTGTTTTGACAAGATATTCCTGCTCTTTGGCCAACCAGCCCCACTGTTCTTGTGAAGATTTGGCAAATTCTTGCAGGTGAGGTCTTTTGGTCGGTCTTCCAGATGATGTCTCCCCTTTGTACCAGGCCTGATACCCGGGCGAAACTTCCCCTTTTGCCCGATTCATTACACAAGTATTTGCTTCTAAGTATTGACATTGGCTCCAAATTTGACGAACCCTTGCTTCAGGAAACTGGCCGTCGGGACTGATCTCGATTACTTGGATGCTCAGATCCTCGTCTTTCGGCACTATCTGATACCTCCCAAGTTGCCTTAAAACCCGATGCGGAGCGTATGGTTGAATACTTTTAAGTCCCATTAAGAGAAAATGGGGCCTGGCTGCTGGCATGTATATGACTTCGTCGATCGGTAGCCACCCTAGCGCCCACTGTATTTGACTGGCGTTGAGGGTATGGAAATATGAGGTCCATGCTATAACTCCTTCTGGTAGGTAGGTTTCATCAACTCTGGTATAGAACTCCTCTATGCAGGTCTTTCCAGCGGATCCATGGCTCAGAAACTGGGCTCGGTGACATAGGTGTTCGATCATCCACATTTGCAACAACAAATTGCAACCCTCGAAAAAGCTTCCTCCGGCTTTGCAAGAAGTGAGTGCCCGGAATATATCAGATACTATCATGGGCGCCAACGTACTATCACTCTGTGTGAGCAACGTACTGACGACCCCTGCTATCTTTATGTCAATATTCCCATCTTTTCTTGGGAATACTAGTAGTCCTAAGAAAGTTATCATGAAAGCAATTCGTCTATGTTCTTCCCACTTTTGGCGATTACCTTTGCTGCACAACTGGTTTTCTGGCTTGTCGAATCCTCCTATGTGACCATATCTTTGATATATGAAACTCATGCTGCAAAATCCTTTTGCCAAGTCAGGGTTATGAATTGTTCTGACTATCTTTAAGGAGTCCAGGAACCGGTGTATTGCTACAGCTCTTGGAGCAATCAGATATTTGTGCCTCAAAGGAGTCTCAGTGCTGCCGATATACCCTGCTATTTCTTCTAAAGTTGGGGTGAGTTCAAAATCTGAGAAACGGAAGACATTGTGCGCAGGATCCCAGTGTGGGACTAGTGCCCTTATGATATCTCCTCGTGGCCTGATATCCAACAAACTCGTGAGGCCTTTCAGATACTTCTTGATTTCATCACGCCCCTCTTTGCCCAAATCATTCCACCAGAGCCGCAATTGGAGGGGAATTTTATTCATGATTGAAAAGGGTTCATTCGGAATCGTGCTCATTCTGCACATTTATTAATAAGATTTTAACAAACGACACTTATCCTGATAAAAACAAAAATATATGCGATTTTTTTGTGAATTTTGAATTTTCGTATATATATATATATAAAAACTTTCTAAAGAAGTCAATAACGAAAAATATTTTGGATTTTTGTTTCGAAAACTGGGAGCCTGAAAGGACTTTTCTAGACCTTTAGCAAGATGAATACTTTTGCCACAAATAAAGATATATATACATTTTGAAGTAAAGCAAAACTTTTGAATTTTTCATATATATATATATATACATATATTTGCAACAAATAATAAAAGTAAAGACAACACAAGACTCTTTTTTATTTATTATTATTTTCATAAAAAAAACCAAAAAATAAGATCTCTCTTTTTTTTTGATTTTTATGACAAGACAAACTCTATATTTCTATTGATATTTTATTTTTTTTTTGAAAAACAGAACAACGACTTTTTTTTCAAAATTTTGGCAGAGTTTTGACAGTATTTTTTTTCTTTTTCTTTTTTTTTCAACAATAAACAATCAATTCCTAACCGTTATTTCACTCTTCTTTTTTTTTCCACAATATTCCAAATATTCAAACACCGGTCAGCATGCGGGCATGAGACAAATAAATGCACGGACAACAATAGGATGCATCAGAATGGTCTTTTCATATCAGGTTGCTAGTCCTAGACGGACCCAACCCCTGTGTTGAGTCCCCTAAGTCATATGCAACATGATGCAAATAAGCGTTCCTACTAGGGATCCGGCATGAAGTCACGTTATTCTATGTTCAAAACCTGGGTCGGTGTTCTAGACAGTGTACCCGAGCGGACAACTCGGGTTGAGGAAGGAGCTCCTTTCCGGGAACCAAAAGGCCAGCCGGCTTAGAAACTTTCCGAGCCTCTTTTATTTAGGGTATGACACTAACAGAATAGGGAGTCTCAAACAGTAAGCACATCCCCAGAGGTAAGAAGAGAAGGGTTTCGGCACAGTTTATATACAGTTCAAATAATATCAAAGCGGTAAAAGTAGCATTTTGCACATTTAGGCTAAAACAAATAATAATAAAATCAGATAATAAATAAAGCCAAATAATAACAATTATTCTAAGCTCGAATTCTTAACCCTGAACCAGTGGTTCTGGGTCCAATCCCCAGCAGAGTCGCCAGAGCTGTCACACCTCCTTTTTCCGCACCCGAGAGGGTACAAGGAGTTTTTTTCCAATTAAAGGACAATCGAAAGGGGATTTATTTGTTTATTTCAGAGTCGCCACTTGGGAGATTTAGGGTGTCCCAAGTCACCAATTTTAATCCCGAATCGAGGAAAACAGTGACTCTATATTACAGTCCGCGTACCAGAAATCCGGATAAGGAATTTTGTTAACCCGGGAGAAGGTGTTAGGCATTCCCGAGTTCCGTGGTTCTAGCACGGTCGCTCAACTGTTACATTCGGCTTGATTATCTGATTTTATACAAGTGTGAACTTATGTGCAAAATTTAACTTTTAACCGCTTTTATCATTTACTGTTATTTTATAAGACTTGCAACGTCGTGAAAACATATCTCGAACCATGTTACATCAATGCACCCATGGTTGTTGACATATCTCGACTCGGTTGAGATTTGGATTTGGGTCACATAAATGTGCACCCGAATTAAGGAGAATAAATTATTAAGACGCGCCTAAAGCAACTAGCGTATTGTTGTTTTGGGGAAGGCCGAAAAATTCGCTAAACGGCCTGTCCCGAATTCTAAGTGTTTAATATATATATACAGTTAGAGGGCCCCGCAACTGTGTACATTTTTGTTTGACGAGGCTCGTCTCATTCTACTTTTAAAAGGAATTTGCGACGTCATGGACATGCATCTCGAACCACGTCACAATCAATGTACCCGTGATTAGAAGTACATTTCGAATCCGTCGAGATTTGGATTTGGGTCACATAAATGCGCACCCGATTTTAAGAAGGTAAAATTATTAAATACGCGCTTAAAGAGGCTATCGCGTTATTATTCTGGGAGGGCCGTGAGGTTTGCTAAACGACCCATCCTGGAAAACTGAATGCTTCGATAATATACATTTAGCGAGGGCCCCGTAGCTTGTGCGTTTTTATTTGTCGAGGCTCATCTCGTTTTTATTTTAAAAGGATATCCTATAGCAACTACGTTTCTTGTCGCATTTGTCTCCATTAGTTGAGAATAAAAAAATGACCCTACTCAATTACATGCTTGCAGGTTATTATAACGGAATTCCGAGTGCCTTTGCAGAGTAAGAAAACATGGCCATGCACATGGGCAGCTAATCGAGCATTGTGGGCCCAAACCCAGCCCACACAGTATCGGCTGGACCTGGGCCGATGCCTTTCTGATGAAAGCCTGCTGGGTTCGTTTTATCCGGGATCGACCTTCGTGAGGTTGAGAAGTGCAGGCTTGCACCGTTTATTTTAAGGCAATGGTTTGCCAATTATAGGAGGACAATTTATCAAAAGGACACAAAATTAACTAACATGGATAGTTCTATGTATTTAAAGACATGCTAACCTAAGATACAACCTACTGCATTGGGGACCCTTTTATCTATCAGCCTACATATACAAACTAACATTCAATCACCATATATTGATATCTACTGGGCACACAGGCTACCTTCAGTATCTAAACAAGAATGTAAACTATTATACATTAAATGAGGTTCAATATAACAGTCTATGTACGAAATAAACAACTTCAGCTCTTCTCTTTTATATTCATGCTTAAACTCTCAAGTTACATTGGCACTGTTAATCGCGTACCTGGTATAGCAAAGCAGAAGAAGGAGGATAATTGTCAGCTGAGGGGTATGCGGCAAATACAACAACAGCAGATAAACAGCAATAACACAGCAACAATCCAACAACCACAAATGTTTTCCACAGCCCACAAACAACCAGCAAATAGTCGAGCACCAAATGAGCAATCCCAGGAAAGAGTGATGAAACAACAGCAATACCAGAGTATTCAATGCAGCAACACCAACAGTTCAACAATCACAAGCAGCTCAGTCAATGCAAACCACAGAACTTGGCCGAGATAGCTTGACCAATATGAACTCTTATACAACTTTTCAGACAGTGTTTGGTTACAGTGTTTACTGGAAATTAACTTATGTTTTCAGTCTTTTTCTTTAAACTCACAAGACCTCTCCTCGGACTAAAAATTTTCCAGCCTTTTGTTTTCTCTTTTTCTGAAGACTAAAAGTCCAGCCTCCTCTTATGTTCTAAAACAGCTTCTTTATAAGCTAATCGACCTAGTGCAGCTAAGCTGCCTGCATCCTCAACTTTGCAGTCTGCCCATACTCTTTAAAGCCCATGCCTAAGCATCTTTTGGTGTCAGCCCCTTTGTTCCCCACGCCTGGTCTTTGTTTAATCAAGAGTTATGGGCTCGTTTTATTTATTCATTTTAAGTCCCATACTCTTATGTCTTGTTCCCCATTGGCATTAATTTAATCCCAAATTAGTACCCTACTTGTCAGCTCATTTAAACTAATCATTTTTGTTCTTTTCAAACCCCAGACTACCCTTGCTAGCCCTTGATTATCACTGCCCTGCCCATTGCAGTATCAGGGCACTTTGGGCTTTAACCATTCGATTTCAGAATTGCCCCAGCCTGGCTTTTTAATTGCTTACAAGGTAGTTACAAACTAATATTCATAGGCAATGCCCAATTCAAACCACAATACAGGCTTATTAGTCATGCGACATTATTAGTTCGTTCGTTTCATTAGTTATAGAAAACTAATCGACGACATTTATCGAGTCGACTATACTAATTATAGCAGGTAATAATCAATCGCTCACATAAACAATACATTTAGGGACCTAAAGGGCATCAGTCAATTTTTGTTCAATTACTGGGGCCTATATGAGTTAACTTATCTGACGATTAAACTAATCGACGATCATGTTTATCACAGAGTACATTCAGAATCATATACAGAACACAATCGACCAAATAAAAAGGTCTTTACAGAGATGAAAGAAATCCGAATGAAAAAATAACAAAATAACAACCAAACACAAAGAGATATGCTGACAACTTATTTAGAAATAAAACAAAAGAAAGGAAAACTTACCAAAATGTTTAAATCAAACAGACTCAAATCTGATTCAACTTCGAATTTTGAGGCCGAACAAACTTCAATCAGGGTGTTCTCACATGAGAACACCTTGATTAAGGTCTATTAGACCTCAAACCCATGTCAAAACTGGCCGGGTTCCCCAGGTGCATGTGTTTCAAGTTCTGGATTTCCAGATCTGGATTTTTAGGAGTTGTGGGTAGATTTGGACCAAACCAAGCTTGGTTTGGTCACGAGGAAGGTCAGGGGAGTGTCTGGTATGAAGATGGGATGGTTTGGCATAGATCCGGGTTCGACTCAAATCTTCAAAATAAAGATTCGAGACGAACGGAAGTGATTCGAGGCTCGTGGTTAGTGGATTTGTGTTCAGGACAGTGAGGTGGTCCTAGGGTGTTCAGGAGGCGGTCACCGGCGTTCGTGCCGCCGGGTTCTGGTGAAAGGGAAGCTAGGGCGGCTGCTAGGGTTTGGGGGGGCTTCAGTGTTTGGATGAAGACGATGAGTGGGGGGGTTAGAATAGGGGGCGTGGGGTGTGATAGGAGGCTTATATACGGGGAGGCTGATTCAATCTTGGCCGTTGGATTGATTAAAATTGATGGCCAGGATTGGGGAGGCTAGACCATACGGTGCCGTTTGGTTAATCAAGGGGTCGGTCAAAAACGGGAATGGGTCGGGTCATGAGGGCAAATGAGGGCCATCGGATCACTGGAAATGAACGGCTCAGATTAATCATCCCTGAAACGACGTAGTTTTGGTGTTGAACTACGTCGTTTTGATGGCCTGGGGAATGGGTCGCTTGGGCTGCTGATTTGGGCTGCTTTTGGGCTTAGAATATTCAAAACAAATAGTCCCAAGTCCGGTTAATCTTGCACTATTTTTTTTTGTTCTTTTTTCCTAATTTTAAAAATTAAATAAAATAGAAATTAAAACAATTATTAATTTAAACCTTTAACACAGTTATCACTCGCACATTGAAATATTCAAGTAGGTTTAAATCTTTCATATTTTTTGTGGATTTTCTTTTAACGACCGAATTTAATTACCCTGACATACACGCTTTGTACTTTGATCGGTAGGACTAAATGCAAAATGGACAGACCCGCACATGATTAACAACACATGTCGCGAAAAACTCGAACAATTGTACAGCGAAATCATTTGTCACTATTTTTATTTTCTTTTGGAGCGATTGCCGGTAAAGCAAAAATCACGTGCTTACAACTTTCGCTGTGCGAATATCAATTGTTCGTTCTTTGTTTGGGAAGACCATGATTCCCAGAAAAGCCACCATGAAAGCGAAGCGACGGTGAATCTGCCAGGTGTCTTTGTTCTGTTTGTTAGTAAGGCCCTTTTCATGAATTTCAAATCCGTCCGGCTTTCCGAACCTTGAATATAGGAAGTTGAAAGAACAACACCTGTTGACAACATTGCTTTTTCTGATTTGATTACTGATGTTCAGAAGACCAAAGAATCGATGCACTGAGGGAGCCTTTGGGAATATCAGATTTTGATTTCTTAAATCTCCGTCAAAACCAGCATATCCAGCTATCTCTTCTAATGTAGGAGTAAGCTCGAAATCAGAGAAACGAAAGACATTGTGAACAGGGTCCCAAAAAGTTACTAACACCGCAATCAAATCATCACGTGGTTTAACTTTCATAATATCTGTAAGAGTTCCCAAATGCTTAACGACCCATTTCTGACCATCTTCTCCTAACTCATGCCACCATATCTGAAGCCGAAATAGAAACCCATCTACATTTGCGAATGGTGGGTTTTGGGTGGTACTCATTTTGTATCTGCGATTAATTTTAACAAAATCAAGACTCCTTTTGAAAACAGACACTCATAAAAAGAAAATCATTTTATTTATTTATTTAACAATTCTTTTTTTTTCAAAATGTAAAACTATTTTGGGAATTCTCTAAAACAGCCCATTTTATTTCTCGGCTCTCACAATGATTTTTTTCAATTAAACTGGTCAACATGCAAATCCGAGGCAAATGAATGCACAAGTAGCAAGTAGGATGCATCAGGATGGTCTTTTCATTTCGTGTTCACCTGTCCTAGACAGACCCAACCCCCGTGTTGAGTCTCCAAGGTCAAATGTACATGATGCAAATAGACGTTCCTACTAGGGATCCGGTACGAGGCTGAGTTATTCTAAGTGAAAAACCTGAGGCAGATTGTTTTAGACCTGGCTTACCCAAACGGACAGTTTGAGCCGAAGTGGGGGCAATGTACCGGGAGCACGAAAGTCTACCCGACCTAGTTACTTGTCCCAACTTCGTCTTATTTGGTATGACTTCTAACAGAAAGGTGGGCCACGCGCACGTGTACACCATAAATTCAGAAGACTCAGAAAGAAGGAGGGTTTCGTAGCAGTTTTATATACACAATTCAGATAATATTAAAGCGGTAAAAAGCAACATTTAGTACATTAAGCACAAATATGTGGGCAAATCAGATAACCAACAAAGACAACTATAACAGCTATTTTAAGCTCGAATTCTTGAACCCTGAACCAGTGGTTCTGGGTTTATAAATCATCCTCAGCAGAGTCGCCAGAGCTGTCACACCTCCTTTTTCCGCCCCGCGAGGGGTGAAGGAGTTTTTTCCAATTAAAGGACAGTCGAAACGAGATTTGTTTATTTATTTCAGAGTCGCCACTTGGGAATTTTATGGCGTCCCAAGTCACCGGTTTTAATCCCGAATCGAGGAAAATATGACTCTGTTTGTCATTTTGCGAACCAGAAATCCGAGTAAGAAATTCTGTTAATCCGGGAGAAGGTGTTAGGCATTCCCGAATCCCGTGGTTCTAGTACGGTCGCTTAACCATTTTTATACTTGGCCTAATTATCTTGATTTACTAAATACATTTTCTTGTTACATGATTTGGTTACCGCTTTTGGTTAGATTGTTTACAATTATAGACCTTCCTTGAAACGAATCACGCGTTCGTATATTCGTATTATATATATTTTTTATAAATATAAAGAATCGTGTCACGCATACGTGTACACAATAAGATTGATAATATTTTTTTATATTTTTATTATAAAAATATATTATGGCCGAAATTGCGCGTGCTTAAAATAAAATTACGAACATTCGTCACTCTTGTATGATTAAATAGTGAACTGCACATCTCGGGTTATATGAAATTAATTTAATTTAAATATCCTCCGAAAAACCCCTTTTATTAAGAAAGTTTGCTCGAAGTTGCGCGAACGCATACTCCGAATTGTCTTTAGAAATGTAATCATGTCACGCGAACGTGTCCCCAATTACACAAAATATTTTTTGATGGTAATATAAATTTTCTACAACTGTTTATTATGTCCATTTATTTTTAAATATGAAAACCATGGGAAATCACCGAATGGAATGTCTCGAGATTTCTAAAAAAATCAAAATTTATTAGGTGTTGACCACAGATTATATTTTAAACGTGTGAATTATATACCTCAAAACTATTCAAACTAAAAGAATTAATGAGATGAAAAATAAATAAATAACGCGCAACTAAAACTACCATTTTTATCGTGAATACGGTATTCGTATTTTGCTTATGTATTTTTAATACTTGATAATTATATGCACAAGTTATTTATCATTTTCCTAAGCTTAAGACTAAGTTTATATGTTTGAAAACTTACCAAAAGCGAATTACGTGTAAAAACTAGGAAAAATTTAATTGATAAGCAAACTAATAGTTTTCGAAGAATTTCCATTATTCTATTCGGAGCGAACTCTACTTTGCATATCTTTGACTTAAAATGTTGCAATTCGTATTTATAAATCCGACCTTCTTCTATACGACTAGTTTTTAGTCCAAAGGTCACATTATTTGGTTAATTTGCTTACGATGATTGAATTTGGGATAAATAAGATCAAACCAATTTTTATCTCGGCTTATGCAAGCTATTTACAAATACTAAATCTATACTTTGTACAAATCATTGACATTATTTTTATATACTATTCATAAGGAAATGGGTTAATCGCATTCCTAAAATAAATGGCCATTTGTTGTTAAGAAAGAAAACTAATTTACAATTTTGATTAAACAAATTGACATTACATAACGCAAATACACATCTAAACCTTTTGGAATATCCCAATATCGTAACGGATTATGCCAATTTTCCTCTCACTTATGGTTATACACATAACCATTAACATGCCATATACAAACAAGAAACTCTTACATCAACTAGAAAAAATCTGATGCTTGACGAGATAAATGTGCAGAAAAATAAAAAATAGCTCCTGTTTTGAAAGAACGAAATAACAATTTCAGCTTGATTTCATAGGCTCTGATCTAGATTTACTTCAAGGTTCAAATGTCTTTACATACCTGGAAATGAGGGTAAAAGAGGTGGTATTCAGCAGTAGCAACACAAGAAGCCCAACAACAGAAATAAAATGCCAAACAATTCAGCAGATTTGAGCAAAACCGACAGAAACCGTGAAAACCAGACGAACAGTAGCAGAAATTTTAAGAAAATTTCAGATTCAATCAAACAGTATCACCAAACAAACCCGGACAGGTATGAGGAAACAATATTTCTGATTTTTCTTTCTTTCTTCTCTATTTTTCTGTTCTGTTTTCTCTTTTCTGTGTGTGTGTGTGTGTGTGCTTTTTTTTTTTTTCTGTTTTTCTTTTTCTATCTCTCTTTTCTATCTGTATATCTCTCTGAGTGTCTGTCCTCTTTCTTCTGTGTTCTGTATATCTCTGTGTGTCTTCTCCAGAAATCAATCCCAACACCCCTTCTTATACAACTTATTTTCCCCTCCTTTCCTACTGCCCGGACCCCCTTCTGTTATCCAAGGCATATTTTTTTTACTCAAATCTGCCACTAAACTGCTTTTCTAATGAATCAACCACTAAGGAAAACTTTCCCTTAATTTCAGCCCCTCCACTTCCTTTGATTCCCCATTAGGATTAATTAATACCTCATTGATAAAGCACTAGCAATAAAGTATCATACTAACTGTTTTATTCCCCAAACACCCCTGAAATTCCCTTACTATTACTGCCCTGAAATTACTGCCCTACCCACTCCCTTTCAACTTGCATTAAACCTCTCCAGTCTACTCAAAATCCAACCACTATCTGAATTCAATTAACTACAATAGCTATAACCAATTCAAAGGTTTTAAGGCAAAGAATACCTTAAATACTAAGACTCCCAGGATTCAGAACATTGTGTATAATCAAACAGAACTTTAACTAATCAGACCATCAACCATCGAAATTAAAACCAAACAGAATGCCAAAAATGATTTAAACTTATATGAACAAACTGAACATTGACATCTAATCAATCAATTACATACACACAACACAAACAGAGTTAATCATACTAACAGGGTAATTCATGATTTTGTTCAACACAGGGGGTTTATGAAGCTTACTATTCGACGACATTAATCAAATCGACTACGTAGTTTATAACATGTACAACTTAATTACGAAAGAGAAATCGACCAAATAAAAGGGATACTGGGAATAAAAAGATGAATTGAAAGAGTGTGGAAAATTAATCAAAACTAAAATACACAAATACACAGATAAACAAAAACCATAAATACAGGAAAAGAAAAAGGAAAAATACCTCAAACCTTCAGAACTTATACGGACACAGGCTCAAACTAGGATTCAGATATTTTGAGGTTGAACAGACTTTACTCGAAGTATTCTCAATTGAGAATACCTCGATTAAAGTCTCTTAGACCCCAATCTCTCATTTAATTTGTACAAATTCCACGATTTGGATTTTTAGGGTTCCTGATTCTTTGATCTAAAATTCGAGCATTTCTAGACATATTCGAGCCAAACCAACGGTGTTTTAGGCACGAGGGAGGTCAGGTTGATAACTGGTGTGAGTTTGGGGTAGGTTGGGGTAGGGTTAGGTTTTACTCGAATCTTCGATTGAAGATTCGAGGAGCTTCAGCCTGATTCGAGCAAAATGGTTAAAGGATTCATGGAGAGGGAGGTTAGGTGCTCTAGTGGTGTGAATTTCACGGCCACCGGAGCCAGCACCGCCGGATTTACGGCGAGGGAACGGGGTGGCGGTTATTAGGGTTCCTCGTCTCTTAGAGACGAGGTTTGATGAGAAATAAGAGGATGGGGGCCTGGTTTGGGGGGGGGAGGGTTAGTTTGGACCCTTTATATATGCATGTGAAGGTTGGATCCAGACCGTTCGATCTGATGAGATCAATGGTCTGGATTTATCTAGTAAGTGGAGCGACGTCGTTTTGTTTATCCTCGAGACCGGGTCAATTTTGGACGGGCACGAGTCGGGTGTGGAAGAATTGATCTGGAGCGTTGATCAAGTGAAATCAACGAACCAGATTTGAGCATGATGAAACAACGTTGTTTAATTTAGCTACAGGTGGACTGGATTTGGCCGGGTATAGAGAAAGTTTTGGGCCTGATTTTTTGTTTAAAATTTCTTGGCCCAGATCTGATTTGCCTATTTTTCAACTCTTTTCATTTTCTACTTTTATTCCAAATTTTACACAATTCTTAATTAAATTGTAAAATCAATTAACATTTTGACATACAAATTAAAACAAGCAGTTAAAAATCACAATCACTCAAAGGCATACTTAAATGACAAAAATTATAACAATTATATATTTTTTGTGATTTTCCTTCTTTCAAAACCAAACTATGGTTTATAATTTCCTAAATATATTATTTTTTATTATTATCCTTTTATATAAACCAGTGATTAATTAATTCTAAAAAATACAATATTAATTCTGGAATGTATACGCATCTACATTACCATTTTTTTCTTAATTAGAATAAAAAATGAACATGCACAGACGAAATGCCATGAAAAAATTCAAAAGTTGCACACAAAGGAAAATTATTTGTGATTTCTTTTGGAGTAGTTCTTGTGAGGCAAAAATCACGTGCTCACAATACTCTAGGCGGGCTGACTAAGCAGGCCTGAAAGAACGGCCTCTACCATGCTAAAACTGACCCCTCGAAGAAGCACCACTATAACTGTCAGATCCTCGAGGCTTCTTGGCCTCCCTCTCCTCTCGATCCTGACGGCGAACCGTCTCAATCTCACGAGCGATATCGACCACCTCCTCGAACATAGCACCCAACACCCTCTCTCGGGTCATAAAAATACGAAGGTGATAGTTAAGGCCATCAACAAATCTCTTGATCCTCTCATGATCTGTCAGAACCATCCAAATGGCATGAAGAGCCAACTCAGAAAACCTCGACTCATACTGTGACACAGTCATATCCCCCTACAACCACTCAAACTATCTATGCAGCTCCTCTCTGCGGGACCACGACACATACTTCTTCAAGAAGAGAGTGGAGAATTGCTGCCAAGTAAGGGGCGCTGCTCCAACCGGCCTACGCCTCTCATACGCCTCCTACCATGTGAAGGCAGCCCCAGTAAACTGAAAGGTGGTAAATGCCACACCACTAGTCTCAAGAATCTCTACTGTACGGAGCATCCGCTGACACTTATCAAGAAAACCTTGGGCATCCTCGCCCTTGGCACCACTGAATGACGGAGGCTGGAGTCTACCAAACCTCTCAAGACGACGCTGCTCATCATCCAGCATAGCTGGCACAACAAACTCCTGAGCTGGTGCAACCGGCTGAGCTGGAGGTGCCCCCGGTATCTGTAGTCCCTGCACTACCTGCTCAGGTGTGCGAGCAGCGGGGGTCTGATTGCCTCCCCCGACCTGTGAAGTAGCTGCTACTGTAGTGGCTGAAACTGCCTGATCCAGGCTAGTGCAAACTGATAAGATCTGTGCCAAGGCCTCCTGAAGACTCGGAACCACGATAGGCACAGCTGGTGCCTGAATTGGTGCTGCTGGGGCATCCATAGCTGGAGCTTGATCCGGAGCCGGGGCAGCTGGTGGATCAACATGTGCTACCCTTGCTGCTCTGCTTCTGCCACGTCCACGACCGCGTCCACAGCCTCTGGTGGCCTCAGTGGGTGGCACTGGTGGTCGTCCACCTCGTCCGGTAGCGCGAGTCCTCGCCATCTGCGAGAGAATCGAATAAGAAAAGTTTAGCATTTGGATCAACAAGTTCGCACGACAGGAGTTTCAAGAATATGAAGTTTTTCCTAAAGGTTCTGCAGCCTCTCGAGGATAAATACAGACGTCTCCGTACCGATCCGCGAGACTCTACTAAACCTGCTCATAACTCGTGAGACCTATGTAACCTAGGCTCTGATACTAACTTGTCATGACCCAACCTGTGAACCCGGTCGTAATGGCGCCTCTCGTGAAGACAAGTCCAGTCAGACCAAAACGGAACACCTCTTTTAAATAGTTAATCATCATAAACAGTAATAACATATAATATAATACTCATAAATTGCGGAATTTAACGATAATAACCGCAAGAACCATCCCGACACAGCCCAAACCGGGGTGTCACAAGTCATGAGCTACTACAGAATATGCTATTGGTCTACAAAGTACGGAATCCGATACAACAGTCTGAAGAAAACATAAATGATGGAGGATAAGAGAGATAAGGGGCTGCGAACGTCAACAACTACCTCGTAACTCCAAATCACCGCCTAGCCTGGACGGAATCAGCGCTCAGGTGCAGACTCTGCTATGCCTGAGTATACATATACGATGTAGGTAGTAATGTGAGTACTACGACTCAGTGATTAATAATTATAAATAATGGCTGAAAGTATGAAAACACGTAAAGGCACAAAGCAATTCCATATCAAGCAGTAAAAATCACTTAAAGCAGTAAATCAGTGAAAAAATCAAATGATATTCCTTTTAAAACAAGTAAAACCAGTAATTTAACAGGTAAATAACAAGTAGAAATCCGCCCTTGGGCACAGTATCAATCGTTCAGCATAGTATCAGCCCCTCGGGCTCACTCTCAGTATAGTATCAGCCCCTCGGGCTCAGTATCAATCACTCAGAACAGTATCAGCCCTTCGGGCTCACTCTCAGAATAGTATCAGCCCCTCGGGCTACCTCACAATCATTCATATCAGCCCCTCGGGCATAGCATCAATCACTCAGAACAATGGGTACCCGCGCTCGCTGTGGGTGTGCAGACTCCGGAGGGCCCCCTTACGGCCCAAGCGCTATATCAAGCCACCTCGTGGAATTATCACTCATCATATCCTCACATCACTCAGGCCACCGTGTGGCATATAAAGCATCTCAGGCCCTTATCCTTATATCACTCAGCCTCACATCACTCAAGCCACCGCATGGCATAAATAGTAACTCAGGCCCTCGGCCTCATATCACTCAGCCTCACATCACTCAAGCCACCGCGTGGCATAAATAATAACTGAGGCCCTCAGCCTCATATCACTCAGCATATCCTCACATATGGCCCTCGGCCTTACTCAGTCCGGAAATCATCATACGCCCCTTGGGCATTAGTAAAACAGTAGTTCTCAACCCAAAACATGATGTAGAAATATCATTTTAGTTTCAAATCTGAGTAAAAATGGTTGAGCTTGTAAAACGTAGATATCAACAGGACTGAGTTCAAATAATAAGTCAAGCAGTGAGGAAATAGTGATAAAAATCCCCAAAGGGTTCAAATAGTTGGCACGAAGCCCAAATATGGCAGTCAGCTCAAATTATGATGATAACAAATGAATTTCAGTCAAATATTCGATAAAATCATCAATAGGGATGGACCAAGTCACAATCCCCAGTAGTGAAAGACCCCACACTCATCATCCAACGTGTATCTTGCCTCAATATAGCACTACGATGTGCAATCCGGGGGTTTCAAACCCTCAGGATATCATTTACTCACCTCGAACTAGCTAATTCTCTAACTCGCGACACCTTTGCCCCTCGAATTGGCCTCCACGCGCGTTGAATCTATCCAAAATCAGAACGAATACGTCACAATATGCTAAGGGAACAAAGCCCAAGCGAAAACATTCGAAAAATATCAAAAATTCTGAAATTTGAAAATCTCGAGCCCTGAGCCCACGTCTTGGAATTGGGTAAAATTTACATTTTCAGAATCCTCATACCCTCACGAGTCTAACCATACCAAAATTATCCAATTATGATACCATTTGGTCCTTCAAATCATCATTTTACATTTTTGAAAGGTTTCACAATTTTCTTCCCAAATTCCATCCCAAATCACGAATTAAATGATGAATTTAGTGATAGATTCATGTATTCTAGCCAAATCTAAATTAAAATCACTTACCCCGATGAATTTCTTGAAAAACCTTCAAAAAATCGCCAAAATCTGAGCTCTCTAGGTCAAAATATTAAATAAAACCCAAAACCTCATATTTATAGGGTACCCCTCAGGTTTTAGCCTCCGCGGGCCGCACCAAATCGACCGCAGTCCGCGCAAGCCAGTGCGGTCCGCGCAAACACAATCGCGGCCGCACAGGCCTTCCTCTGCAGTGACAGGTTTTAGTATTTTGGCCATAACATTTTCTACAGATGTTAAAATTGCAATATCTTTACCTTTATAGAAACTAAACACGAAGAGCTACAACTTTCGTTTATAAATCACCTTAAAATCCCTTGTTGATCAAAAGATATGAGCTTCCGAAGTTGGACCAGCGTGAAGGTTCTTCACCGCGGCCGCGCCCACTTTTGTGCGGTCCGCGCGACGCCTACCTCGGCCGTGCCCGCTTTTGTGCGGTCCGCACATCACTCACCACGGTCGCACTCATTTTTGTGCGGACCGCGTGGGTGAGTTCCGGAGCCTACAACCCTCCTGGACCTGCTACAGCTATGATTTTCGGCCTAAAACATCCCGGAACTTACCCGGGACCCCCGAAACTTCAAACTAATTGTACCAACACATCCCATGACATCGTTTAAACTTGTTCAACACTTCGGAACACTTACAACAACATCAAATCACCAATTTAACATAGGATTCAAGCCTAAGAATTTCAAGAACTCTTAAATTATGCTTTCGATCAAAAGGTCTATCAAATCTCGTCCGAATGACATAAAATTTTACACACACATCCCCAATGACATATCAAAGCTACTGCAACTCTCAAAATTCCTTTCCGAACCCTATATCAAAATCTCGCCTATCAACCGGAATTTGCCAAAATATCAATTTCGCCAATTCAAGCCTAAATCTTCTTTACAACTCCAAAACCCATTCCGATCGCGCTCCTAAGTCACAAATCACCTCCCGAAGCTAACCGAACCATCAGAACTCACTTCCGAGCCTTCTAACACATAAGTCAACATCCGGTTCACTTTTCCAACATAAACTTTCTTAAAAGAGACTAAGTGTCTCATTTCTTACCAAATCCTCTCCGAACTCGAATTAATTAACCTGATCACATAAAACACGGATAAGGAAGCGTAAAGAAGCTGAAATGGGGGAAACGGAGCGGTAACTCATGAGACGACTTGGCGGGTCGTCACAGTTATTCATATAATTTGTTCTTTTTAATTATATAATTTAGTAGGATCATAATATTATCTGCACATCATGCGAGTACTAATACTAGTATAGCTAAAAATCAAAATTAATTGTTATTATTATTTTTCAAAAGTAAAGTGAGTGCGGGACGTCCCATCCGAAATAAAATTATAGTGTGATTATAATGAACGAATTGTAATAATGTGATTTCCAATCTTTAGATTATTTAGTATATATAATTTACTTGGTTTATTGCTTTAAAAAAGGATATATGTAGAGTATGTTCTAAAACATGTATTTGGTTTTATTTCAATAAATTCGGATAATTTTTAATTTTCAATATTAATCTACACAACATTACTTGAACCAATATAAATATTCAACAAAATGAAGCATAAAAATAATAAAATAATATTGATATATATTGATATTATTTTTAGAATACGCAAAGGGTCAAATATACCCTTGTATCTGTCACGACCTAGAGTTCCTACCCTCGGGAGTCGTGATGGCGCCTACTAATGTGAGCTAGGCAAGCCAACCCTTAACTATCTACTACCTTTTTCATATTACTTCTTTTTTAAACAAACATAGGACGACAATATAAATAAAACGGAAGTTAGGAAATAGGCGGAAGTCAACATTTATAAAGCTTAGAGCTACATCTATTACCACTTTTAAGCTTTAACACCCCAAAATTTGGTGTCATAGTACCACAGACTGTCTAAGAGTCACTACATACAAAGTCTGAAGAAAATACATAGTGTTGTTCCTGAGAAAGAGATAAAGGAAACAGGAAATAAAGATAGAGGGAGACGCTAGGGCCCGCGGACGTCTGCAGGTCTACCTTAGGTCTCCAGATGGACTGAAGGAAGCCCTCCAACTACTGTCCGAAAGCTGCTCTGAGATCTGCACACAGTGCAGAGTGTAGTATCAGCACAACTGACCCCATGTGCTGGTAAGTGCCTGGCCTAACCCCGGCGAAGTAGTGACGAGGCTAGGACCAGACTCCAGACGAACCTGTGCAGTTATATAATATATGGCGGAAAAGTAAACAGGTAATAAGCAATTAAAGCTGGGGAAGGAAAACATACCTCGAGGATAGCTGATAAAGCAAAATAGCAAGGAATAAATAAGGAAGCTGACATATAACTTCTAACACAGATAAAGAAAATTAAAGACAACTTTCACTTTCAGTTTCCATCTTGTTACAGGCGTGCAACCCGATCCCATTTCTCATATCTTGTGGTAGGCGTACCACTCGCTCCCATTTCATAATATCTTATGGTAGGCGTACCACCCACTCCTATTTCATAATATCTTGTGGTAGGCGTACCGCCCACTCCCATTTTATAATATCTTGTGGTAGGCGTACCACCCGCTCCCATTTCATAATATCTTGAAATTTCAAGGAATTCCAACAAGGGAAAATAATCAATATAATAACTTCCCGGCAAGGGAACACAACAATGTAATAATTTTCCCGGCAAGGGAACAACAATATTGAAATAGTCATCTCGGCAAGGGAGAATCAGCTATAACCAGTCTCAACTTAGCTTGTACTCAGTTCAATTATTGAAAATGCTCAATCATAGAAGATCATTACGTAAAGCACCCAAGTGTCATTTAAGAACACAACAACTTTAAATTTAAGACTCACGGTCATTCTTGACACCAACGTATAGATACTCGTCACCATGCCTATATGTCGTACTCAATAAGAAGCAAGTAGCAAATATGACTCAACTCCTAATCCCTCAAGCTAGGGTTAGACCAAACACTTACCTTGATGCCTTGATCACCACTCAAGTCTCAACTATATCTTTACCCCTTGATTCCACCACCAATCCGCTAGAATCTAGTCACAAGTTACTTAATTACATCAATAAGTGCTAAATGAATCAACCCCAATGCATGAAAATGAATTTCCCCAAGGTTTTACCCAAAAAGTCAAAATTACCCCCGGGCCCACGTGGTCAAAACCCGAGGATCGGACCAAAACCTGATTACCCATTCCCCCACGAACCCAAATATATTATTTGTTTTGAAATTGGACCTCAAATTGGGGTCCAAATCCCCAATTTTAGTGAAACCTAGGTTCTACCCAAAACACTCAATTTCCCCCATGAAAATATTTGATTTGAAGTTGAAATCATATTAAAAGATGTTAAGGAGTGAAGAAAATGAGTTAGAAATCACTTACCAACGTTTTGAAGGAGAAATGTTGTTTGAAAAATCGCCTCTTATGTTTTTGGGGTTTTGAAAAGTGAAAAATAACTGAAATTCCCGTTTATTTATACCCCTCTCAGACCCCCAGTGCAGACCGCATCAAATGGACCGCGGCCGCACAGCCTCCACCGCGGACCGCACAAAGGCGACTGCGGCCACGCTGATCCCTCCCTAAAGACCTGCAATTCAGCACCCTGTGCGGACCGCACAAAGTTTACTGCGTCCGCACATCCTCCACCGCGGACCGCACAAAGGCGACCGCGGCCGCGCTGGCCCCTCCGCGGTCGCACACAATTTCTCGTGGACCGCACTAGAGGGTTCAGAGACTGCAATTTCCTGAACCTGCAACATTTGACTTTCTAAGCCTAAGGCATCCCGGAACCCACTCGAAACTCACCCGAGCCCTCGAAACTCCAACCCAAGTATACACACAACCTCAAAAACATCATACAAACATATTCGTGTAATCAAATTACCAAAATAACATCACGAGCATCGAATTAAACCTCGAGATCAATAAAATTTTTCCAAAATTATTTTAAATATTAAAAAATTTCAATTAAGGTCCGGATCACGTCAAACGACGTCCGTTTTTAACCAAATTTCACAAGAATGACTCAAGTTATATATAAGACCTTTACCGGGCGCCGGAACAGGAATACGGGCCCGATACCATTGCTTTCTAATCAGTTTTCATTTCAAATTTCCTTAAACAATTTCAAAAAAACAATTTCGCTTAAAAATTCATGTATCGGGCTTGGGACCTTGGAATTCGATTCTGGGCATACGCCCAAGTACCATATTTTCCTACGGACCCTTAGGGACCGTCGAATCACGGATCCGGGTCCATTTACCCAAAAAGGTTGACCGAAGTCAAATTAAAGTCAAGACTTAACATTTTTCATAGAATTTCATATTTAAGCTTTCCGGCTGTTCGCTCGGACTGTGCACGCAAATCGAGGCTACTCTAAATAAGGTTTGCAGGGCCTCGGAGGCACATAATTCAATTAAAAACAGGTGATGGCCCTTTGGGTCATCACATTCTCTACCTCTAAAACAATCGTTCGTCTTTGAACGGATAGAAGAAGGAAGTACCTGAGTCGGGGAAAAGATGAGGATAACGGCTACGCATGTCGGACTCGGACTCTCAGGTCGACGCCTCAGGAGGCTGACCTCTCCACTAAACACGAACCAAAGGAAAACTCTTCGATCTCAACTGACGGACCTGTCGGTCTAGAATAGCCACCGACTCCTCCTCATAAGACAAGTTCCTGTCCAACTGGACAATGCTGAAATCTAACACATTGGATGGATCGTTGTGATCCGAAGCATGGACACATGAAATACTGGATGCACGGCTGATAAGCTAGGTGGCAATGCAAGTCTATAAGCCACCTCTCCCACTCGATCAAGAATCTCAAATGGACCAATGAACCTAGGGCTAAGCTTGCCCTTCTTCCCGAATCTCATCACGCCCTTCATAGGCGACACTCGGAGCAATACCCGCTCACCAACCATAAAAGCCACATCTCGAACTTTGTGGTCTGCATAACTCTTTTGCCTGGACTGAGCCGTACGAAGCCTCTCTTGAATGATCCTGACCTTGTCCAAGGCCTCCTGAACCAGATCCGTACCCAACAACTGAGCCTCCCCGGCTCAAACCATCCAACCGGAGATCAATATCGCCTACCATACAAAGCCTCATAAGAAGCCATCTAGATACTCGACTGGTAGCTATTATTGTAGGCAAACTCTGCTAAAGGCAAAAACTGATCCCACAAGCCTCCAAAGTCAATGACGCAGGCTCGAAGCATATCTTCTAAAATCTGAATAGTCCGCTCGGACTGCCCGTTCATCTGAGGATGAAATGTTGTACTCAACTCAATCTGAGTGCCTAACTCTCGCTGAACTACTCTCCAGAAATGCGAGGTAAACTGCGTACCTCGGTCCGAAATGATAGATAAAGGCACACCATGAAGACGAACAATCTCTCGTATATAGATCTCAGCTAACCTCTCAGATGAATAGGAGACTGCCACAGAAATGAAATGCGCTGACTTGGTAAACCTATCAACAATGACCCAAACTGCGTCGAACTTCTTCCGAGTCAGCGGAAGTCCAGTAACGAAATCCATAGGGATTCGCTCCCACTTCCACTCGGGAAGCTCAATCCTCTGAAACAATCCACCAGACCTCTGATGCTCATACTTAACCTGCTGACAATTCAAGAATCGAGCCACATATGCAACAATATCCTTCTTGATTCTACGCCACCAATAATGCTGCCGCAAATCCTGATACATCTTCGCGGCTCCTGGATGAATAGAGTACTGGGAACTATGGGCCTCCTCTAAAATCAACTCTCGAAGCCCATCCACATTAGACACACAAACTCGCCCCTGCAATCTCAAAACTCCATCACCACCTAAGGTAACCTGCTTGGCACCTCCACGCTGCACCGTGTCTCTAAGGACACACAAATGGGGATCATCAAACTGTCGATCACGGATACGCTCCAATAATGAAGATCGAGCGACCGTGCAAGCTAATACTCGGTTAGTCTCAGAGATATCCAAAATTTACAAATCGATTGGCCAAAGCCTGAACATCCAACGCAAGTGGCCTCTCACCGACCAAAATATAAGCAAGACTACCCATACTAGCTGACTTTCTACTCAGAGCATCGGCCACCACATTGGCCTTTCCCGGGTAATATAAGATAGTGATATCATAATCCTTCAATAACTCCAACCATCTCCTCTGCCTCAAATTCTACTCCTTTTGCTTGAACAAATACTAAAGACTCTTGTGATCAGTGAACACCTCACATGCCATACAATACAAATAATGCCTCCAAATCTTCAATGCGTGAACAATGGTCGCCAACTCTAAATCACGGACTGGATAGTTCTTCTCATGAATCTTCAACTGCCTCGAAGCATAGGTAATGACCTTGCCATCCTGCATCAACACTGCACCAAGCCTAATATGGGAAGCATCACAATAAACTATGTAAGGCCCTGAATCTATGGGCAAAACTAACACAATGCGACAGTCAAAGTTGTCTTGAGCTTCTGAAAGCTCACCTCACACTCGTCCGACCATTTGAACTGGGCACCCTTCTAGGTCAACCTGGTCATCGGGGCTGCAATAGATGAGAACCCCTCCACAAACCGACGATAGTAGCCTGCCAATCCCAAGAAACTCCGAATCTCTGTAGCTGATGCTGGTCTAGGCCAGTTCTTGACTGCCTCAATCTTCTTTGGATCAACCTGAATACCCTCTGCTGATAAAATATGACCCAGAAATGCAACTGAACTCAACCAAAACTCACACTTCGAGAACTTAGCATATAACTGGCTATCCTTCAGAGTTTGAAGAACCACTCTGAGATGCTGCTCGTGCTCCTCCTGGCTGCGGGAATATATCAAAATATCATCAATGAAGACTATCACAAACGAGTCCAAATAAGGCCTGAACATTCGGTTCATCAAATCCATAAAAGTCGCTGGGGCATTTGTCAACCCAAATGACATGACCAAGAACTCATAATGCCCGTACCGAGTGCGGAAAGCTATCTTAGGGACATCGGATGTCCTAATCCTCAACTAATGGTAGCCAGATCTCAAGTCGATCTTTGAAAATACCTTGGCACCTTGAAGCTGATCGAACAAATCTTCAATCCTCGGCAGTGGATACTTATTCTTGGTGGTGACCTTGTTCAACTACCGGTAATCAATGCATATTCTCATCGAACCATCCTTTTTCTTAACAAACAAAATCGGCGAACCCCAAGGCGAATCACTAAGTCTAATGAAACCATTCTCAAGCAAGTCCTGCAACTGCTCCTTTAACTTTTTCAACTATGGCGAGGCCATACGATATAACGGAATAGAAATGGACTGAGTGCCCAGAGACAAATCAATGCAAAAGTCAATATCCCTATCGGGTGGCATACCTGACAGGTCTGAAGAGAATACCTTAGGAAGCTCACGAACCACGGGCACAGAATCAATAGAAGGAACCTCCACACTGGAATCACGAACGTAAGCCAAATAAGCCAAACACCCCTTCTCGACCATACGCCAATCCTTCACATAAGAGATAACGCTATGGGTAGAGTGACTAGGAGTTCCTCTATACTCTAAACGAGGCATACCCGGTAAAGCTAAGGTCACAGTCTTGGCAGGACAGTCCAAGATAGCATGGTAAGGTGATAACTAGTCCATCCCCAATATAACATCGAAGTCAACCATGTCTAGAAGCAACAAATCCACACGAGTCTCAAGACCCCCAATCACAACTACACAAGAGTGATGGACTCGATCTACCATAATAGAATCACCCACTGGTGTAGACACATAAATAGGAATACTCAACGAATCACTAGGCATGACCAGATATGGTGCAAAATAAGATGACACATACGAGTATGTAGACCCTGGATCAAATAACACTGAAGCATCTCTATCACAAACCTGAACCGTACCTGTGATCACTACATCTGAAGACTCAGCCTCGGGCCTGGCTGGAAGGGCATAAATTGGGGCTGGGCCCCACTACCCTGAACTACCTCTCTGGGATGGCCTGCTGCTGGCTGGCCTCCACCTCTAGGACCTATACCTCCACCTCTAGCACCTCTACCTCACCTGGAACATCTAGTGCCTGAACCATAGCACGAGAATCCCGATGCGGAGAACTGCTCGAAGCTCGAGGGCAATACCTAGAAATGTGCCTCAGGTCGCCACAAGTAAAACAAGCTCTCGGCTGCTGGGGCTGATGACCCTGAAAGCTCTGAAGTGGTGGTACACTGATAGGTACTGGTGGTGCACTGAAGGACTGCTAGTCAGAATACTACATCGGAGGACCACAGCTACTGGAAACACCGTGAGAAACCTAAAGAGCTGACTGAAAGGGCCTAGGAGGATGGCCTCTACCATATGAAACTCTACCTCCAAACGAGGTACCACTGAATCTGCCTGAATTACGGGGCCTCTTATCCGACCTCCATATGACAAAACTATCTCAACTCTGAGGGCCACATTAGCCTCCTCCTGAAAAGTGATCTCACTCCTGGCATCCATGGCCATCTAAAGATGAATCGACTGAGCATGGAGAGCTAAGTCGATGAACCTGGTCTCATACTGGGTTACCGTCATGGAACCCTGCTGGAGGCGCTCAAACTGCCTCCGATAGGCCTCTCTCTGAGTCACGGGGAGGAACTTCTCCAGAAACAACATTGTAAATTGCTCCCAAGTCAAAGATGGTGACCCGACTGGCCTAGCTAATCAATAATCCCTCCACCAAGTCTTGGCAGATCTAGACAAGTGAAATGTAGCAAAATCGAGTCCATTGGTCTCAACAATGCCCATGTTCCTGAGAACCTCATGACAACTATATAGAAAATCCTGGGGATCCTCAGAAGAAGCACCGCTGAAAGTAGTAGTGAAGAGCTTGGTGAACCTATCCAGCCTCTACAAAGCATCGGCGGACATAGCCGCTCCATCGCTGGTCTGAGCTATGGCACCGACTGAATTGCTCCAACTGGATGAACCGCTGGAGTTTGAATCTGGGGAGCTACCTACTCCGGAGTGCATGTAGCATGAGTCTGAGCCCCTCCTCTAGCCTGAGAAGTGGCTGGTGCTACAGGAAGCACACCTGCTCGGGTAACACTCTCCATGAGGCCCACCAATCAGACCAGAGCGTCCTAAAGAACTAGGGTAGCAATAAATCCCTCTGGGACCTGAGCTGGGCCCACCGAAACTACTGGGGCAGGAACCTACTCCTCAAAATCAACTTGAGGCTCCGCCACTAGTGCTACTGCTCAGGGCTGAACTCTGCCCCTACCTCGGCCTCAAGCACGGCCTCGCCCTCGCCCTCTGCCCCTAGTGGAAGCTTCTGCTGGGGGCTCAGGCTGTTGAGCGGTAAATGAGGAAGTGCATGTTCTCGCTATCTGCGAAAGAACGGAGTAGAAATTCAATCAGTATTGGGAAATAGAATCGCACGACAAGAAAGAACAAATGTGAAGTTTTCCTAACTCTGCAGCCTCTGGGGGATAAATACAGACGTCTCTGTACCGATCCCTCAGACTCTACTAAGTTTGTCTATGAACTGTGGGACCCATGTAACCTAGTGCTTTGATACCAACTTGTCATGACCCAGAGTTCCCACCCTCGGGAGTCGTAATAACGCCTACTAATGTGAGCTAGGCAAGCCAACTCTTAACTATCTACTACCTTTTTTCATATTACTTCTTTTTAAAACAAACATAAGGCGACAATATAAATAAAACGGAAGTTAGTAAATATGCGGAAGTCAAGATTTATAAAGCTTAGAGCTACGTCTATTACCACTTTTAAGCTTCAACATCCCAAAATCTGGTGTCACAGTACCACAGACTGTCTAAGAGTCACTACATTCAAAGTCTGAAGAAAATACATAGTGTTGTTCCTAAGAAAGAGATAAAGGAAACATGAAATAGAGATAGAGAGAGATGCCAGGGCCCACGGACGTCTGCAGGTCTACCTTGGGTCTTCGGATGGACTGAATGAAGCTTTCCAACTACTGTCCGAAAGCTGCTCTGGGATCTGCACACAGTGCAGAGTGTAGTATCAGCACAACCGACCCCATGTGCTGGTAAGTGCCTGACCTAACCTCGGCGAAGTAGTGACGAGGCTAGGACCAGACTCCAGACAAACCTGTGCAGTTATATAATATATGGCGGAAAAGTAAACAGGTAATAAGCAATTAAAGCTGGGGAAGGGAAACATGCCTCGGGGATAGTTGATAAAGCAAAATAGCAAGGAATAAATAAGGAATCTAACAATATAACTTCTAACACAGATAAAGAAAAGTAAAGACAACTTTCACTTTCAGTTTCCATCTTGTTACAGGCGTGCAACCCGATCCCATTTCTCATATCTTATGGTAGGCATACCACCCGCTCCATTTCATAATATCTTGTGGTAGGCGTACCATCTGCTCCCATTTCATAATATCTTGAAATTTCAAGGAATTCCAACAAGGGAAAATAATTAATATAATAACTTCCTGGCAAGGGAACACAACAATGTAATAATTTTCCCGGCAAGGGAACAACAATATTGAAATAGTCATCTCGGCAAGGGAGAATCAGCTATAACCAATATCAACTTAGCTTGTACTCAGTTCAATTATTGAAAATGCTCAATCATAGAAAATCATTAAGTAAATCACCCAAGTGTCATTTAAGAACACAACAACTTTCAATTTAAGACTCACGGTCATGCTTGACACCAACGTATAGATACTCGTCACCATGCCTATATGTTGTACTCAACAAGAAGCAAGTAGCAAGTAGCAAATATGACTCAACTCCTAATCCCTCAAGCTAGGGTTAGACCAAACACTTACCTTGATGCCTTGATCACCACTCAAGTCTCAACTATAGCTTTACCCCTTGATTCCACCACCAATCCGCTCGAATCTAGTCACAAGTTACTTAATTACATCAATAAGTGCTAAATGAATCAACCCTAATGCATGAAAATGAATTTTCCCAAGGTTTTACCCAAAAAGTCAAAATCACCCCCGGGCCCACGTGGTCGAAACCCGAGGTTCGGACCAAAACCTGGTTACCCATTCCCCCACGAACCCAAATATATTATTTGTTTTGAAATCAGACCTCAAATTGGGGTCCAAATCCCCAATTTTAGAGAAACCTAGGTTCTACCCAAAACGCCCAATTTCCCCCATGAAAATCTTTGATTTGAAGTTGAAATCATGTTAAAAGATGTTAAGGAGTGAAGAAAATGAGTTAGAAATCACTTACCAACGTTTTGGAGAAGAAAGGTTGTTTGAAAAATCACCTCTTATGTTTTTGGGGTTTTGAAAAGTGAAAAATAATTGAAATTCTCGTTTATTTATACCCCTCTCAGACCCCCAGTGCGGACCGCATCAAATGGACCGTGGCCGCACAGCCTCCACTGCGGACCGCACAAAGGTGACCGCGGCCGCGCTGGCCCCTCCCTAAAGACCTGCATTTCAGCACCCTGTGCGGACCGCACAAAGGCGACTGCGGTCGCACAGCCTCCACCGCAGACCGCACAAAGGCGACCACAGCCGCGCTGGCCCCTCCGCGGTTGCACGCGATTTCTCACGGACCGTACTAGAGGGTTTAGAGAGTGCAACTTCCTGAACCTGCAACATCTGACTTTCTAAGCCTAAGGCATCCCGGAACCCACTCGAAACTCACCCGACCCCTCGAAACTCCAACCCAAGTATACACACAACCTCAAAAACATCATACAGACATATTCGTGTAATCAAATTACCAAAATAATATCACGAGCATCGAATTAAACCTCGAGATAAATAAAATTTCTCCAAAACTCTTTTAAACATCAAATTTCTCAATTAAGGTCCATCACGTCAAACGACGCCCGTTTTTAACCAAATTTCACAAGAATGACTCAAGTCATATATAAGACCTGTACCGGGCGCCGGAACCAAAATACGGGCCCGATACCATTGCTTTCTAATCAGTTTTCATTTCAAATTTTCTTAAACAATTTCAAAAAAATAATTTCACTTAAAAATTCATTTCTCGGGTTTGGGACCTCGGAATTCGATTCCGGGCATACGCCCAAGTCTCATATTTTCCTACGGACCCTTCGGGACCGTCGAATCATGGATCTGGGTCCATTTACCTAAAAAGGTTGGCAGAAGTCAAATTAACTCATTTTAAAGTCAAGACTTAATATTTTTCACATAATTTCATATTTAAGCTTTTCGGCTGCGTGCCCGAACTATGCACGCAAATCGAGGCTGCTCTAAATGGGGTTTTCAAGGCCTCAGAGGCACAGAATTCAATTAAAAACAGGTTATGGCCCTTTGGGTCGTCACAGTACCATTGAATATAGTATTTAGAAAGGCTTCGTTATACTATTGGTACTTTTGAGTCCCTACCGTTATAGTATTAAATATTTGTACCCTTTCATTAACAGAGGGGACACGTGTTCAATGTCTATGCAATTTTCAGACCCAACTTAAATACCCATTTTACAATTAACTACTCGACCCACACATTTCAATAACCCAATACCCAATTAAATTAAAACCCTCGTCTGTATCAGTTTTATTTCATAATCTAACTCATCTCTACACTGAAATTGTGTCCTCCATAGTCGAACTTGAATTCACCTGTATCTGTTCAATTTTGTTTCTTTCCCTTATCAATTTAGGCTGGATAAGTGGGTGCTCAATGTCTGAATCCAATTGTTCTTCAAAAAAGAGGTGCTTTTGTGGTGATACTGCCAACCACTTCACTTCAACCACTATTTATAGCCCTTGTAGGAGATTTTATAAGTGCACGAAACCTGAAGTAAGTGATATATATCTATAGATTTATATAATTTTGACAATTTTTACAAAATTCCAATTTTGTTAGTTTTGTGAGCTATTTTGTATTGATTTTGTTTGTAAGAATGAATCATGTGGTTTTTGGGAGTGGCAAGACGAAGTCTTACCTGACAGAGCTTTGGTTGTTATTAACAATTTCAAGTCAAAGTTTGATGTTGATCAAGTTAAACTTATTACCCTGAATAAGGCATTGGATGCGTGAAAGATTGAAAGGGACAAACTGATGCAAAAAGTGGATGCATTAGTGGCTATAAATATTGTTGAAGAGAGCAAAGCAAGAGAGTTGGAAGAAAAAGTGTTGAAGTTGAAGATATTCATTATAATTTCATGCGCACTATTTGTTGGATTTGTTATGGCTTTCTTGATGAAATGAAGCTCTAAATATATAGCATTATGTTGGTGGACATTATGTAGTATTTTGTAATGAAGTTTTTGATTTCATTACTTTATTTTGTATTTCGGATAAAGTTAATTGCAATGGAGTTTTTTATTTCATGTCCTTTGTGTTCAGTTCTTCTTAGTTAGTGTGTATTAAAAAGGTATTGATTGCACCAGTTGCTTGCAGTAGTGTAGTAATCAGTTGCATATTTCAAGTGAACACGATTGTAGAACTGCATATTTATACCTGCAGAACACAACTGCATATTTACACGATTACACAACTGCTATTGTGTGATAGTCAATCGTAGAATTATCAAATGAAGTGCCACAACTATGGTTTGGATTTAGGGTCTTAATTTTAACCCCAACATCCTCTTCCTTGGATACTAAACAAACAAAAGGGCAGTCTTTTGTGTTTGTGCAAGTATACCTAACCCTAATCTTGTCACTCTTCTCCAATTTCAGTTCTTTCTTATTGGCCAAAGAATATAACACAAGACACTTCCTAGCTTCTGCAGTATCCTTAAAGGTCATACCCTTATACAACTCCTTGTACTCACTAAGTTGTTCAGTTATGTCCCTCTTTTTTGTGATTTTAACAGTTTCAGTTCTTCAGAATCATACCCATCAGAATCAGAACTAGAGTCAGACCCTATATCACTTAAGCTGCAATCAGTGTCAACCTCATTCACATTATAATCTACAATATTGGATATACTATGCAAGGGGGGATCATATTCATCAACAGCAAACAAGTTGATTACTTTATATTCATTACAAATTAGCTTCAACAAATGTCTAATACCCTCATCCCCTACAATCTCATAAAGTGTACTAGAAGGGCCTTCAATTATTAGTTGTTGAACCCCTACATACCCCAGATTTTCTACGAACTCATTGACTAAAACATCAAAATATAGAAGGTTTGGGTCATATCCTTTCTTAATATACTGCACTTTCTTTGAGTATAGCACTTGTGGGTTGCAAATCTAGTCACCGCCTTAATTAAATATTAAGTCAATTAATACCATCACTGACTTTCTGCAAACATGCAACAAAGAAAAGACAAAAAAATTTAGAAAACAATAAAGAATTCTAGCAAAAGAGGCATAAAAAATAGGAATAAACATGTGAGGTCCCCCTTCCCCAACAATAAAGAAAGACAAAATCTGCATTTAGAGTGGCACTATGAGGGCCCTCCCTTAATAAAGAATTCACAACACAACAAATAACCCCAAAAATGCCAGACATGCAAATGATTTAAGGGACCCATTTCTTTACTATCAAACAAAAAGTAACCAAATTTATATGGGACTATCTAGATAACAACAGAAAATGTAAACAATACAAAAATAAGAAATCCTAAACCACCTTTAAGAAATTATTTGAAACCCTAGAACACAAACCCATACCAGCTAGAACATTCAACAAAATAGCATAACAAATCGACTAAAAAACAAAAAAGTAAACAATTTCATGAAGAAGGATGGTACCTTTGAACTCGTCCAACCCTAAATCGCCAAACTTCATGCGCAGACCTTCTATTGCCAAACTTTAGTAAAGAACTCGAACTTAGAAAAAAGAGACAAAACTAGGGCTGACCGGTGTAAAATAAGAAGGGTTTTTATTTAAGTGGGGTCGTTTCATTTAATTGGGTATGTGTTATTCAAATGGGTGGGTCGGGTAGTTGATTGTGAGATGTGTATTTAAGTTGGGTCTGAAAATTACACAGAGATTGAACACGTATCCCCTCCGTTAATGAAAGGGTACAAATATTTAATACAGTGACGGTAGTGACTCAAAAGTACCAATAGTATAATGGAGTCTTTCTAAATATTATATTCAATAGTACAGAGGTATATTTGACCCTCTACCATTTAGAATAACCAAACGAGGCCCAAGTATCTAGCTATGGGCTGAGTTGAGAATGAGGCAACAAGTGGGTGGGTGGGTTGGACATCCATCAACTGTGAACTACAATTGATTCCATGAAATAAGTAAGTTGGCGGGCAGTACAATGATTATAGAGCCATATAAAAGCAAAATAAAAAAGGAGAAAGTTATTGATCCATTGGTTAGAAAGAATGATATTATTTTCTTATTAGTCCATTTCGTTTTAAAAAAAATCATTTTTTTAAATTTGAAAAATAATTTAACTTGATCGTCACATTTAGCTTTAGTGACAACTTTTATAACTAAGCAAATATTATAGCATGTTTAATACCATAAGTGAAGGGAGTCTTGGAGCAACAGTCAAGTTGTCTCTATGTGACCTATAGGTCACGGGTTCGAGCCATGGAATCAGCCACTGATGCTTGCATCAGGGTAGGCAGCCTACATCACACCCCCTGGGGTGCGGCCCTTCCCTGGACCTTGCATGAACGCGGGATGCTTTGTGCACCGAACTGCCCGCTAAAATTTCATTCCACATGTTTCTTTGCCCGCTAGTGGGATTTTACTAGGTTGTTGTTGTTGCTGTTTAATACCATAAGTTTTAATAATCTTAAAACCATACAAATATAACATATTTAAGACTATAAATTTAAAGTCTTTATTTTTTTTAAATCATCTATCGAAAACAGCTTTTTTGTCCGTCCAAAGTAGGGATAAGACTGTATACATCTCACCCTTTTCAGATCCCACTCGTGAGAATATATTGGAAGGTTGTTGCTGTTGTATTTTTTTTTAAATCATGTCCAATCAAATTACGCCATATCAATTGAACCAGAATTATAATATTCATAAGGACTAGTACTGGTAAACATAAAATTCACAAGTTCAAATGTGGAATGATGGATATTGCATTCACAAGTTGTGTTTTATGTGCTTGGTAAGGACAACACACCAGCAACACTTTATTTACTTTTACTACATACTTACTAGCTACCCTATATGTGAAAGCCAAACCAAAAAGACAATCACTACACACTGACTCGGCTCTCCACTTTAGAAAAGTAACTTGGAAGTTCATTCTTTAGCTTCTGTTGGTGAAAAAACTTCACAGACTCACAGTTGTGACACATCACTCTCATTTTTACTTTTCTTTTTCTAACAGCTTGTTTGGATGATTGCTTTTTTTTTTTAAGTGAAAAGGGATATCTATATATAGCTAGCTAGCAAGCAAAAGACGCTATACGGATGAGTCATTGTTTGGATGGTTGTTACTTGTTATATTGTATCGTATTGTTACTTTAAATACAATGTTTATTTTGATTGTTACTTAAATTTTATTGTATCATATCATTAAATCCGTCGTTACGTAACGATGAAATATGTCACTTTATGTAACGACCGATTTGGTGTGTTCGCGTCGTTATCTTGTCTTTTTCTCTCAATCTCACCTTAATATATTTTTTAAACTTCTATAAAAAAAAGTTCTTGAAAAATAATTTGCAAGAAGATTTTCTGGTTGGAGATGTGATTGAGAGTCTTATGAATTCAATTCCATACCTTTTTCTATTATGGGCCCTTTTCTATGTTTACTCTTTTTCAAACTTCATTTTTGGTTTATTGTTATTAGTACTTTTTTTCTCTCTTTATTTTCCCACAAAGTAGGCATTGGAAAAGACTTCTTTATCTAGAGCATGTATTCCAAGCATGAAAATGACTATCTCCTAAAGTTTATTAACAAAACAAGAAATTATGTCATGTGATTCTGCACCAGCTATAATCAATTTACTACTACTAATTATATTTTGTCCTTTTGTATTTTCTTGTCAATTTGTGAAAGCAACCCATGCTTGTATACTTCAATGTTAATTTATTTTCATATCAAATCTTCTTTTCTTTTCCTCTTTGAAGATTCCCTTTATTTTGTTTTTTTCACCAAAGAAGCTTTTTTGGTGGAGGTAAAAAGTAAAAAATTGAAGTAATCTCCTTTTTCTTCTTCCTTGTTAATTGGACTTTTTGCAGACAAGTTAAAGTTCGTCAGGAGCACTGGAAACTGTTAAAAATGAAAAACCTTTGAAGTTATTGGAAAAATTACTAAACTAATAAAGAAAAAGAATTACAGGAACTCTTTATTTTACATCAACATGTTTCATCTATGTTATATTTTTTGTTTTTTCGAGATCAAACCTTTTAATTTTGATTATGCATTTGAATATAAAATCTTTAAATTTTTTGAAATACAGTTTACATATTTAGAAACTACATAGAAAGTACTATAAGCCACAATAATTAATAATTTAAAATATTAAAAAACATATAAAAAATTAAGATCAAAATATAATTTGTTTAACTTTTTGAAATTTGAACGCATTCACAGAAATTGGGAATGGAGGGTGCAAAAATGAAATTTTTTTTGATTCTTTTCAAAGAATAAATTACTGAGATCAGCATTTCTTGATTTGGAAAAATTACTGCCCAAGAAATTCAAAATGACACAAGGTATTAATGCCTTGAGCAACTGATAAAAACAAAAATTTAAAATTCAAAACCAACCAACATGTTTTCTACATTTATGACAAAACGTACTACTGCTAGACAGATTACAGTAGTCCTCTACTATTATTTTGACTGTCATTTTACTAAAAAAGAATTCACAAAAATGAATCCCTCCCAAATCCTTAGTCCCTCAAAACCTTTTGTTCATCCCTCAAATGGAAAATCAAAACCTTTTGTTTATCCCTCAAATAGAAAATCAAAACCTTTTGTTTAACCCTCAAAAGGAAAAAATAGTATACCCCCGATTTATATCTTGTATGTGACTACATTTATTATCTGAACATCAAAAGTTTAATTTTTAACCATATACTATAATACTACATATATTTATATTTTAGTTATAATTCTTTTAAATAACTTATGGGGTACTTCTTTTGTAATTTCTAATAGCCTCTTCGGCCGATCTTCTAAAATCAGTTTATTTTAATTTTAGAAGCGTTTTTCCTCGAGAGTGTTTTTCTAAAAAGTACTTTTGGTGAGAATCAATTTATGTTTAACTAATTAACTTGAAAATCACTTATGAACAATAATTAGTGTTATTAGACCAAGCTGTAAAAAAAGTGATTCTAAGTGTATTTTTTCTCAAAAGTGCTTATGAATAGAAACTATTTTTTTCCTGCTTTTCAAAAAATACTTTTACTTCTACTCAAAAGCACTTTATTTGAAGGGGAGCCTTCACGTAATTGGTAAAATTGCTGCCATGTGACCATGAGGTCACGGGTTCGAGCCGTGAAAACAGCCTCTTGCAGAAATGTAAGGTAAGACTGCATACGATAGATCCTTGTAGTCCGACCTTTCTCAGGATCCGCGCATAACGGGAGCTTAGTGCACTGAGCTGCCCTTTTTCTTCTAAGTAAAAGCTTAGCCAAACACTTAATTTTTTTTTAAAGAAAGGGAGTCTTAGAGTAACTGATAGTATTACTGTCATGTGCCTAGAAGGTCACGGGTTTGAACCGTAAAAACAAACTGTTACAGAAATGAAGCGTAATAAAACAAAGTACTTTAAAAAAAATGCTTTTGGCCTCGGACCTTGCCAAACAGGCTATAATTCATAGATAATTCAAAATTATGGTATTCTCAGTTCCCATGCTGGCTAGTTACCGGTTACTGGTTACTCCAGTTACCAAGATTCAAATTGGAGTCTTGTATAGTTTCTTCTTTCTGCATATTATAATCATCCCTACACCAGTAGTTATCAGTCACACACTGCTATATCTTCTTCACAAAAGCCAACACTCTTTTCTTGATTTTTGTCACCAAAACAACATCCCCACAAAACTCTCTCCACCATTTTCTTGCAAAACTAAACATGGGTTCTCTCTCTTTTCTCTCCCCCATTTTCTTATTCATCTTAATCCTAGCATACCCACAACAAAGAGTTTTTTCTGATCCCATTGTTACTAAAACTCCTTTATCTTTACTAATGAGTATTAAAGCTTCTTTGGACCCAAAAAATCTCATTCTTTCATCATGGTCAGCGAATGCTACTGACCCATGCAATGGTTCTTTTGAAGGTATAGCTTGTAATGAGCTTGGTCAAGTTGTTAACATTTCTTTGCAAGGCAAAGATCTTAGTGGGAAAATACCACCTGAGATTGGTCAGCTTCAGAGCTTGTCTGGGTTGTACTTGCACTTCAACAAGCTACATGGTGTTGTACCTAAAGAAATTGCTAACTTAACTCAGCTCTCAGATTTGTATCTCAATGTGAATAATCTCTCTGGTGTTATTCCTACTGAGGTTGGAAATATGTCTAATCTTCAAGGTTAGGTTCATTTTTACTTTTGTTGCTGAGAAAAGTTGCTGTCTTTGCTTTTTTTTTTGGACAAGTTATGGTGAAATTTTTTTAGCTTGATGCCTAATATTGACTTATTTTGAATGAGTATTTGAACCTTGCAAAATAGATCTATAACTCTCTTAATGAAATGGGTAGCTTGCTCAAGAAGTGATAATGCTCCTTGGAGGCTAATGATTTGCTGTTAGTTATTCAGCTATTTCACAATGCTTATGTTTTTTTCTTGAAAAAGCTTCAATTTTTAGTTATCCTTAGTCATTATAAGGTTGTATGAAAGAGGTTTGTATCTTTGATGAGGTGATTTTTGTTCCTATGTAGCTTTCAGTTAGGGTGATTAGAGTATGAAACACTTGAAAAAGCCTCTATCTTTGATTTTGTTTAGATTTTCTCTGTTATTAATCCCTTTTCCTATTGCTTTGAGCTTCAATATGGACTAATGTTTGAATAAAGTTCCAAACATGCTACCAAACTTGCTAATTTCTTGTCACTCGGTTAGGTTAGTCCTTTTTCTGCTATATTTGTGCAATGAAATCTAGAACAAAATTATTGAGGCTCCATTTCATTTTTTTTGGTACAGTGTTGCAACTATGCTATAACCAGTTGACTGGAAGCATACCCAATCAAATTGGGGCTCTGAAGAAGCTCAGTGTTCTTGCTTTGCAAGTCAATCAGTTAACTGGAGCAATTCCTGCAAGCTTGGGAGACTTGGAGATGTTAACCAGACTTGACTTGAGCTTCAATAATTTCTTCGGGTCGATTCCAGTAAAACTGGCTAATGCTCCTAAGCTAGAAGTTCTTGATATCAGAAATAATACCCTCTCTGGCAATGTCCCTCTAGGTAATTCAATGATTTGCTTAATAGTATCTTTATCCTTATTTCATGTTTAAGATGCTTCATAAAATGCTGCAATTTATATTTTTCCCCGGATATGCATCCCACTGTTTACTATTAGAAAGGAAAGCTAACTCTCTTTTTTTGGTCTTTGTGGTTTGGGCAAATGGATGAAATGAAGCCTTAAAGAGACTGAATGAAGGATTTCAGTATGCAAACAACCCGGATTTATGTGGAATTGAATTTTCTTCATTGAAACTTTGCACTGTTTCTGGTCTAAACCAAAATAGACCACAACCATTTCAACCTGGTTCAAATCGTCTCCCGACAAAAGACATCCCAGAGTCTGCTAATGTGCAAGCAAAACAAATGAGTCAGTCTAGAAAATCACAAACTGCTGTGGTTGTTGGTGTTATTGCACTTTTTGTTGCAGTAGCAGTAACTGGGCTTTTCACATTTTCATGGTACCGCCGTCGGAAACAGAAAATTGGAGGTACTCTTGATTCTTCTGATAGGCGACTGAGTACTGATGAGGTGAAGGAGGTCTCTAGAAGAAGCGCGTCGCCCCTCATCAGCCTGGAGTATTCCAATGGGTGGGATCCTTTGGGCAAAGGTCGAGGTGGAAGTGCTTTCTCTCAGGAAGTATTTGAGAGCTTTATGTTCAATTTGGATGAAGTTGAGTCTGCTACACTGTATTTTTCAGAGGCAAATTTGTTAGGCAAGAGTAATTTCACAGCCGTTTATAAAGGGACACTGAGGGATGGGTCTTCTGTTGCTATTAAGTGCATTTCGAAGACTAGCTGCAAGTCTGATGAAACTGAATTTCTCAAGGGACTAAAGCTCTTAACTTCATTGAAACATGAAAATCTTCTGAGGTTGAGAGGCTTTTGCTGTTCAAAAGGCAGGGGAGAGTGCTTTCTGATCTATGATTTTGTCCCCAATGGAAATTTGTTGCAGTACCTTGACGTGAAGGATGGAAAAGGAAAGGTCCTCGATTGGTCTACCAGACTTCACATAATCAAAGGCGTTGCCAGAGGTGAGCTACTGTTTGATTATTGTCTCATGTTTTTGTTGTAGCACTTTGACAAGCAAATTTATATTCCATAAGATCTTAGCTATACGAGAAACTTCATGTGCTATTAGCAGATGGTTTACATCTGAATGATAGAACGAATAGAAACTAATGTTTTTGTTGTATCTTCCAACATTCAAGATCCACTGAAGTTAGAAATGATCGAGCGTCAAATAGAACTGCTAATTACTCCTATAATATATTGTGAGCTTTAATCCGGAAAAAGATAGTCCATATTAGTGGGTACATTAATATCCTGGACAGCAAAGGAAATTCTAGTGCCGATTTCTTTGTAGATAGTACCCTACCAAGCATGTTGCTTGAGCTCGGTGTTCACCACTTAAGTCTTTCTACAGGTTTTGGCAGCACAGTCTTTTTGCCTATACATCTCTTGTGGTTAAATTTTTCTTGCCCATGTTATTTGTATACCAAAAACTGATTTCTGTTGTTTATAACAGGTATTCAGTATTTGCATGGAAACAAGGGAAACAAACCTGCTCTAGTCCATAGAAATATATCAGCTGAAAAAGTACTCATTGACCAGCGTTACAACCCATTGCTCTCAGATTCTGGTCTGCCAAAACTACTTGCAGATGACATTGTCTTCTCAACGCTCAAGGAAAGTGCTGCAATGGGCTACCTAGCTCCCGAGTATACAACCACCGGCAGGTTCACTGAAAAGAGTGATCTCTACGCATTTGGTGTGATTATATTTCAGATTCTCTCCGGAAAGCGCAGAATCACCCACTCGAACCATCAAGGGGCAGAGTTGTGCAGATACGAAGACTTCATTGATCCAAAACTTGGGGGCAATTTTGTAGAAGCTGAGGCAGTCCAGATGGCAAAGGTTGCTTTACTTTGCACTCGAGAGTCACCAAATCAGAGGCCAAACATTGAAATCGTCATGCAAGAACTGAATGATCTAATCTCCACCAAGTCGTGAATGCTAGATCAACATCCAAATTGTCAAATGACCATTAGGAGCCTGATACTAACTGCTTATTGATGCACATGAGTGTTGATTGCCTGTTCCATATAGGTTAGTACTAATGCACCTGGACGGGGATAGCCTCAGGACATCAGTTCTCTTGTATTTTGTAACTTGACCATGATTCTAAGCAAGTTTTCTCTACTTGCAAACTTAGTGTATCAGAACTGCAATCTCTATTTATCATTAACTGCTGGGAATCAGAAATGACCTCTTTGTTATAGTAGTACTTTTCTTTAGTATCAGATTTTGTAGAATAGTCTTTTAACCAGAGATCATTTCTCTAGTATGAAATGTACTTCAAGAAAACAGTAACTCTACTTCTGCAGTAATCTTAAAAAGGAAAAAAAGAGGAAAAAGGAGCAAAAGAAAACAAAGAGAAGATAATGAAATAGAGTATACTAGGCTATATATATTTTGGACATTTGTCAATTTGAGCACTACAAATTGATAAAAGTGAATGGTCCAACTTACTCTCCAGAATATGATGTAACCCAAATCAAGATGGCAAAACAACTTCTTACTCCAGCTAAGATCCAAATTCTTCCAATCCCAACATGTGTATCTTCTGACGTTTGATTCCACCACCAGAAAATCCAAACAAGTAAATAAGTATAAAATTTTGGCTGGAACCAACCAGGACATAATGCCCCCTCCCATCACTTGAAAAGCATTGCAGCAAAAATTGACTCTTCTTTATGTCCAGACTTATTATTTTACTTCATCTTTGTATACAGTAGAAATCGGGGCTATCCGAGTTATAAGCTTGAGGGCGAGGCCGAGTTCGAGCCCGATGGACCAGACTCGAGCTCGAAGATAGAATACGATGCCCGGAGATAGGAGTACGAGGAATATCGAAGCCGAGTATCCTCAATCCCGAAATAGTACCGTTGCGGATTTGTAACAGAATGAGCTATATTCCTGCCACATCCCCAAGATCATGGCGCAAATCCCGGGATAGGATTGTACAATTCCGTACTAGGCGGTTAGACAACTGTATCAAGAATATTCCTTATTGTAAATGGAAATATACCTTATTTAGGGTACCCCTATTATATAAAAGGGACCCCAATCATTTTGTAACATGATCTAATCGTTGAAGAAAGAATATACTCTCTACTTCTTGCCTACTGTTCATCAGAACCATCCTTTAGCTCTACTGCTCTTACTTTACTTTCCTTACTTAATTGTTCTTATTATTCTAAACCCACCTCGAGGTCACTAAGCTCGAGGTCACCGATGCTGAGTAACATTGGTTTGATTCACTTGTCTCTTTCATTTCTACTTTATATTTCTTGATTATTAATTGGTATTGAACTAAATCACATATCTTTAAAACCACAAATAAAATTTAATTGTTACTCGTATTTTTGAGGTAAACAGTTTAGCGCCCACCGTGGGGCTAAAGATAATAGTGATTGTTTCTTTACTGATTCTCATTACACACGTTGTCTTTACACTTTTTCTTGTCAAGATTTTTTGGTTCTCAGCCTGAAACATGTCTAGCTCACAAAATGCACTCGTTCACGACAACGAAGGTCTTGGAGAAAATAACAATGCAGGGGTCGGTGTACCACCGATAAACCTAGGGGAAGTGCCAAATATGGAACCAGTTGATGTTAGTTCACACATTGCTCTAAACGCGGATTTAAGCACATACCCTAGGGGGAATACACGCAGGGAGGCTCGATCTGGTAGCCAAGGAGAACAAGGAATGGGAGATGGGGGAATCAGCCTCCAAGTAATATTCGAAATGCTGCAAGCTCAGCAAATCGCCATCGCTCGACTTCAGAGTCAGAATAAAACTTCAAATACAGCAGAACAAGTAAACACTCGGCATACTGAACCAGTGTTAGAAAGGCCAGGTGAAAGTGGCTCGGGGCTTGACCCCACGATTATGAGGATGCTCAAGGAACTCACTAAGAGAATCGAGTCTGGGGAGAAGAAAATCGAGGATAAAGATAAAAAAGTGGAGACTTATAACTCTCGTGTTGATCAAATACCGGGGGCACCCCCGATCTTAGAAGGACTAGACTCTAAAAAGTTCGTGCAAAGACCCTTCCCCTTTAGTGCGGCTCCGAAGCTAATTCCCAAGAAGTTTCAAATGCCCGAGATTCCCAAGTATAATAGGACGACCAATCCAAATGAACACGTCACCTCGTATATGTGCGCCATCAAAGGAAACGACTTGGAAGATGATGAAATTGAATCCGTACTGCTTAAGAAGCTCAGGGAGACTCTGTCCAAGGGTGCCTTGATATGGTATCATAACTTACCCCTAATTCTATTAATTCATTTGCTATGCTTGCAGATTCTTCTGTAAAAGCACACACCTGAGCCATCAAAATTGTAACGAGGAAGTCGGACCTTTTCAAGGTAAGGCAGAAAGAAAACGAGATGCTTAGGGAATTCGTATCTCGGTTCCAAGTAGAGAGAATGGATTTGCCTTCGGTCACCGATAACTGGGCCGTTCAAGCTTTCGCTCAAGGTCTCAACACTCGAAGTTTTATAGCTTCATGTCAGTTGAAGCAAAGTCTGCTCGAGAACCCGGCTGTCACTTGGGCAGAGGTACATAATCGGTACTAGGCGAAGATTAGAATCGAAGATGATCAACTAGGGACTCTTTCGGGGTCCGTTTATCCTAGCATGCCTATGGGTAGGATAAAAGGGGATGCCGATCGAGAGCCAAGGTCGAATAGAGATCGATATCAACCGTACAACGGAGACCATAGGGGCAACGGGTATAGGCTTCGCATAAAGTGAGAAGAAAAATAGTCGAGGTCAAAATTCACTAGGGCTTGACCATATTAAATCTCCAAAATCCGAATAAAGGTACGACCCAATTCTGATTCTCTCTATTTTTTCGACTAAGGATCGACACGAAGCTTTGAATATTAAAGCACGCGTTGCACTCTTTTTCCCTTGGACCAGTCTTTGTCCTAAATGGGTTTTTCCGAGAAGGTTTTTAATGAGGCAACCACTGTTCGTGCTAGCTTAGGGCAGTTCATAGGTACCCGAGGTTCCCTGAGATAAGCCTCGAGATCTGGGAGGCATTACCCTCAAATATCCACTTTGTTACAAGGAAATTACTCCATGACAATGGGGCCTCAATAGGAAAAAGTTGTAAGGGTCAAACAGTTAGATGAGCCGTGCGCATATAGGTTACTCGAGCCCTAACGTCAAACATGTGCGCATGTATAATCCTCCATTGAGAGAAGTAATTTTCCTTGAGGATATCTCATGCTTCTAGAAATTTTTTCTATTTCATACCCTTGATTTATTGTGTAAACAGGCTTAAGGGCCAATTACAACGGAAGTTCAAACTACCAATATTTCGAGACCATAAGACATTAAAGGCGATCCTCGATTTTACAGACCACGGCCACCCCACTTAGGGACTGACTCTTCGGTCAAGCTTAGAGTGAAACGAAAGATAAACCCAAAGGGTAAGTTCTGAACTAAAAAGGCTACGGCCAAGTTAACGCACATCGGGGGCGTCCGAAATCCGTAATGAATACAAAAGCCCAAGGGCTATCTTAACCCGAGTTCGAGCAACTCTCATTTGGGGACTATCTACGATGCCTAAGGACTAACTTTACTTCGAGTTCGACAAATCCTCACTCGATCATAAAAGCCCACGGGCTATCTTTACCCAAGTGCGAGCATACCTCAAACACTCGGGGATTACCTACTCGAACTATCCAAGTTCGAAATCATAAGACCTCAAAGAAGCACCCCCCGATATACAGGCCAAGGCCATCATACTCGGGGACTAACCTTTCGGATAAGTTCGAGAGGATATTGAGAAACAAGTCCAAGAGACATACCCGAAGGCTACGGCCATATTAAAAGGTTACGGCCATATTAAAAACTGCGGTCATGTAAAAGGCTACGACCGAAATAATACGGCTCGGAGATGTCCGACTTCCGCCATAAATTAAAGGCCTTCAAATACTTCGAAAAACTGGTTAAACTCGGCTACCCTTGGCAAAAGCAAAAAGGGTTTCGATAAAATCAGCCCTCGAATAATTTAAAAGCTTCGATAACATCAGCCTTCGGAAAAGACTCAAGAGGCATTAACACGAACAGGTCCTGGTTGATTGAACCTTCGAAAAACCCAACGGGTACAAAAAATGAACACATGCTAAGGCATAAAGAAATTTTCACTAAGTCTTTTAGCCAAAAGGAGGGAAAAATTATAGCCATTTTAGACGCCGAATTGACCCGATTTAAAGAGCCTAAGGGCTAATATAAAAAATACTAAAGGATAACTTTACTTCGAGTTCGAGCAAACCCTCACTCGATTATAAAGCCTAAGGGCTATCTCAAGTTCGAGCAAGTACTCACTCGATTACTAAGCCCAAGGGCTACCCGAATTTGAGAAAATTCTCACTCGGGGACTATCTATGAAGCCTAAGGGCTAACTCTATTTCGAGTTCGAGCAGAACCTCACTCGATCATAAAAGCCCACGGGCTATCTTAACTCGAGTCCGAGCAAACCCACACTCGGGGACTATCCATAAAGCCTATGGGCTAACTTTACTTCGAGCTCGAGCAAACCCTCACTGGGACTATTCATAAAGCTTATGGGCGGACTTTATTTCCAGTTCGAGCAAATCCTTACCGCTAATTAGGGGTATTCAAAATCGAACCAAAACCGAAAATCGAACCGAAACCGAAGCTTAATGGCTTATTGGTATCGGGTTAACGGTTTAACAGACGGAGAACGGATTGAAATTTTTTTATTAACGGCTTATCGGTTTGGGGGCGAATTATTCAATTTTCTTAACGGATAATTCGTTAACCCGTTAAGAATATATATATATATATATATATATATATATATATATATATATATATATATATATATATATATATATATATATAATTTATTTTTATCTCCATATATATTAAATAATCAAAGAGCCTTTCACTTCCAATCTTCCAGTGCACTATCTCTAATCTAACGCCTAAATAATCAGAAACCTTAAGTCCCTAACGCCTAAATTTCAACCAGCAGCCACCAGCGGTACTCTATCTCGTCGACTTATAGGCTTCCAACATTCTATCTCGTCGACTTCCAGCACTCTATCTTTCTAACAATTCAAGCAGAATGGACTAAAAGTATTTTACTTTTAACTCAGTTAATTCTTTTATGTAGTTCGGCACAAACTTTAACTGAATCCCCAGCAGTGGATTGTGCAATTATAGGCATTATTTCCTTTCTCTTGATGCACTTGGAGCATTAATATTCATCCACTGTTTTATGTATGAAATTTATTGATCAAAATATCCAGACAAGGGAAAAGTAAACGTTAGAGGACATAAAATAAAGACCAGAAGCAACAGACAGTAAACCAGATAGAAGCCATGAATAAGAAATTGAAATAAAACCAATGACTAAACAGGCGTCAATTTTCCCATGTGATCAAATCGAATCTTGAATAAATGGTCGATAAATCGCCTGATAAGAGCTAAACCAATACCAATCCGCCCAATATCTTATCGGGTGGCTGATAACTAGGGATTATGATGCAATTTACACTCCTGCTTGCTTAAGTTTTGATTTAGAAATGTGTACAAAATAGTCCCAAAGGCTCACATGTTGTACTTGATTGCAGGGTTTGGTCAACAAGCTAACAATTTGTCAAAAACCAACTCAAAAAGGAGTGAAACATGCACAAGTAACAAGAACAAGGCCAAGCTCAGTCTAGCAGGATCAGTGCGGCCGCACACCATTCTGTGCGGTCCGCAAAGATGAGGTTCAGAGAGTATGCAATTCAGGCAGCCAGGCAATGCGGCCACAGAGTATTTTGTATGGACCGCATTGACTTCATTACGGCCGCATTCGACTTTGTGCGGTCCGCAAAGCTCAAGTTCAGAGAGGTGCTATTTTGGAGGAACCTGGCCAATACGGTCCGCGGTCCATTTTATGCCGACCGCAGTAGAAGCCACCGCAGCCGCAGAGCATTTTGTGCGGTCCGCGGTGGGTAACTGCAGAGGGCAGATTATTTAGCCAAGAGCCTTAGTGCGATCACACTCGATTTTGTGCGGTCCGCACTAGCCTCGGAAGGGTATTTTTGTCCAGAATTTTTAACCTAGTATAAATAGTTTCTTTTCCCATTTTTAGGTCATCCGTTGTATTTTGAGACAGAGCTGCGCTCGTGAACACTTCTTCTTTTCCATTTTGAGTAATTTTAGTTTAATTTCATTATTGAATCTTCAAGTTTTATCTAGTAATTAATTATTATGGGCTTTTCTTCATCTATTTCTTTGTTTTCTTCCATAATCATGAGTAGCTAGACCCATTAGTTAGGGTTGTGGCTTAACCCTAGTGTGGGTAATTGATGGGTCTTGTGTTTTAATGCTTGATTGTCTATGGGTGTTTGATATTTGGACTAATTTAGGGTTTTAATATTGAATTAGTGGTTGCAAACACTAGGCATAGTTAACTTTGGCTCTTCCTAATCTATGAAATTGGTCCAACAAGGAATTGGGGCGTATTCAAGAGATTGATAGCCCCAATTAAAGGGTTAAACCTAGAGATAGTAATACCCGACTTGAACCTCAATTGCTTGCATAAATTGGCATACCCAATTGGTCTTGAGGAAGTCAATTGGGAAAAATCACTCGAACTACCGAGAGGTATAGAGCGAGTAGAATCGTGCAATGGTTATATCATACTCCCCAAATGTGACAATCTAGCCTTAGACTCAAGAATCCGTCAATTAACCACCTAGGAGAAAGTCACTACCCTAGTGCCTTTTATCTATTTGAACAACTTTCAACAGTTTAATCTTGGCTTTACTTAACCTAATTTAGCATCTTAGTAGTATAAAATTAGAAATAAAATCAAAACCAACAATGTTTAGAAGTGCAATTAGGAACAAATACACAACTCCAATTTAGATAGAAACTCAACTCCAATCTCTAGCTCCCTGTGAAAATCGATCCCGACCTTCTCGGGTAAAAGCTGCTTCGACCTCTCTTACTACTTTGTAGTAGTACAGGGTTGGCCTCGATCAGTGGCTAGCGGATTAATATATTTAAAAGACGATAATCGATAAGCCAAACCGTTAAGAGTAAATAACCGCCCAATCCGCACGATAAGCAGTCCTACCTGGCCATAAGGCCTAAGGACTATTTTCATTTCAAGTTCGAGCGTGCACTCGCTCAACTATCAAGCCCGAGGCTACCTTGCCTCATCGACTGTTGAGCCTAAGAGCTACTTAAGTTCAAGTTCGAAAGGTCACTCGGGGACCATTGATCAGAAACGTTCGAGGGCAGAACTTATTGTCAGTCATTACCATCTCAAACTTTGGACATTCAAAGGGACTTTTATGCTAAGGCACTTTGACCCGCTCAAAGGGGTAACAAATTCGGAAGCCATGGAAGGAAAAATGGGGCTTTGTATAAAGCTCTTTACAAGAAGTTATAGGTCACGATTGAGAGTTCCTGGCAAAGGCCGATCAACCTCAAAAGCAAAAAATTACTAAGAGCACAAAAACTAAGCAGCACGGTCTTTGTTGGCAGTAGTGTCTTCGCCCTCAAAATCTTCCCCGCCGTCAGACTCGCTAAAGGTTCTCAAAGTTTTCCTCGGGAAAAGCCAGTTTCCAAGCTTTCGTTTCAGTCACTTGGGTCACGATGATGATATCGTGGCAAATCGGGGTAAAAATCAAGGACTCAATTCGTTTCTTGTCATTGTACTCTAAGAAACGCGGGGACTATCTGTATACGGTAGAAATCGGGGCTACCCGATTTATAAGCTCGAGGGCAAGGGCGAGTTTGAGCCCGATGTACCAGACTCGAGCTCGAAGACAGAATGCGATGCCCCGAGATAGGAGTACGAGGAATATCGAAGCCGAGTATCCTCGATCCCGAAATAGTACCGTTGTAGATTTGTAACAGATTGAGCTAGATTCCTGTCACGTCCCTAAGATCATGGCGCAAATCCTGGGATAGGATTGTACGATTCCGTACTAGGCAGGTAGACAACTGTATCAAGAATATTTCTTACTGTAAATAGAAATATACCTTATTTAGTGTTCCCCTATTATATAAAGGGGACTCCAATCATTTTGTAACATGATCTAATCATTGAAGAAAGAATATACTCTCTACTTCGTGCCTAATGTTAATGAGAACCATCCTTTAGCTCTACTGTTTTTACTTTACTTTCCTTACTTAATTGTTCTTATTGTTCTAAGCCCACCTCGAGGTCACTAAGCTCGAGGTCACCGCTGCTGAGTAACATTGGTTTGATTCACTTGTCTCTTTCATTTCTACTTCATATTTCTTAATTATTAATTGGTATTGAACTAAATCACATATCTTTAAAACCACAAATTAAATTTAATTGTTACTCGTATTTTCGAGGTAAACAATCTTCCAAGAATACATGCCGACCTTGGGACAAGGGTGAAGTTCACAAACTTGATCTTGTGTTTTTCATTCTTTAAAAAAAAAGAATGTGGAAATAATACATGTTCAGTTTGGATTTAACTTATATATAAGCTGACAATGTAAAATTTTGTTTATGCTATATGTGTATTAGATGACCTGATAGTGTAAAAATTATTTTGCGTAGTTAGAGTATACAACTTAAGCTCGTTCAGTTTTTGAAGAAAACTAGGTTCTCGTGACCAGAGAAGCTACTTTATGGCTTCGGCCACTTTCTACTCTGTGTTACCTGTGAATATTTAGCCTCCACTCTAATCACACTGTAGGGGGTCCCTATTCTTCTGCAGCAGCTAGCTCCTTTAGTTAATTCATGTATTTTTTATTGCTGAAATTGAAGTAGCATGATTTTATCACAATGTGCTAAAATAATTCTTGGGAGGAGGAACCTAAGGTGGCTAAGGGTCTAAGGCAATTCAGAGTTATAGGAATAGTATGACTTTCTGTAGCAGGCTAACTCTAGTTTCCCACTCTAACTGAAAGCGTGGAGTGGGAACACATGTTCTGCCCCGGGGTCATTTTGACAAACCCACCTAACTGAAAAACACTACTGATCCTTGTCAAACAGGTTCCCAACTTGTGCTGTTGATGGCCTAATTTTGAAGAGGACGTGAAATTCTAAACCTTGGTAAGTTTCCAACTCGGCGATTCACAAATAATATCAGATCATTTTAGATCCTTCAATTTCACTCTTTCATCCTGTAGTGGCCAAAACATAACCTGGACCATGCCTACCGGCCCAACACCGGGTCCAGCCGAAAGAATCCAAAGCCTAGCCCGTGCAACGCTCCCTTGCAAGATGACACACAAGCCTAGCCCATTTTTAAGCTCTTATCTTGCATTGGCTCACACACAAACTGTAATAATCCAGCTCTGTGATGCACCAAACAAATAAGAACTTTAATTGCTCTCCTTTACTTTTTACTTGTCAATACTTTTGTTCATTATGTTTTAATCTTATTTTTAATGCTGTCAATGCCTATTCCATTAACAGGTGGAATTTAGCATCCACACATCCTTGGACTTTGAAGTAGTTGGGTGTGGGATGGGGGATTCCAGGAATTGTGAAGGAGGCAAAAGAGTGTTTATCTGCAATTCTATTTGAACTTCCCATATTAAATACATTGACCTAAATTTACAAGCTACAAGATTGTTTTTCCCGGTACTTTGCTAATCACAGAGAAAAAGCTTAAAATAATTTCCCTGTCTGGACCAAGAAGAAACAAATGGCTAGTTAAATTTGGCTTCCTGAATGGAGGTAGTTAATTCCTCGAACACGAAGGAGAGACCTCAGAGCTACACGCAAACCATCTGTAATGTGGAATAGATCTCTTCAACTTGATCATGGGATTTGTCTCCCACAGAGAACTCGTGGACAATTCCTTGAAGCTCAATCCTACTGCTGCCAACAATTTTCTTCAGGTCCCTTTCTTTCATTATTGTCCGAACCCTTCTAACATAGTCCCACTTACCAAATTGAGCATATATGTTAGACAAAAGCACGTAGGAACTTGAATTATGAGAATTTAGTCCAACTAAATGCTTATCCATTTCGTCTCCAATGTGGATGTCTTCTTGATTCCTACATGAACTTAGCAACGTTCGCCAAACTACATCATTAGGATAGATTGGCATTTCATTGACAAATTTTATGGCCTCCTCCACATGCCCTGCTCGGCTAAGGATGTCAACCATGCATCCATAATGCTGTAGCTTAGGTTCCATATGATGTGCCCTTCTCATGATTTCGAAACAGATCATCCCTTCCTTTACCAGTCCAGAATGGCCACAAGCATTCAAAACTGCGATAAATGTGATATCATCTATCTCTAATGAAAGTCTCTCCATCTCCATGAACAATTGGAAAGCTAGGTCCCCAAAGCCATGAATGGCCAATCCACCAATCATAGCATTCCAGTGATCAACGGTTTTTTCTTGGATATCATTGAACAGGCCCATTGCACTATCTACACTGCCACATTTCGCATACATGTCTATCAAAGCGACACCAAGCTTTCCAGCCACAAGAAACCCATGCTCCTCTACGTAACAGTGTAGGGCAATCCCTTCATCGATGTAACCTAATTCTGCAACTGCAGAAAGTGCAATCAACAGACTGGTACTATCAGGAGCCAGGCTACTCTCTCTTAGCATATCATGAAACACTTTCAACGATTCAAGGTAGTGGCTGTTCTTCACATACCCAGCCATAATTGCATTGCAAGAAATCACATCCCTTTCAGGCATGTCATCAAAGAAGCGTCTTGCAACATCAACCTTACCAATTTTCGCATACCCATCTACCATTATAGCCCAGCTGACGACATCCTTCTTCGGCATCACATCAAACAAAGCAGTAGCCTTTTCAACATTCCCACTTTTCACACAACAACAAAGCATCAAATTCCAAGAAACCAAATCCCGTTTGGGCATTTTATCAAAAAGCTCCCAAGCAATGTCAAACCCCTTGTCCAATTTGACATACCCAGTGAGCATAGCATTCCAAGAAACCAAATTCCTCATCTCCGCTGGCATAAAATCAAACAAACAGCAAGCAACATCCAGCATTCCACATTTCACATATCCATCAATCATGGTATTATACGAAACGGAGTCTCTCATCAACATTCTATCAAACATTTGGTGACCATAGTCAACACACCCACACCTCACATACATAGAAATCAAACAATTCTGCAAAAACAAATCAGACCCAAATCCTAGTTTCCTCAATAGTCCATGAACCTGCATTCCACACTTAACAAAACCCATCCTAGAACAAGCTTTCAACACTATAGATAACGAGTACTCATCCACAAAAACCCCATTTTCAAGCATCAAACAAAACACTTCAAAAGCCTTATATGGGTCATTTCCATGCGAAAAAGACTTCATTATTACATTCCAAAGAAATGGGTCTCCTTGGTTTCGCTTTGAACAAAAGAAATTATCAGAAAAGAAGAGAAAACGTGCAAATTCAACAATGGGCGTGTGAGGTGAAGAAGAGAATTTCAAGATAAGTTTTGTGGTCAAAAATGGATTTTTCACAAGTCCTGTGGTTATCAATCGGGCATGAATTTGATCAATGTCCACTTGCGTTTTGCATTTCTGGGAGAAAGTAAGTGTTGGATGTGTTAAGTTCCATGCTTGGCTTGAATTTGCTACAAGAAGAAGCATCAGTTTTAGTACTTCGAATTGTTTGTTCCTGAGCTATGTACAGAGTGAAGTGTGTGTTAATTTCCTTACGGCCAATATAACGGTTAAGGGGATTGTTTCTGGATATTTGTTGGTAATTGGGCTATAACGAATGGCCCATAAAAATATCTGGCCTATGGATTTTTGGTTGAAATGACATAAATGTGGGAGAAATTGAAAGTGGAAATTTTCGTTCTATATTACCAAATATCATCATAATTTGCATATTATCCGCCGTACTAATAGTATTTCTACAAAATATAGACAATTCATTAAATGAGAAATCATTGTAGCTGTAGGCTTCCTTATTTAGGCATGCTAATATTGGGGAATTAAATATTCTTCCAGATATTTTACAACACAAATCACGCATTAATATTATCGGCTGTTTCGATTCAAAATTTAGCGACTCTGTTTTTGCGATACACTGTGTTTCAACATTTTTTCTGATTTCACAAATCAAAAACGACTAAATCTTCTACGTACAATTCTTCTGCAACAAATACAATTATGTCCAAAATCCCAATTATGCTACAACTGAATGGGAATTGAGATAGCTATGGGAGATTTAGAGAATTTCAGGTCGGTGGCATTGTAGTCGATGAGGATGCGAGTTATAGTCTATTGATTTCTACAATAGCACAACAATTAATGATCGATACATCCGAAAAAATTATAGAAATCAAATACATTGTCAACGAGCATTGTCCTCCAATGGAAATTAGGAACGATATGGATGTTCGTCTATATATGGAGACGAAAAAGAAAAACAAGTTTGGATTGAGTGTTGTTGAAAATAATTGGGAATATGGTTTGGAGTTTATATCTCAATTTTGAAGGGTTTTGGTGATGATTAGACTTAGTTTTGGCTGAATTTCATATTGAAACTCGAAGAAGAAGAAAACATGACATACATTATATTGCAGAAATTGTAAAAAATTGTAGGCTGTTGTTTATTTATTTTTCTTTTATTCATTTAACTATGTATGATGGTTGAACAACATTGTATAAAAATTATATTTAAGTGGTATTATATTGTAGTTGTGTATACATGGAGACGAAAAAGGAAAGCAAAAACTTAGGATCATATCCGCTATGTATAACTGTTTGTGATTTCAATATGGAATTGAGTATAACCAATGAGAACATAGTTGCAGGTTTGTGCTGTTATTTTTTCTATTAAATTCTGATTTTATATCAATGTCCTACACTTTATCTACATTTTATCTACAAAATAAACTACATGTCAGAGTAATATATATATCAGTATGGATTTTCACAATATCTACAAAATTTCTACATTTAGTATAGATTTTCACAATATCTACAAAAATGTCTACATTTATTCTACAATAAAACTACATATCATTTGAAAAATTAATATGAAATACAGAATTTCAATGTTTCTACAAATTATCTTCAAAATGTTCATACCAGAATTTATCTTTATTTTCATGCAGGTTCATCTGGAACACTAAAGTTACTTGATATGCCAACATCTCCCGTTATAGAGGAATATGAAAGTATAATAATAATAGATAGTACACCAAGTTTTATTGAAGTAGGACAAGTATACCAAGACAAGTAAATTTCATACAACTAATTATACATAGTAAAAATAAATTTCATACAACTAATTATATATTATACAACTTATCTAAAACTTATTTACAATTTTCATACATTATTTCTACTCAGTTATATACAACTACAATATAATACCACTTAAATACAATTTTTATACAATGTTGTTCAACTTTCATACAATAGTTAAATGAATAAAAGAAAAATAAATAAACAACAGTCTACAATTTTTCTACAATTTTCGCAATATAATGTATGTCATGTCTTCTTCTTCTTCTTCTTCTTCTTCGAGTTTCAATCTGAAATTCAACCAAAACCAAGTCTAATCTGCACCAAAACCCCTCAAAATTGAGAAATAAACTCCAAACCATATTCTCAATTATTTTCAACAGCACCCAATCCAAACAAATAGTGATTTTTAAAAACACAAATTCGAATTCAAAGCTTCAAAGCTTTTTAATGGCTGTCAATGGTGGAATTGCTGCTCTCTTTTACTTTGTTTTATATTACTGAAATTTGGGATTGAGAGATAGAGAGAGACGTAGAGATATTTCTCAATTCTTTGCAACAACATCCAATCCAAATAAACAAATGTCTTTTGAAAACTCAAATTCGAATTCAAAGCTTCAAAACTTTTTAATGGTTGTCAATGATGGAGGGGTTACAGATTTTCGCTGGTTTTAAAAGAGGAAATCGTGGGTGTTTGAAGAGGAAATCGTGGGGTGTGGTTTGATATGTGAACATGAGTGAGGTGATGGGATTTGGAGAGAGAAACTTGGAGGAGTGGGAATATACGGTTGAGTAAAATTAGGAAACTAATTAATATCATTAAAACCCTAAAATGGTACATAAATGGTAATTATGTACATAGAAGGTAATATTATTAAAAGTTAAGCATGAAGGGTAATATAGTTTACTATATGGCATAAGAATGTAAAAATTCCAATTTAAAAATAGCGAGATTTACAAGTGATCATTCAAAAATAGCCATAGTTTCAAAAGTCATCAAAATTTAGCCACTTTTCACGTAAAGATAAATTTGAACAAAAATACTGTTCAAAAACCGAAAAATACTCCAGCATAATATACTAGAACTATACTGGAGTTCCAGTATACTTTGCTGGAACTCCAGTATAAGTATACTGGAACTCCAGCAAATTATACTGGAGTTTGGAGTTCCAGTATACTTTGCTGGAACTCCAATATATTATACTGGAGTTCCAGCAAAGTATATTGGAACTCCAGTATATTCCAGCCAGCAAAGTATACTGGTCCAGAATAATATGCTGAAAGTTCATACACATGTGCACCAAACTTCAATATATTATGGTGGATCGGTCTCTGTTACTATTTTTCAATGACTTGGCAAACACTAGCATTTAGATAGGTACTATCCCACGTTTTCACCACGAAAGAACTAATTGGCACCTCTCGTTCTTGATACTGATTGCTTAGCGCTTAATGCATGGAAAAAGAGACAACATGAAAAATTAAACAAGAAAACTAATGCTTTTATAATTAACAACTCTCGTTTAGGAAGATATCATCGGAAGGGATCGATAAATCCAACAGTTCCTTCATTTGAAGTTGAACAAATAATTTGTTGCTTTTCAATCCTATTATATGTGATGACAGCATAAGGGCAAAGCCCTAAACCATATATTTTTGGATATAAAAGTGTCAATTTGGTTTGCAAAATAAATTATTCTGGATGGAAGGCGATGTTTTACAAACTAAGGAAGATATTCAGACTAAAAAAAGAAAAAACAAAAAACTAAAGGTGATGTAGCGCTCGTATCTTACATGAAAAAAAGTATTCTCATCACTCTAGATTTGATAAGTTAATTAACAGCCTGCCATAGGCTAATCAATTAAGGAATCGCTAGTATGTTGACACAAACCGGCCATTCACCAATTAACTACAACAGATGGAGAAGTTGACTCCTCAATACATCACTTCCATGAATATATATATACACACACATTTGGACTATATATATAATAACATTTTTCTATTGCTTTTTAAATATTTCTCTCCCTTCTTTTCGTGTTGTACAATTTTGACCGTTGCGAAGTACGGCCATTAATTATAAGGTTGTAGCTTACATTTTCCTACCACCTCATTTGACTTTTCCATGGGCATGCATTGTAGGTCATACTATATATTGTTTTAAGAAAAGATGTTCTCTCAATTGCTTACGGATGTGTTTGGAATATATATAATATTAAACTTGCACTAGAACGCGAACACCAGAGTTTAATTCTTACTTTCTTATATATCGATCTGTTTTTTGTGCTGAGATTTGACTCGAGTGTTACATATAGTTTAAACCATCAACTTGAAGTTTTTGTGCTAAATTACAAGCTTGATGCCAGCCTTGTTCTGATCTTGATTTGTTATAGGGCTAGAGTTTAAATCTTTAGTCACACACCTAAAGCAATTCAAAATTTTATTTTGTCAATCAGCATAAACATTTTATATTAGGTTCATGCATAGAACAAGCTGATTAGCTAAATGCTTCAGAAAAGTACACCATAGTTTACGAAGGTTGTTACTTGAGTGTTATATCTCAATGTCAACACCCAAATTATGTCGCCACAAATTATAAAATAGAGTTAAGAAAAGAAAGAATATATGATTGATATCTAGGAGACGGACCTGTTGTTTATCACTTAAATATTTAGTATAATCTAACTATTGGCAGAAAATGACAGTATAAAAAATTAGATAAATTCATTGACTAGCTACCAAGGCGCGCAGGTTGGTCTTGTGGATATAAAACGCCAACGGTTTTCATGAAGAAAAAAAAAACTGCTTCTCAGGAACCCTTAAATATTACTAGTATCTCTAGTTCATATTTATAAGCAATTTAACACTTCTTGTACTTTTAATCCACCATAACTGAAAGGAAAGCATCATCACAGAAGAAGTAGAAGCAGAGATGACAATAGTTTGGTCTCCAGAAACAGCTTCTAAAGCATATCTTGACACCATACAAACGGTAAGCAACAGTTTAATTACTTTCTATTAGTTTGACTCTACGTACGGGAGTACCTTTAATTTTAACCTTTTTCCTTCAATTTATTAATTTGTTCTGGGCATTTCAATCATATGCAGTGTGGAATATCAAGTAAAACCAGTGCTGCAGAATTTTTGGCAGCCATGGCTGGATGGTACAACGCAAAACTAATAGTTGAAACATGGAAGAAAGATGAAAATGGCGAAGCAAATATCACCACGAGCATAGGTAATAAATCGTGTGAAAGCTTAAACTGTTAGAAAATACGCTTAGATTTATTTGCTTATATGTTATTATGGGTATTGTCACGACCCGGATTTTTTTCCCACCCTCGGGAGTCATGATGGCGCCTACTAACGAGAGCTAGGCAAGCCAACCCTTAACTACGTTTTTCATTAACAAATTACTTCTTTTAACAATTATCAGTGATAGCATGAAAACAACGAAATTAAATAAATAAGTGGAAGACCTAAATTAAATAAGATGAACAATAATGCGAAAGTCAACATATGCCTCTACCCAAGAACTGGTGTCACATCACTCACGAACTACTAAGAGTACTAAATACAACCGTTTGAACGAAATATAACACTGTTTGTCTCGAATACATGAGATAACATAATGAAATATAAGATAGAGGAGACGCCGGGCCTGCGGACGCTTGCAAGGCTACCTCGGTGTCTCGGTGGACTGAAGGCTGGCTCCCGCGCTACTGCTGCTGTCCAATACCTGGATCTGTGCAAAAGAGTACAGAGTATAGTATCAGCACAACCGACCCCATGTGTTGGTAAGTGCCTAGCCTAACCTCGGCGAAGTAGTGACGAGGCTAGGACCAGACTACCAAATAACCTGTGCAGTTCAAATATCTATATGTACAGCGGAAAAGAAATACAGGAAATAATCAGTCAATGTGGGAAGGGGAAACATGCTATGGGGAGGTAACAGTTCCAAATCGAAAACCTCAATAAAAGAAAGAAACAAAAAAGCCAGAATATCTTCAAGAATCAAAATTCAACGATTTGCACGGCATTACCCTTCGTGCTTTTACTCTCGTCCTCACCCAAACAATATTTATAATAAAAACGTGCACGACATCACCCTTCGTGCTTTTACTCTCGTTCTCACCAATTCAATCGTATCATAATAATGTGCACGACATCACCCTTCGTGCTTTTACTCTCTTTCCTCACCACATAGTCAATGAATATCAGTACATAATGGTGCATCGTACGACACGACATCACCCTTCATGATTTACACTCTTTTCTCATAATAGCAAACAATGCACGGCATTACCCTTCGTGCTTTAACACTCTTCCTCACCCAAACAACAATCACAAACAAAGGGGCAAAGGAGTAGACAAATAATGGTAGAAATCCCGGCAAGGGAATACAATTAAACAGCTAAATCCCGGCAAGGGAGCAATATCAATAAATCTCAACATTCTGGCAAGGGAGATAACCGACAAAGCAACAAACATCCCGGCAAGGGAACATTTCAATAACTCTTTCTCTTTCCTTCACTTCTTACTTTATAACTCACTATACCACTTGAGTCAATGCTCCAAAGGGTTCAATTATCTCATATACTTTCACAATTCGTATTATAACTCGAGCCAATGCTCCTCGAAGTTCAAAGATCATAATTTCTTTCACATGCTTTTTACAACATATAGAAATCATCATTAAGGCGTGAAAGATACAACAAAAATCAGAATATCAGCAATATAAAGACTCACGGTCATGCTAGACACCAACGTATAAATACTCGTCACCATGCCTATACGTCGTACTCGACAATTAACACGTAGCAAATAAGACTCAACTCCTAATCCCTCAAGCTAAGGTTAGACCAAACACTTACCTCAAACTTTCACGGCCAAATCAACCCTCAATTACCGCTTTTCCTCTCGAATTTGGCTCCAAATCGATTGTATCTATACAATAATGACTTCAATACATCAATAAATGCTAAACAATGCGAACCCAATGCCTAATTATAGCTTTCCAAGCATTCTTCCCAAAATGCCAAAAATCGACCCCGGGCCCGTTTGGTCAAAACATGAGGTTCGGACCAAAACCCGATTACCCATTCTCCCACGATCCCGAATATATAATTTATTTTCAAATTCGACCCCAAAACGAGGTCTAAATCAAGAAAAAACAAAAAGCCCTAGCTCTACCCAATTCCCTAATTTCTACCCTTAATTACATGTTTTAGGCCTAGAATTTCAATAGATGTTGATGGAAAATGAAGAAAACGAGTTAAACAATGCTTACCCAAGAAACTTTGGTGAAGAAATGCTTCAAAAATCGCCTAGGAGTTTTGGAGAAGAAAGGGTTTATGAAAATGTTATGAAATCTCATTTGTGGTTCTGTTTTGGAACTTTAAAATAACTGGGCAAAATGACTCTACGCGTTCGCGATAGACCTCTCACGTTCGCGATGGGTCAGGCTTTTTGGCCTTCGCGTTCGCGAATAGGGGCTCGCGTTCGCGAAGCTGTAGCTCCTCGAGCCCTCGCGTTCGCGTCCTTGGGGTCGCGTTCGCGTAAGGTGTTCTACCCATTCCCCCTGCCCAGGCACTTGGCCTTCGCGTTCGCATAGCCAGGAACGCGTTCGCGAAGGTCTAGTCCCTCGCTGCCCCGGGTTCGTGACCTGGTCTACGCGTTCATGTAGAAGGGAATTTCCTTCAGCAAATTTACTCATCGCGTTCGCGAGGGTTCTTCCACGAATGCGAAGAAGACCATACCAGAACTGGAAACCTGCAACTTTTATAAGTCTAAAACCACTTCGAAACACCTCCGAATCACTCCCGAGCCCTCGGCGCTCCTAATCAAACACATGCACTAACTCAACATCATCATACGAACGTATCAGTGCGATCAAATCGCCTAAATAACCTTAAAAACAATGAATCAAACCTCAAAATCAAGAATTTTTCCAAATACTTCATCAAGTTTCAAATTTAGGATTTCAAGTCCGAAACACGTCAAACGACGTCCAATTTTAACCAAACTTTACAGAAACATCTTAAATCATATATAAGACATGTACCGGGCACCAGAACCAAAATACGAGCCCGATACCAACACGTTCTAATCAAATTTCATTTCAATTTTCTTAACAATTTCATAAAACCAATCTCCTTTAAAAATTCATTTATCGGGCATGGGACCTCAGAATTTGATTCTGGGCACATGCTCGAGTCCCATATTTTCCTACGGATCCTTCGGGATTGTCAAACTACATGCCCAGATCAATTTACCCAAAATATTGACCGAAGTCAAATTTATTCATTTTAAACTCAAATTTCATCATTTTCATAGAATTTCATATTTAAGCTTTCCGGCTATGCGCCCGGACTGCGCACGCAAATCGAGACGACTATAAATGAGATTTTCAAGGCCTCAGAAGCACATAATGCAATTAAAAACAGGTGATGACCCTTTTTGGTCATCACATTCTCCACCTCTAAAACAACCGTTCGTCCTCGAACGGATAGAAGAAAGAAGTACCTGAGTCGGGGAAAAGATGAGGATAACGGCTCCGCATATCAGACTCAGACATCCAGGTCGATGCCTCAGGAGGCTGACCTCTCCACTGAACACGAACAGAAGGAAAACTCTTCGACCTTAACTAACGAACCTGCCAGTCTAGAATAGCCACCAGCTCCTCCTCATAAGACAAGTCCTTGTCCAACTGGACAGTGCTGAAATCTAACACGTGGTGGATCGCCGTGATACTCCCGAAGCATGGACACATGAAACACTGGATGCACGACTGATAAGCTCGGCGGCAATACAAGTCTATAAGCTACCTCTCCCACTCGATCAAGAATCTCAAACGGCCAATGAACCTAGGGCTAAGCTTGCCCTTCTTCCCAAATCTCATCACTCCCTTCATAGGCGACACTTGGAGCAATACTCGCTCACCAACCATGAAAGCCATATCTCGAACCTTGCTGTTTGCATAACTCTTTTGCTTGGACTGAGCTGTACGAAGCCTATCTTGAATGATTCTGACCTTGTCTAAGGCCTCCTGAACCAGATCCGTACCCAACAACCGAGCCTCTCCCGGCTCAAACCATCCAATCGGAGATCGACACCACCTACCATATAAAGCCTCATAAATAGCCATCTAGATGCTCGACTGGTAGCTGTTGTTGTAGGCAAACTCTGCTAAAGGCAAAAACTGATCCCACGAGCCTCCAAAATTAATGACACAAGCTCGGAGCATATCCTTCAGAATCTGAATAGTCCGCTCGGACTGGCCGTCCGTCTGGGGATGCAAGGTTGTACTTAAGTCCACCTGAGTGCCCAACTCTCACTGAAGTGCTCTCTAGAAACGCGAGGTAAACTGCGTACCTCGGTCCGAAATGATAGACACAGGCACACTATGAAGATGAACAACCTCCCGGATATAGATCTCAGCTAACCTCTTGGATGGCTAGGAGACTGCCACAGGAATGAAATGCGCTGACTTGGTCAGCCTATCAACAATGACCCGTACTGCTTTGAACTTCCTCCGAGTCTGCGGGAGCCCAACAACAAAATCCACAGTGATCCGCTCCCACTTCCACTCGGGAAGCTCAATCCTCTGAAACAATCCACCAGGCCTCTAATGCTCATACTTAACCTGCTGGCAATTCAAACACCGATCCACATATGCAATAATATCCTTCTTCATTCTAAGCCGCCAATAATGCTGTCGCAAATCCTGATACATCTTCGCGGCGCCCGGATGAATAGAGTACCTAGAGCTATGGGCCTCCTCTAAAATCAACTCTCGAAGCCCATCCACATTAGGTACACAAACCCGACCCTGCAATCTCAAAACCCCATCATCACCTAAGGTAACCTGCTTGGTACCTCCACGCTACACCGTGTCTCTAAGGACACACAAATGAGGATCATCATACTGCCGGTCACGAATACGCTCCAATAAAGAAGAACAAGCGACCGTGCAAGCTAATACACGACTAGGCTTCCAACCTTACAACCCGATTGGCCAAAGCCTGAACATCCAAGGCAAGCGGTCTCTCACCGACCGGAATATAAGCAAGACTGGCCATACTAGCTGACTTCCTACTCAAGGCATCGGCCACCACATTGGCCTTTCTAGGGTGATATAAGATAGTGATGTCATAATCTTTCAACAACTCCAACCACCTCCTCTGCCTCAAATTCAACTCCTTTTGCTTGAACAAATACTGAAGACTCTTATGATCCGTGAACACCTCACACGCCACCATACAGATAGTGCCTCCAAATCTTCAATGCGTGAACAATGGCTGCCAACTCCAAATCATGCACCAGATAGTTCTTCTCATGAATCTTCAACTGCCTTGAAGCATTGACAATGACCTTGACATCCTACATCAATACTACACCAAGCCCAATACGGGAAGCATCGCAATAGACTGTGTAAGGCCCTCAACCTGTGGGCAAAACTAACACCGGTGCCGTAGTCAGAGCTGTCTTGAGCTTCTGAAAGCTTGCCTCACACTCATCCGACCATCTGAACTGGGCACCCTTCTGGGTAAACCTGGTCATCAGGGCTACAATAGATGAAAACCCCTCCACGAACCGACGATAGTAGCATGCCAATCCCAAGAAACTCCGAATCTCTGTAGCTGATGCTGGTGTAGGCCAGTTCTTTACTGCCTCAATCTTCTTCGGGTCAACCTGAATACCCTCTACTGACACAACATGACCCAGGAATGCAACTGAACTCAACCAGAACTCACACTTTGAGAACTTAGCATATAACTGACTATCTTTGAGAGTCTGAAGAATCACTCTGAGATGCTGCTCGTGCTCCTGCTGGCTACGGGAATATTTCAAAATATCATCAATGAAGACGATCACGAACGAGTCCAAATAAGGCCTGAACACTCGGTTTATCAAATCCATAAAGGCTGCTGGGGCATTTGTCAACCCGAACGATATAACCAAGAACTCATAATGCCCATACCGAGTGCGGAAAGCTGTCTTAGAGACATCGGAGGCCCTAATCCTCAACTGATGGTAGCTAGATCTCAAGTCTATCTTTGAAAATACCTTGGCACCCTGAAGCTGATCGAATAAATCATCAATCCTCGGCAATGGATACTTATTCTTGATTGTAACCTTGTTCAACTACCGGTAATCGATACACATTCTCATTGACCCATCCTTTTTCTTAACAAACAACACCGGAGCACCTTTCAGGGAAACACTAGGTCTAATAAAATCCTTCTTAAGCAAGTCTTGCAACTGCTCCTTCAACTCTTTCAACTATGGCGGGGCCATGCGATATGACATGATAGAAATGGGCTGAGTGCCAGAAGCCAAATCAATGCAGAAGTCAATATCCCTGTCGGGTGGCATCACCGGCAGGTCTGAAGGGAATACCTCAGGAAACTCGCGAACAACATGCACAAAATCAATAGAGGGAACCTCAACACTAGAATTGTGAACATACGCCAAATAGGCCAAACACCCCTTCTCGACCATACCCCGAGCCTTCACATATAAGATAACATTGCGGGTAGAATGACCAGGAGTCCCTCTCCACTCTAAACGAGGTATACCCGGTAAAGCTAAGGTCACAGTCTTAGCGTGGCAATCCAAGATAGCGTGGTAAGGTGATAACCAATCCATCCCCAATATAACATCAAAATCAACCATGTCTAAAAGCAACAAATCTACACGAGTCTCAAGACCCCCAATCACCACAATACAAGAATGATGAACTCGATTGACCATAATAGAATCACCCACCGGTGTAGACACATAAACAAGAATACTCAATGAATCACTAGGCATGACCAGGTACGGTGCAAAATAAGATGACACATACGAATACGTAGACCCTAGATCGAATAGCACTGAAGCATCTCTATCACAAACCAGAATGGTACCTGTAATGACTACATCTGAAGATTTAGCCTCGGGCCTGGCTGGAAGGGCATAACATCGGGGCTGGGCCCCACCACCCTGAACCACATCTCTGGGATGGCCTGCTACTGGCTGGCCTCCACCTCTGGCAGCCTGAGCTTCATCTCTAGGACCTCTACCTCCACCTCTAGCACCTCTACCCCCACCTCTAGCTTGCTGGGTAGGCTGTGGAACACCTGATGCCTGTACCATACCACAAGAACCCTGATGCTGAGAACTACTCGGTACTCGAAGGCAAAACCTAGCAATGTGACCCAGATCACCATAAGTGTAACAAGCCCTCGACTGCTAAAATTGCTGGCCCTGTCGACCTGAATGACCACCTCGGAAACTCTGAAGCAGCGGTGCACTGATGAGAGCTGGTGGTGCGTTGTAAGGCTGCTGATCAAAATAGTGCATCTGAGAACCACGACCACCTGAAGTGCCATGGGAGACCTGGAGAGCTGACTGAAAGGGCCTAGAAGGATGGCCTCTACCATATGAATCTCTACCTCCAAAAGAGGTACCACTAAATCTGCCTGAATGACGGGGCCTTTTTCTGACCCATGACTACCTCCCTGTGACAGAACCATCTCAACTCTGCAGGCCATATTGGCCGCCTCCTGGAAAGTGATCTCACTCCCGAACTCCTTGGCCATCTAAAGACGAATCGGCTGAATAAAACCATCAATAAACCTCCTCACCCTCTCTTTCTCGGTGGGAAGTATGATAAGAGCATGGCGAGCTAGATCGATGAACCTGATCTCATACTAGGTAACTGTCATGGAACCTTGCTGGAGGCGCTCAAACTGCCTCCAAAAGTCCTCTCTCTAAGTCACGGGGAGAAACTTCTCCAAAAACAACGCTGTGAACTGCTCCCAAGTCAAAGATGACGAAGCTGGTCTAGCTAAGCAATAATCCCTCCACCAAGTCTTGGCGGATCCAGACAGACGAAAGGTAGCAAAATCAATTTCATTGGTCTCAACGATCCCCATGTTCCAAAGAACCTCGTGACAACTATCCAGATAATCCTGGGGATCCTCAGTATATGCACCGCTGAATATAGAAGTGAAAAGCTTGGTGAACCTATCCAGCCTCCACAAAGCATCAGCGGACATAGCCGCTCCATTGCCAGTCTGAGCTACTAGACCCAGCTGAACTGCTCTAGCTGGCTGAACCGCTCTAATTTGAATTTGGGGAGCCACCTTCTCCGGAGTGCGCGTAGCAGGAGTCTGAGCCCCTCCTCCATCCTGAGAAGTGGCTGGTGCTACGGGAAGCAAACCGCTCGGGTGACACTCTCCATGAGGCCCACCAATCGAACCAGAGCGTCTTGAAGAACTGAGGTGGCAATGAACCCCTCTGGGACCTGAGCTGGGCCCACCGGAGCTGCTGGGCCCGGAACCTCCTCCTCAAAATCAACATGAGGCTCCGCCACTGGTGCTGCTACTCAAGGCTTAGCTCGGCCCCTACCTCGACCTCTGGCACTACCTCGCCCTCTCCCCCTAGTGGGAGCTGCTGCTGGGGGCTCGGGTTGCTGAGCGGTAGATGAGGAAGCGCATGTTCTCGCAATCTGCGAAAGAACAGAGTAGAAATCTAATTAGCATTTGAGGAACAAATCCGCACGACAAGAAAGAACAAATGTGAAATTTTCCTAACTCTATAGCCTCTGGGGGATAATTACAGACGTCTCTGTACCGATTCCTCAGACTTTACTGAGCTTGTCCGTGTGTTGTGAGACCTATGTAACCTAGCGCACTGATACCAACTAGTCACGACCAAGATTTTTTCCCACCCTCGGGAGTCGTGATGGCGCCTACTAACGAGAGCTAGGCAAGCCAACCCTTAACTACCTTTTTCATTAACAAATTACTTCTTTTAACAATTATTAGTGATAACATGAAAACAATGGAATTAAATAAATAAGCGAAAGACCTAAACTAAATAAGCTGAACAATAATGCGAAAGTTAACATATGCCTCTACCTAAGAACTGGTGTCACATCACTCACGAACTACTAAGAGTACTAAATACAACCGTTTGAAAGAAATATAACATTGTTTGTCTCGAATACATGAGATCACAAAATGAAATATAAGATAGAGGAGATGTTGGGCCTACAGACGCCTGCAAGGCTACCTCGGTGTCTCGGTGGAATGAAGGCTGGCTCCCGCGCTACAGCTGCTGTCCAATACCTGGAACTGTGCAAAGAGCATAGAGTGTAGTATCAGCACAACCGACCTCATGTGCTAGCAAATGCCTAGCCTAACCTCGGCAAAGTAGTGACGAGGCTAGGACCAGAATACCAAATAACTTGTGCAGTTCAAATATCTATATGTACAACGGAAAAAATATACAGGAAATAATCAGTCAATGTGGGAAGGGGAAACATGTTGTGGGGAGGTAACAGTTCCAAATCGAAAACCTCAATAAAAGAAAGAAACAACAAAGCCAGAATATCTTCAAGAATCAAAATTCAACGATTTGCACGGCATCACCCTTCGTGCTATTACTGTCGTCCTCACCCAAACAATATTTATAATAAAAACATGCACGACATCACCCTTCGTGCTTTTACTCTCGTTCTCACCAATTCAATTGTATCATAATAATGTGCACGACATCACCCTTCATGCTTTTACTCTCTTTCCTCACCACATAGTAAATGAATATCAGTACAAAATGGTGCATCGTACGACACGACATCACCCTTCATGATTTACACTCTTTTCTCATAATAGCAAACAATGCACGGCATTACCCTTCGTGCTTTAACACTCTTCCTCACCCAAACAACAATCACAAACAAAGGGGCAAAGGAGTAGACAAATAATGGTAGAAATCCCGTCAAGGGAATACAATTAAACAGCTAAATCCCGGCAAGAGAGCAATATCAATAAATCTCAACATTCTGGCAAGGGAGATAACCGACAAAGCAACAAACATCCCGGCAAGGGAACATTTCAATAACTCTTTCTCTTTCCTTCACTTCTTACTTTATAACTCACTATACCACTTGAGTCAATGCTCCAAAGGGTTCAATTATCTCATATACTTTCACAATTCGTATTATAACTCGAGCCAATGCTCCTCGAAGTTCAAAGATCATAATTTCTTTCACATGCTTTTTACAACATATAGAAATCATCATTAAGGCGTGAAAGATACAACAAAAATCAGAATATCAGCAATATAAGACTCACGGTCATGCTAGACACCAACGTATAGATACTCGATTGTATATATACAATAATGACTTCAATACATCAATAAATGCTAAATAATGCGAACCCAATGCCTAATTATAGCTTTCCAAGCATTCTTCCCAAAATGCCAAAAATCGACCCCGGGCCCGTTTGGTCAAAACATGAGGTTCGGACCAAAACCCGATTACCCATTCTCCCACGAGCTCGAATATATAATTTATTTTCAAATTCGACCCCAAAACGAGGTCTAAATCAAGAAAAAACAAAAAGCCCTAGCTCTACCCAATTCCCTAATTTCTACCCTTAATTACATGTTTTAGGCCTAGAATTTCAATAGATGTTGATGGAAAATGAAGAAAACGAGTTAAACAATACTTACCCAAGAAACTTTGGTGAAGAAATGCTTCAAAAATCGCCTAGGAGCTTTGGAGAAGAAAGGGTTTATGAAAATGTTATGAAATCCCGTTTGTGGTTCTGTTTTGGAACTTTAAAATAACTGGGCAAAATGACTCTACGCGTTCGCGATAGACCTCTCGCGTTCGCGATGGGTCAGGCTTTTTGGCCTTCACGTTCGCGGATAGGGGCTCGCGCTCGCGAAGCTGTAGCTCCTCGAGCCCTCGCGTTCGCGTCCTTGGGGTCGCGTTCGCGTAAGGTGTTCTACCCATTCCCCCTGCCCCGGCGCTTGGCCTTCGCGTTCGCATAGCCAGGAACGCGTTCGCGAAGGTCTAGTCCCTCGCTGCCCCGCGTTCGTGACCTGGTCAACGTGTTCCCGTAGAAGGGAATTTCCTTCAGCAAATTTACTCATCGCGTTCGCGAGGGTTCTTCTGCGAATGCGAAGAAGACCATACCAGAACTGGAAACCTGCAACTTTCATAAGTCTAAAACCACTTCGAAACACCTCCAAAACACTCCCGAGCCCTCGGCGCTCCTAATCAAACACATATACTAACTCAACATCATCATACGAACCTATCAGTGCGATCAAATCGCCTAAATAACCTTAAAAACAATGAATCAAACCTGAAAATCAAGAATTTTTCCAAATACTTCATCAAGTTTCAAATTTAGGATTTCAAGTCCGAAACACGTCAAACGACGTCCAATTTTAACCAAACTTTACAAAAACATCTTAAATCATTTATAAGACATGTACCGGGCGCCGGAACCAAAATACGAGTCCGATACCAACATGTTCTAAACAAATTTCATTTCAATTTTTCTTAACAATTTCATAAAAACAATTTCCTTTAAAAATTCATTTATCGGGCACGGGACCTCAGAATTGGATTCTGGGAATATGCCCGAGTCCCATATTTTCCTACGGACCCTTCGGGATCGTCAAACTACATGCCCAGATCCATTTACCCAAAATGTTGACCGAAGTCAAATTTATTCATTTTAAACTCAAATTTCATCATTTTTCATAGAATTTCATATTTAAGCTTTCTGGCTATGCGCCCAGAATACGCACGCAAATCGAGACGACTCTAAATGAGATTTTTAAGGCCTCAGAAGCACATAATGCAATTAAAAACAGGTGATGACCCTTTTTGGTCGTCACATTCTCCACCTCTAAAACAACCGTTCGTCCTCGAACGGATAGAAGAAAGAAGTACCTCAGTCGGGGAAAAGATGAGGATAACGGCTCCGCATATCAGACTCAGACTCCCAGGTCGATGCCTCAGGAGGCTGACCTCTCCACTAAACACGAACAGAAGGAAAACTCTTCGGCCTCAACTAACGAACATGCCGGTCTAGAATAGCCACCGGCTCCTCCTCATAAGACAAGTCCTTGTCCAACTGGACAGTGCTGAAATCTAACACGTGGGATGGATCGCCGTGATACTTCCGAAACATGGACACATGAAACACTGGATGCACGGCTGATAAGCTCGGCGGCAATACAAGTCTATAAACTACCTCTCCCACTCGATCAAGAATCTCAAATGGGCCAATGAACCTAGGGCTAAGCTTGCCCTTCTTCCCAAATCTCATCACGCCCTTCATAGGCGACACTTGGAGCAATACTCGCTCACCAACCATGAAAGCCATATCTCAAACCTTGTTGTCTGCATAACTCTTTTGCTTGGACTGAGCTGTACGAAGCCTATCTTGAATGATCCTGACCTTGTCTAAGGCCTCCTGAACCAGATCCGTACCCAACAACCGAGCCTCTCCCGGCTCAAACCATCCAATCGGAGATCGACACCGCCTAACATATAAAGCCTCATAAGGAGCCATCTAGATGCTCGACTGGTAGCTGTTGTTGTAGGCAAACTCTGCTAAAGGAAAAAACTGATCCCACGAGCCTCCAAAATTAATGACACAAGCTCGGAGCATATCCTCCAGAATCTGAATAGTCCGCTCGGACTGGCCGTCCGTCTGGGGATGCAAGGCTGTACTTAACTCCTCCTGAGTGCCCAACTCTCACTGAAGTGCTCTCTAGAAACGCGAGGTAAACTGCGTACCTCGGTCCGAAATGATAGACACAGGCACACCATGAAGATGAACAACCTCCCGGATATAGATCTCAGCTAACCTCTCGGATGACTAGGAGATTGCCATAGGAATGAAATGCGCTGACTTGGTCAGCCTATCAACAATGACCCGTACTGCTTCGAACTTCCTCCGAGTCTGCGGGAGCCCAATAACAAAATCCTTAGTGATCCGCTCCCACTTCCACTTGGGAAGCTCAATCCCCTGAAACAATCCACCAGGCCTCTAATGCTCATACTTAACCTGCTGGCAATTCAAACACCGATCCACATATGCAACAATATCCTTCTTCATTCTACGCCACCAATAATGCTGCCGCAAATCCTGATACATCTTCGCGGCGCCCGGATGAATAGAGTACCTGGAGCTATGGGCCTCCTCTAAAATCAACTCTCGAAGCCCATCCACATTAGGTACACAAACCCGACCCTGCAATCTCAAAACCCCATCATCACCTAAGGTAACCTGCTTGGTACCTCCACGTTGCACCGTGTCTCTAAGGACACACAAATGAGGATCATCATACTGCCGGTCACGAATACGCTCCAATAAAAAAGAACAAGCGACCGTGCAAGCTAATACACGACTAGGCTTCCAACCTTACAACCCTATTGGCCAAAGCCTGAACATCCAAGGCAAGCGGTCTCTCACCGACCGGAATATAAGCAAGACTGGCCATACTAGCTGACTTCCTACTCAAGGCATCGGCCACCACATTGGCCTTTCTAGGGTGATATAAGATAGTGATGTCATAATCTTTCAACAACTCCAACCACCTCCTCTGCCTCAAATTCAACTCCTTTTGCTTGAACAAATACTGAAGACTCTTATGATCTGTGAACACCTCACACACCACCATACAGATAGTGCTTCCAAAGCTTCAATGAGTGAACAATGGCTACCAACGCCAAATCATGCACCAGATAGTTCTTCTCATGAATCTTCAACTGCCTCGAAGCATTGACAATGACCTTGCCATCCTATATCAATACTGCACCAAGCCCAATACGAGAAGCATCACAATAGACTGTGTAAGGCCCTGAACTTGTGGGCAAAACTAACACCGGTGCCGTAGTCAGAGCTGTCTTGAGCTTCTGAAAGCTTGCCTCACACTCATCGACCATCTGAACTGGGCACCCTTCTGGGTCAACCTGGTCATCGGGGCTACAATAGATGAAAACCCCTCCACGAACTGACGATAGTAGCCTGCCAATCCCAAGAAACTCCGAATCTCTGTAGCTGATACTGGTCTAGGCTAGTTCTTTACTGCCTCAATCTTCTTCGGGTCAACCTGAATACCCTCTGCTAACACAACATGACCCAGGAATGCAACTGAACTCAACCAGAACTCACACTTTGAGAACTTAGCATATAACTGACTATCCTTGAGAGTCTGAAGAATCACTCTGAGATGCTGCTCGTGCTCCTCCTGGCTACGGGAATATTTCAAAATATCATCAATGAAGACAATCACGAATGAGTCCATATAAAGCCTGAACACTCGGTTTATCAAATCCATAAAGGCTGCTAGGGCATTTGTCAACCCGAACGATATAACCAAGAACTCATAATGCCCATACCGAGTGCGGAAAGCTGTCTTAGAGACATCGGAGGCCCTAATCCTCAACTGATGGTAGCTAGATCTCAAGTCTATCTTTGAAAATACCTTGGCACTCTGAAGCTGATCGAATAAATCGTCAATCCTCGGCAATGGATACTTATTCTTGATTGTAACCTTGTTTAACTACCGGTAATCGATACACATTCTCATTGACTCATCCTTTATCTTAACAAACAACACCGGAGCACCTCACAGCGAAACACTAGGTCTAATGAAACCATTCTCAAGCAAGTCTTGCAACTTCTCCTTCAACTCTTTCAACTCTGGCGGGGCCATGCGATACGGCATGATAGAAATGGGCTGAGTGCCAGAAGCCAAATCAATGCAGAAGTCAATATCCCTGTCGGGTGTCATCCTCGACAGGTCTGAAGAGAATACCTCAGGAAACTCGCAAACAACAGGCACAAAATCAATACAGGGAACCTCAGCACTAGAATTGTGAACATACGCCAAATAGGCCAAACACCCCTTCTCGACCATACCCCGAGCCTTCACATATAAGATAACATTGCAGGTAGAATGAACAGGAGTCCCTCTCCACTCTAAATGAGGTATACCCGGTAAAGCTAAGGTCATAGTCTTAGCGTGGCAATCCAAGATAGCGTGGTAAGGTGATAACCAGTCCATCCCCAATATAACATCAAAATCAACCATGTCTAAAAGCAAAAAATCTACACGAGTCTCAAGACCCCCAATCACCACAATACAAGAACGATGAACTCGATTGACCACAATAGAATCACCCACCGGTGTAGACACATAAACAAGAATACTCAATGAATCACTAGGCATGACCAGGTATGGTGCAAAATAAGATGACACATACGAATACGTAGACCCTAGATCGAATAGCACTGATGCATCTCTATTAGTGGGAAGTATGATAAGAGCATGGCGAGCTAGATCGATGAACCTGATCTCATACTAGGTAACTATCATGGAACCCTGCTAAAGGCGCTCAAACTGCCTCCAAAAGTCCTCTCTCTGAGTCATGGGGAGAAACTTCTCCAAAAACAACGCTGTGAACTGCTCCCAAGTCAAAGATGGTGAACCGGCTGGTCTAGCTAAGCAATAATCCCTCCACCAAGTCTTGGCAGATCCAGACAGACGAAAGGTAGCAAAATCAACTCCATTGGTCTCAACGATCCCCATGTTCCAAAGAACCTCGTGACAACTATCCAGATAATCCTGGGGATCCTCAGTAGATGCACCGCTGAATGTAGAAGTGAAGAGCTTGGTGAACCTATCCAGCCTCCACAAAGCATCGGCAGACATAGTCGCTCCATCGCCGGTCTGAGCTACTATACTCGGTTGAACTGCTCCAGCTGGCTGAACCGCTGGAATTTGAATCTGGGGAGCCACCTGCTCCGGAGTGCGTGTAGTAGGAGTCTGAGCCCCTCCTCCATCATGAGAAGTGGTTGGTGCTACGGGAAGCAAACCCGCTCGGGTGACACTATCCATGAGGACCACCAATCGAACCAGAGCGTCCTGAAGAACTGAGGTGGCAATGAACCCCTCTGGGACATGCTGGGCCCACCGGAGCTGCTGGGCCCGGAACCTCCTCCTCAAAATCAACCCGAGGCTCCGCCACTGGTGCTGCTGCTCAGGGCTGAGGTCTGCCCCTACCTCGACCTCTGGCACGGCCTCGGCCTAGCCCTCTACCCCTAGTGGGAGCTGCTGTTGGGGGCTTGGGTTGCTGAGCGGTAGATGAGGAAGTGTATGTTCTCGCAATCTGCGAAAGAACAGAGTAGAAATCTAATTAGCATTTGAGGAACAAATCCGCACGACAAGAAAGAACAAATGTGAAATTTTCCTAACTCTATAGCCTCTAGGGGATAAGTACAGACGTCTCCGTACCGATCCCTCAGACTTTACTGAGCTTGTCCGTGAGTTGTGAGACCTATGTAACCTAGCGCACTGATACCAACTTGTCACGACCCAGATTTTTTCCCACCCTCGGGAGTCTTGATGGCGCCTACTAACGAGAGCTAGGCAAGTCAACCCTTAACTACCTTTTTCATTAACAAATTACTTCTTTTAACAATTATCAGTGATAACATGAAAACAATGGAATTAAATAAATAAGCGGAAGACCTAAATTAAATAAGCTGAACAATAATGCGAAAGTCAACATATGTCTCTACCTAAGAACTGGTGTCACATCACTCACGAACTACTAAGAGTACTAAATACAATCGTTTGAAAGAAATATAACATTGTTTGTCTCGAATACATGAGATAACAGAATGAAATATAAGATAGAGGAGATGTTGGGCCTACGGACGCCTCGGACCAGACTACCAAATAACTTGTGCAGTTCAAATATCTATATGTACAACGGAAAAGAAATATAGGAAATAATCAGTCAATGTGGGAAGGGAAAACATGTTGTGGGCAGGTAACAGTTCCAAATCGAAAACCTTAATAAAAGAAAGAAACAACAAAGCCAGAATATCTTCAAGAATCAAAATTCAACGATTTGCATGGCATCACCCTTCATGCTATTACTCTCGTCCTCACCCAAACAATATTTATAATAAAAACGTGTACGACATCACCTTTTGTGCTTTTACTCTCGTTCTCACCAATTCAATCGTATCATAATAATGTGCACGGTATCACCCTTCGTGCTTTTACTCTCTTTCCTCACCACATAGTCAATGAATATCGGTATGGAATGGTGCATCGTACAACACGACATCACCCTTCGTGCTTTACACTATTTCCCCATAATAGCAAACAATGCACGGCATCACCCTTCGTGCTTTAACATTCTTCCTCACCTAAACAACAATCACAAACAAAGGGGCAAAGGAGTAGACAAATAATGGTAGAAATACCGGCAAGGGAATACAATTAAACAGCTAAATCCCGGCAATGGAGCAATATCAATAAATCTCAACATTCTGGCAAGGGAGATAACCAACAAAGCAACAAACATCCCGGCAAGGGAACATTTCAATAACTCTTTCTCTTTCCATCACTTCTTACTTTATAACTCATTATACCACTTGAGTCAATGCTCCAAAGGGTTCAATTATCTCATATACTTTCATAATTCGTATTATAACTCGAGCCAATGCTCCTCGAAGTTCAAAGATCATAATTTCTTTCACATGCTTTTTACAACATATAGAAATCATCATCAAGGCATGAAAGATACAACAAAAATCAGAATATCCGCAATATAAAGACTCACGGTCATGCTAGACACCAACGTATAGATACTCGTCACCATGCCTATACATCGTACTCGACAATTAGCACATAGCAAATAAGACTCAATCCCTAATCCCTCAAGCTAAGGTTAGACCAAACACTTACCTCAAACATTCACGGCCAAATCAACCCTCAATTACCGCTTTTCCTCTCGAATTTGGCTCCAAATCAATTGTATATATACAATAATGACTTCAATACATCAATAAATGCTAAACAATGCGAACCCAATGCCTAATTATAGGTTTCCAAGCATTCTTCCCAAAATGCCAAAAATCGACCCTGGGCCCGTTTGGTCAAAACACGAGGTTCAGACCAAAATTGGATCTCCCATTCGACCACGAGCCCCAATATATAATTTGTTTTCAAATTCGACCCCAAAACGAGGTCTAAATCAAGAAAAATCAAAAAGCCCTAGCTCTACCCAATTCCCTAATTTCTACCCTTAATTACATGTTTTAGGCCTAGAATTTCAATAGATGTTGATGGAAAATGAAGAAAACGAGTTAAACAATGCTTACCCAAGAAATTTTGGTGAATAAATGCTTCAAAAATCGCCTAGGAGCTTTGGAGAAGAAAGGGTTTATGAAAATGTTATGAAATCCCGTTTGTGGTTCTGTTTTGGAACTTTAAAATAACTGGGCAAAATGACTCTACGCGTTCGCGATAGACCTCTCGCGTTCGCGATGGGTCAGGCTTTTTGGCCTTCGCGGTCGCGGATAGGGGCTCACGTTCGCGAAGCTGTAGCTTCTCGAGCCCTCATATTCGCGTCCTTGGGGTCGCGTTCGCGTAAGGTGTTCTACCCATCCCCCCTGCCCAAGCACTTGGCCTTCGGGTTCGCATAGCCAGGAACGCGTTCGCGAAGGTCTAGCCCCCCGTTGCCTTGCGTTCGCGACCTGGTCCACGCGTTCGCGTAGAAGGGAATTTCCTTCAGCAAATTACTCATCGCGTTCGCGAGGGTTCTCCCGCGAACACGAAGAAGACCATACTAGAACTGGAAACCTGCAACTTTCATAAGTCTAAAACCACTCTGAAACACCTCCGAAACACTCCCGAGCCCTCGGGGCTCCTAACCAAACACATGCACTAACTCAACATCATCATACGAACCTATCAGTGGGATCAAATCGCCTAAATAACCTTTAAAACAATGAATCAAACCTCAAAATCAAGAATTTTTCCAAATACTTCATCAAGTTTCAAATTTAGGATTTCAAGTCCGAAACACGTCAAACGACGTCCGATTTTAACCAAACTTTACAGAAACATCTTAAATCATATAAAAGACCTGTACCGGGTGCCAGAACCAAAATACGGGCCCGATACCAACACGTTCTAATCAAATTTCATTATATTTTCCTTAACAATTTCATAAAAATAATTTCCTTTAAAAATTTATTTCTCGGGCTCTAGACCTCGGAATTCGATTCCGAGCATATGCCTGAGTCCCATATTTTTCTACGGACCCTCCGAGATCGTCAAACTACGGGCCCGGGTCCATTTACCCAAAATGTTGACCGAAGTCAAATTTATTCATTTTAAACTCAAATTTCATCATTTTTCACAGAATTTCATATTTAAGCTTTCCGGCTACACGCCCGAACTGCGCACGCAAATCAAGGCGACTCTAAATGAGGTTTTCGAGGCCTCGGAAGCACATAATACAATTAAAAACAGGTGATGATCCTTTTGGGTCGTCACAGGTATAGTGGGAAAATTTGACTCCATGACATTTGTCTGCTATGATATCATGTTAAATTGTGTGACCACTTATTTAAATCTTTAAAATATTAGAGAGACTATACTTTTATTTACTTAATTATGGCATTTTCATCTGTCTAGCCATCGCCGCGAATCACACGCATGGAAGGCACATATGCGTCGTAAGGGACGAAGCGTCCAGAGTAGAATACGTCAGTGCCATGCAAAAATTATCACGCCACGTATCCTTGCCGGAAGTCGTGGTGGGAGAGGTGGATAAGATAATTAGATCAAAGCTGAGTAGGGTTGATTTTCTTGTTGTTGATGGTTGGACACAAGACTTTACTAGAGCTTTTAATAGTGTTAAACTGAACCAACATGGAGCGATTTTGGTATGTAAAAATGAAAGCAAAGGGAATAAAATAAGTAGCACTAAGTTCAGCTGGAAAGGGGTCCTTGACGCCAAAGTACGTGCTATAAGAGCAGTAACAGTTCCAGTTGGAAATGGATTAGAGATTGCTTATATAGCAAGTAATGATAATGGAAATCTGAAGTCCAGAAAAAATGCCAAACATTGGATTAGGCATGTTGATCGAGGCTCAGGCGAAGAGCATGTGTTTCGACGATGAATAAGTTCCATTTTATTGGGTGTGATTATCATGATGAATAGCTCAAATAATACGAAACAATTTTCTCTTTCTTTGTATTTATATCTATATCTATATCTATCTATCTATATTATTATAAAAGCATAAATATTAGGAAGCTAAATGTTAAGAGACGAAAATATCCTCGAAAAGTTGATCGACCTTTTTGCCCTTTAAAGTTAATATTTCATTTATGTAGCAATTTAATAATGGGTATAAATATAATTTTGGGTTAAGACTAAATAACCTTTTTCTATTGGGATTCGATCCAGTCTAAAATATAAAGTTTCCTTCAAAGAAACAACTCCATAATTGCATAATATTATAACATTTAGAATTATAATATTACTTATATTAGAAACGTTGCCAAAAATATTTCTACGAGCATGTAAAAAGATTTGTCATATTTTATATACAAGCACTAATTGTTCCTAATTTTGTTATCTATCACAATCAGTTTGTACGTGTATAATTGTAGAAGTTTTAAAACTTTATTTCTTGTCTCAAATTTATTAGTCAAGAAATCCTTCATACTCATTCTAATCAAATAATTTAATTTCTACTAAGCAATTGCTCTTTAAACTCTAAGAAATCAACCCGTTCAAACCAAAATAAAAGTAAGACAAAAGTTTTCTCCAAGTTATATTTATTACCTCAATTTATAATCTAACCATAATGAGCACAAAAACCTAACTACACTTGGCTTAGTCATCTATCACTACCATATTTAAAAAATAAAATAAATTAACATGACAATATTTCACTTCAATAGAACTTAATTATAAAAATTAAGACCAAAATACCACAGGAATGTAACTACATTAAATTTTATTTTTTGGCGTTATTGCTCATTATTAGGGTTAGTCTTTCCTTTGATCTTCTTATTATGTAGAAATCATAATAGACATATGTGTTTTCAAGCATGTGTTTATCTCTAAAATTCAACGTTTACCATAGACGATAAAGGATATCCTCTTAAATATATCTGAAAATAATTATATGTACGCTTGTGTCTTGCAATGAAAATAAATAAAATACATAACCAATAACTATTATATGTTACATTTTCAAGAGAGATATCGATATCGACAACAAGGGTTCTAATCATAATAAAGTAACCAAAGTATTATAAGGGATCAAACATCAAAAATATCATATATAAAGAGTATTATCTATGATAGGATTATATCTCTTTTTTCTACAAATACACATATATCATTCACAGGCTCAGACGATAATGTCGAATCATTTTAAGTTCAAGTACTATGTATGAATATAAAAAAAAAAACTGTGATCAAATATCAACGTACAATTATTATCGTGCAATGCACGTTCATAGAAACTAGTACTATATTAAAAGCACGAAAGCCCTTAGCGAAATGTCGTTCGCTTTTTTACCCTCTAAAAATAGAATTTACATTAGACAAAAAGTCTTTTACTAGTTATTTTTCTAATATTTATGACTTTTAAACCAACTATAATCTTTACTATTGAATTTATTTCCTTATTTAAATTATGTAAGAATCCTAAATATTTAAGAATTTGAAATCAACTAAACTTTTCCATATTAAACTTTTACTTATTCCAACTATGCACAAACACGCTTTGGCTTAAGTATTCTCATGCCGAATAGAAAATTTTCACTCTTTCTTCCGTTTCCATTTGAAATGCTTGGAGTAAAATAAATTAAAATTAAAGAATTTATTTAATAACCAATAAAAGAAAGGTAGACATTACTTTTCAATGGAAAGGAACATATTTTACTCCATAATAGTATGAAGGTTTACGTTTATTTTTTTAAATATAATAATCAAGTAACATGGTGTCTTATTTATTGAATCCAAACAGACGATATATTATTTTTAATTGTTAATGATTATGTAAAGTCAATCAAGATATTATCACAGTTTGAAGACGTGCATACCGAAAATTGTTTTCAACTGTTTTCTTACTTATCTGTTAATTAAAATTAAGAAAATAATTTAAGAGGAAGAAGTTTAGCATTTTGATACCAAATATTCAAATGTGATAAAATATTAGAATAATTGCGGTAATTTTTTTCTAGTATCTCTAACTTTCAAATCAATAAAAATTTATTTATTATGTCTTTTCTTACTCAAACTATGCAGGATATTATAATATTTAAAATTTCAAAGTCAATTAAAAGTGTATCTTACTAAATTATTCTCTTTAATTTGTTACAATAAATTCGTGACAAATATCGGTATTAACATTACTATTGTGACAACACCAATTCGTTATAAAAGAGAACATTAATCTTCTTTTTAATTAAGTAAGATTCAATCAGTTGAACTCAAGTACAACGTCAGTGCATAATATTACTAACAAATAATTTTAATTAATTAACTGTAATTTTATATCATAAATCAATAAAATATCTTAAAATATGTATATAAATAAAAATAAATATTTTAAACACTATTGTAATGAAACTTTTACACCTTTTGAGAATTATATTACACTACAAAATACTTCATGTTAGATAAAATAGTAATCAACATTAATTCTCTACCTTGATTTTTTGACAATCATTATTTTCTTTCAAGAAAAAACTTAGTTAGATACAGACAGTACCCATCCAATTGATTTTTTTGGTAAGATAACTAAATCTAATAATATATCTCGTTGTTTTCCGTATTTTTCAATTTGAGTTTCACTAGAAATAAGATGAAATTCATACTATTAGGTATTTAAACTAACATAATTAATTTTTAAGAGCATGGTTGTTGCATAATATTTGAATACTAGTAGAGATATTATTCAACTACTAAAGAAAATGCATAACTCATATATGTTAAAGTTATGATAAGACATTAAAATACTCTTACATGACATAATTCTTTTGTTACGTCGGGCGAATATGACAATATTCATTATTATTAAGAGCTTGTGCTTTTTAAAAATTTTATTTTATAATTCAGTCATATAGTTTAACAATATTTGTGTGATTTTAAAATTCATTTTACATTGGACAAAATAGTAATATTATCGTTTTCCTAATATATAGGATTCTAAAATCCTATAATTTTAGTTATTAAATCTTTCCTTGTTTGAATTATGTAAGAATTTCTAATATTTAGGAACTTGTATGTAAATCTTACCTTATATAAATTGGCAAAAAATAGATTAACCCACAAAATTGTATATTTAATGCACAAGCATTATAACAATGAACCACAAGAATTTTTTAAAATTTATATCCAAATAATAAGCTTTAAACTTTAAAGCATATCGGCCACCTTTACATGGTAATATATTTATTCCAACCTTGACATGGTAATGGAATTCACCATTTTCTACTTTGAAACATTCTTTAAGCACAATTTCACGATTTTAAAAAAATAAATTATTAAACAATTTAAACTAGATCTCTTCAATTGCAGTACAATATTTTTCTTCCATCAATATAACATCTGATTAAACTAACATATTAAGTTATGTACGATTCGATATTATTTATTTATCTACCATTGTCTCCTAGAATAAACTTAAGAATATACAATTTTTCAAAAAAAAAAATCTTAAATGTTTAATGATTATATTTTCTTGCTTAAACTTTAAAAGAAGCATGATAACTTGTGAAATTGAAATAATTACATTATAACTGGAATAAATTTTAAGTTATATATTTACGAAGATTATTGACACTTACATAATAGATTTTTTTCTTCTTATTGAATAACTAAATAGGATAAATAATTATCATTTAAGGAACTTAATTGTACTTTTTATTTTATAATTAAATTACAAGCTTTAATGTAATATTGTTATATTCTTATAAAAATAAATTTTATTTGAACAGTGTAGAAACTTTTAGCATTCACAATACCTTAAATAATTAAATTTTAATTACCTTATATAATTATTTTCATATTTGAACGACACATAATTGTAATCCCTTTCATGTTACAATTAAATATCGAAAACTTGGGATGAGCTAATATTAAGAATTTGAATCAACAAAAAATAAATTAGTTCTTTTAATATCAAGGCCAAATAGTTAAGTCAAAAAATCCAATTCAATTATTTGTTAAATTCATCGTATAATTAAAATTATTTTTCAAGTTGACAAAACTCTTAGGATGCCTAAATTTGTTTGCATAAGAATAGTATTTGGGATGAAAAAAATAAAAATAAGATAGAAAAATTAACATGGAAAATTTTATAGATAAGCCTTTTCAACTAAAACTATATATATTTTAAGGAGTATAAAATAATTTTTATTTTATAATACAAACATACTATATTTAATAGTAAAACATAATTTTCTAAAATACTATATTTAATAGTAAAACATAATTTTCTAAAAGATCCTAAATTCACTGATTTAGATACACACGCAAAGCGCGTACCATAAGACTAGTATACAAAAGGATAAAATAGTAGTAGTATTTGGTTTAATTTTTGCATAAAGTCGTACTCAGTTTTTCTGGTGATGCATATGTAATCTAGTAAAAAATTAGTGTATTATATATGTACTTACATGTGTACTGTCATGGGCGGATTTCCAGTCATGCCCCATGACCCCTTAGACGCGCCCCATGGCGTCCTAACAAGCTTCCCAACGCCTAACGCCATGGTCGGTCTCGTGGTCTTGGTCGCGCCAAGTGACAAATACGCCTGTGCCTATGTCGCCCCACCGATATCCCTCGCCAGCGCCCAGCCGCAGGCAGATGCCAACAGCGCCGCACACGCAGACAGTGTCGTGTGCACAGACCCTAATACTAAAGACAAGGTTGCTGCCGACGAACTAGCTTTTCCTTTGTAGGAATCTAAGTCCATTTTATTGTAAATATAGAGTAGTTTTATTTCATGTATTTCCATTATGTATCTCTAGCTTAGGTAGGTCAAATCATGTAACTTTGGTTTATTTTTTTTAAGCACTATTAGGGGGATCAAACAATCAAACTTTCTAGCGTAGATACAAACAATCAAACTTTAATGCAATCAAGCTTTCTTGATATTGGTTTTCTCGTACGACACTGACAATCTCGTCTAGCGTACGGAAGGGACCTTAGTTGGCGGATAGTAACTACACGGACATCAGTTGCTTAGCGTTACGTCGCCCTTCCAAGGAATCTCAGGGAGGCGCCACGTAATAGTTGGTATCAGAGCCTAGGCTCGACATCGGACGAGGGAACATATTGCCATTACCATCATTTCTGACCATGGTGAATCATGGGGATCACATTGCAACCCTTGAAGAGATGGCTGGCGTATTATGACCCATCATGGATACGATGCCTGAACTAAGAACCAACCTAGTGGAAAGGTTGGACGGCCTGGACCGCATAATGCTCTAGGTCGAAGTTGACATAAAAAACATTAGTCACGACTCTGAAGGAGACGAACAAATGGCAGCCACGGAGGCAACCGAAATTTTTGGTAAATTCGAGGGCCTCCAATGGGAGCGTGCCAATGATTTAGCCTACAGGGCACAAGAGGCAGACAGGGTGACTGTCATGCAACAAACTATAGACAACTTGACAGGCCAACTCAATGTTGTCAATGTTGTCCTGCTTCGAGGAGGCGAAAATCAAATCGAGGGAGCTGTGAACCTCGCCCCGTGGCACAAAACTGAGAATCCCTAAGCCAAATCCACACAGTGGAGATCGGAATGCCAAAGAAGTGGAAAACTTCATCTTCGACATCGAACAATACTTCTATGCCACGAGGGGACCTAGAAGAAGCTAAAAAGGTAGCAACTGCTGCCATGTATCTTCAGGGTGATGCTAAACTCTAGTGACGGGCAAAGTATGCAGCCATCAAGGCCGGTGCAGATACTCTCGAGACATGGGCAAAACTAAATGAAGCCATACACCTACAATTCTTCCCCGAAAATGTTGAGTACAAGGCAATGAGAAATCTACGGGAGCTCCACCAGACCAAATCAATGCGGGATTACGTGCGAGAATTCTTTGCACTCATGCTGAACATACGATATATGGGGGACAAAGACAAACTCTTCACATTCCTGGAACGGTTGAAACCTTATGCCCGTATGGATTTGTAAAGACAAAAGGTAGACTCTTTACCCAAGGCGATCCAAGCAGTGGAGTGCCTTAGGGACTATCAAGTGGAAGCCCGGAAGGATAGGCCTCAACAGCCTGTCCGAGGGGGATACAAAGGGGGCCAACCAAACACTAGTGGCCCTAGCAGAAGCGGAGGAGACCGGAGTGCACCCAAATCCAAGGCTCCCTCCTCAGGCAGTACTAGTGCTGCATCTAATAACAATGATTGGGGGAGGAAACTCCTTTCAAGATGTCGTCATTGCAGCGGGCCACATTGGAATAATGAATGCCCATATGTATAGATGAATGCCCATCAAGCTTTTGATGATGGGACGGATGATGACACAGATGATGCTGACCAGACCGAACCAGCAGGTGCCTTCAACGCACTTGTTGGCTCTATTTCTTAGGCCTTAGTGGGAACCAGTACTGGTATCCGTAAAAAGAAGGACTCATGCCTAATCACCAAGAAAGGAAAAAAGAAGGCGGATGAGAGGACTCCTCTTAAATAAGAGAATACCTTAATGTTCATCGAGATGAAGGTGAATGGCAAGCCCATTCGGGAGAAGATAGACACAGGTGCTACCCATAACTACCTAGCCTCGACTCAGGTAGAGTACACTGATCTAGTTATAGAAAAGGGCAGAGGTCGTGTCAAGGCTATCAACTTACCGCCTCAGCCAGTGGGTGGAATAGCCAAAGAAGTACCAGTGAAGCTTGACCTTTATGAAGGAAAATTCAACCTGTGTGTGGTGATCATATATGACTTCGAGTTGATAGTTGGGTTGGAATTCCTGAGGCAAACCAACACCATGCCTGTACCGTATGCCGACATGCCATTAATGTTGGGAGTAAATGGGGCCAAGCCCTGCATTATCCCGTGCATGCCCATAAATATTACCGCTGAGAACATCTCGGCCTTGCAGTTGAAGAAAGGGATCAAAAGACATGAACCTACGTTCCTGGCTACCCTCAGTATTGAAGATATAGAACGACCCTCGGGTCCCATTCCTACACCCGTAAAGGAGTTGCTACTGGAGTTTGAAGACGTTATGCCACAGGATATACCAAAGCGACTCTCGCCTAGGCATACTGTGAACCATGAGATTGAGTTGGTGCCGGGTGCGAAGCCACCTGCCCCAGTGCCTTACAGAATGTCACAACTCAAGTTCATCGAGCTTCGGAGATAGTTGACGGAAATGCTAGACACGGGGATCATCGTTCCCTCCAAGTCCCCTTATGGGTCCCTTGTGCTATTCCAAAAAAAAAATAGGATGGCACCCTATGACTCTGTATGGATTATCGGGGCCTAAACAAATCACTATGAAGAACAAGTACCCTATCCCGCTCATGGAAGACTTGTTCGATAGGTTGGATGGTGAAACAGTGTTCACCAAAATAGACTTGAAGAGAGGTTATTGGCAAGTCCGAAATGCTGAAAGAGATGAGCACAAGATGACCTGTGGGACAAGATATGGGTGGTACGACTTCCTAGTCATGCCATTCGGCTTGACTAATTCTCCAGTTTCATTTTGCACATTGATGAACCAAGTCTTCGGCGAGTACATTGATGAGTTTGTGGTAGTCCACTTGGACGACATTGTGATATATAGCAAAACATTGGAGGAATACCTGGAGTACCTGCGGAAGGTCCTAGCCCGACTGCGGGAACATGAACTATATGCAAAGTTGTACAAGTGCGCCTTTTTTCAAAAGTAGATTGACTTCCTCAGACATGTCATTGAGGAAGGGCCGATAGAGATGGACCAACATAAGATTCATGCCGTCACAAATTGGCCGCCAAGGCTATACAATATATTACGTACGCCTAGGATTGGGGTCCCAGGCGAGTAGAGGCCTTCAACGCATTACAAACGACTATGTCTAGTAGCCCCGTCTTAGTCCTTCCCGATTTGGACAAGCCATTCAAAGTACAGAAGGATGCCTCTAACTATGCTCTAGGTGGAGTCTTGTTATGAAAGAGGCACCCAGTGGCGTACGAGAGCAGGAAGTTGAAGGATGCAGAACGACGCTATGACGCCCACGAAAAAGAATTATTGGCTATCATCCATTGCTTACTCCTTTGGAGGCACTATTTGTTGGGAACCCCGTTTGTGGTCAAGATAGACAACACAGCTATCGGCCATTTCATGACCCAGCTAAAGTTGAATGGCCGACAGGCCAGGTGGCAGGAACTCGTATCAGAATTTCACTTCAACTTGGAGTACCAAAGCAAGAAGACCAACCAAGCTGCTGATGCGCTCAGTCGAAGGGTAGACTTAGCATTGGTGTGACTAATCTCCACCCTAAGTGGGAGCGAAGTGGCCACCACTAGAAGAGACCAAATACAAGATCTACCCCCAAAGGATCTTGTTGCACATTATTTGGTTAATTTTGTCACAACCCAAACCGATGGACCGCGACGGACACTCGGTACCTTACTTAACTGAGTACCAACATACGAATCTTTTCATGTCATAATATCATAAATAACTGATCCGGAGAGGCCGCCGTGAAATAGGTAGGATACAACATGTAATACCAATCTATACATAAGACATACGAGCCTACAAGCCCAAAATAACCACTCGTACCCTGATTATAGTCTGACAAGGCCATACAATATCTTACGTACATGACATCTGTCTAAAAGCCTCTAAGAATATGAAATTTTGATAAAGGTCGAGTCAGAGTCCCGCCATACCAAACAATACACGTCTAAATCATACCAACCAAACAAGCAACTCCGAAGCAAATGGAGCGCACCAACATCTTCTGCTGAGCTGATAGCCTACTTGGAGGGCTCTAAACCTGTCTATCGGGACCTGCAGGCATGAAACATAGTGTCCCCAAGCAAAAGGGACGTTAGTACGAATAATGTACTGAGTATGTAAGGTATATAAATAAGTACATAATAGACATGGAGGAAATATATAGTAAATGACTTCACCTGTAAGTCTGAATAACTTTGTAAATCATGAAATACTTATTGTATCACGCATATGCGTATGAATGTCATTTCGTGCATAGGTATATATTTCATAACATCATCAGCCTCTGAGGGCATCCCATCATATTATATCGGCCACTGTGGGCAAAATCATCATCGTATACCAGCTGATCAGGTGGTGGTGCATATATGTTGATACCCAATTTTTTCCTATATATTTTAAATATGCATAACTACCTTCCTATATATGTTGATACCTAATTTTTTCCTATATATTTTAAATATGCATAACTACCTTCAAATAGCATATAAATGCATATATAAGCATGTCCAAGGTTTTTATTATTTTTTTCATAATTTTAAGGGATTAAATTGACTTATTTTCTCCCGTTTTATCAATAAAATCCCCAATAATTATTTTCAAAATTATTGTTTTGATAATTCATCTATTTAATTTCTATATTTATGCCAAAATATGGCTAAGGTAATTTTTATATATTTTTACAATTACATTTAGTATTTTAAAGCTAAATTGCACATAATTGCAATATTAGCCCTTTTAAGATTTAATTATGTTTTATATGCATAAAATTGGATCTCATATTTTTAAATTGTTAATTATGTATTTCAAATAATTATGGCACCTTAAATTTATTTTCAAGAAATTGCTTGTTATTATTTTATAAATTAAATAGATGAAATTGGCTATTTAAATAACAACCAAATTTGGCTTTCAATTATAGCCAAAATTGGACCTCTTTCCAGCCCAATTTCATACCCAAACCACCCGACCCATAACCTATACACATCTACCCGACCCAAGCCATCCTAAATCCTAGCCGTTAATCTCTTAGATCAACGGCCCTCGTTCAACCTTTCCTTTTTAATTCTGAGAGACCCCCTAACCCTAATCACTTTTCTAAGGGTGCCGCCCTCAGATGCTCTTATCTCTCTTCTTTCTTGACCTAACCCTAATCACTTTTCACTGCCTCCTACTCCGGTCATCTCCGGCGACCACCCTTTCAAACTCAAGCCTCCAAAGGGTCTCTTCACCCTGCTCATCATCTCTAAGGCCCTCAAGGGTCCTAGGCCATGTCGATTTGGACCTAGGGTTTCTGTTCCTGTTACTTATGGGTCTCCAGTGTGATTTTGGGCAAAATCACACCTTATTTGCCACGATCGATGAAGTTTCAACAGGTTCCTTTAATTTTTACTTGGTTTTCTTTTTGAAACCCTAACTCTATTCTGAATCTCTCATATCTATGTTATTTTTATGCTATAAGCCTATCTCCTTCTGTGACTTGCTTATTCTCGAGCTTTCTTCTGAAAAATCTTCTACTTTAAACCATTTTTTACTCCCTGTGAGAAACTAGGGTTTTCAGAGTTCTTTCTATACTTGTTTCGACTGATTTCTTTATGATTAAACCTTTTTCTTTGTTTATCTTGACCGATTCTAAGTTCTTACTGCTTTTTAACTCAACTCTGTTAAAAAGCCCTAATTTCTTAAAGATTTTCTTTACTTGTTTCTGTGTATTGGCCTGATCTTCTTTACCTATTTCTGTGTGTTAGATTGGTTTTCTTCACTCTGGCTCTGTGTGTTAGCCATGACTACTAGACTTTGTTAAGTTTCTGTTGGTTACCATGCTTCGAATGAGTTTTTCTACTGAGTCCTTAGCCTACTTGTGTCATTTCTATATGATTGTGTCCATCTGGCATGCTCATCTCTTGCTTCTTTCTATCGATATGGCTGACCTTGCATGTCTGCTGCACCTGTTCATTCTTCTCTATTTATATGATGAAGTACAGAATCATGAATCTCTCTTGATTGATCCCGATTTCCTTAATTTATGGTTTGATTGCAAGATTTTCTTATAAAACCTTAATATTTTACTCAGCTCTTTAAGTTGATTGATTCCATTTTCTTATTTGATGTGGTGCTTCATTCTTGCTGAATCCTTTCCCTAATTAGTGTATTCTGTACTTAGACTCAGTTATATGCTCTATACTTTTACTACCCCTTATATGGTAAAAACTAGTCTTTCTTAACTGAGTTTCTTTCCTTGGTTATCCCTGTTAGTATCCGTTTAAGCTGTAATTCCTTGATCAAAGGGGAATACTTGTATTAATTGGATTTTATTTGTGATTACTTCCATAATTGTGCTAAACCTTTACTTGTTACCTTATTTTCTATCTATTTTCAAAGTTATAAATACCCTAAGTCTTTCATTAACAAGACACAAGACTTGGCTTTCAAAAACTCCTCTCTTACTTAAAAACTCCGTGTTATTCTACTACTATTAGCCGGCTGCAAGCTAAGGCTAATCATCTGTAAACCTTGGTTCTTTCATTTTTCTTACCTCTATCTTCACTGGTATGTCTTAGTTTAATTTAAAGTCTGAACAACAACATGTTTCTATTCCTGTTTCAATTTCTTTTATTTCTAGCATGTTTTTACTTGTGGTTTTGTTTTGAAGTTTGTATCTAAGCATGCTGATATGATCCCCCTCACTTTAAATTCATGTATTCCCTTTGTGTGATTCAAGCATGCCTGGACAATTGTATTCTTTTACCTACTGTGCATTTACCACTTTGTGGATCCTAAATCCCTTATCCCTCCTCTATGTGTTCATGACTAGTTTATGATTATGCCAGTGTCCAATTATCTCTGAGCATGTCCATACCGGTCCTAATACTCCTACTGGGGTCAGGTGTCTGCAGTCAATGTATATGTATCCCCAAACCCCCCTTAACCCCATGTGTGATTACTGAATTCATTCACTTGCTGTGTGTGGTCTTACCCTGAAATGTTTGAACTCTGTTTTACTAACCCAACTTCTTTCAACCATTTCTGTTACTAATTGCTTTCAAAATGGACCTTTCAGTACAGTTTTTTAACAAACTCCTTTCAAACATGTGTCCTACACTTCACTCTACTCCTAGTTAATAATTTCTGCCCCCTCTAGTATGTGTACTGCCTTGGGATCCCCTTGAGAAACCATGGAACTCTGGCATACTAAGGCTGGCCTTCCACACTGCACTAGTTCAATGCTTGGCTATTAAGTCTAGGTGTAAGCATTGTCCGGGGTCCTTGAGACCCTTAGGGAACTTTGATGCACCTAGACACTGATTTGTCTATGGAAACAAAGATTGAAAAACCATTGAAGGCTTTGGGTAACTATGGCCTGATTGCAGGCTCTCTATAGAATAGCTTCTTAATTTTTATTTCACTTATGTAATTCATTTGTTGGACTGTAATAATTTGTAAACAGATATTTGGGGCATTTAGTGAAAGGGTGGGTAGATGTATACTTTATGGGTAACTTGGGTAGAAATCTTGCTTAAGGATTTAATTTTGAATCTGCTTGCCTCACTCACTAGAGAACATGCCTATAGGGTTTCTGTTCCTGTTGAATCTGATTGCATTTGCATAGTAGAAGCATGCCTGTAGGGTTTCGCTTTCAATCTCATTTGCATCATAATAGAAACCATGCCTATAAGGACTTCACTTTTAATGTCACTTGCATCGGATATGAATCATGTTCTTAAATCCTGTATTTGTCATGTAGAAACCATATTTTTAGGTTCCAAGTCATCATGTTTTAAATCAACTCAAGTGTAGATACCATGCCTATAGAATGTAATTCTGATTCAGCAAGCCTTTCATATGTTACTGCAAGTTGACTAAAAACAATAATATGCCTCGATACCATGATCTAATTCGCAATTTTGTCTGGTAATTCGAATTAGCATAATAGATCAAATATACCTTGCCTAGTTTACTTCTCAAAACCGGGCAATAACTCTTTTTTCTAAAATTAGTCCTTTCAAAACTGCTATAATCTCATTAGATATCCTGCCTGTAGGTTTAAAAGGGATTATTTCAAAACTTGCTTGTTTCTGCACTAACATAAGTATCAGTCTTGCATGTAGGCAAGCCTTAGGGCATTTTCAAAACTTGCACTACTCTGAAGCTGTTTCTGTCACTCAACGTTTCTGAATCCTAATGATCTTTTAAAAGAGATTCTAGGTAACTAATAGGTTGTGACTTCTGCATCTAAAAGTGGTTTATTCCTGCATAATCATTTAGAAATCCTGCTTTAGGACTTTGATTGCTAAAGACCTTATTTGTGGTTGAGTCGTGCTGCATGTATGCTTGTTTGCAGAGGAAACTATGAGCCTTTAATTGCTCCATTTATGTGAAAGTCCTAAATTGCTTTTCTTTGACTGTCGCCTTAGAGTTTTGCCTTTAAGCCTTAGGGGTATGTCTAGAACTGCCTGTAGGAAGAGGTCCTAATTCCCTCCAGGACTATTAAGAAGGGACGGGTAGCAGCACGCAATAGGAATCGATGACCAACACTCACTTTGCATGACCAATAAGGGGATGGGAAGGGTAGATATGGGATATGATGACTACGTGCTATTGTCACATGTAGCCCCTCATTGAGGAGTGTTTACCGGACATTGCGTGGGGTGATCCCGTAGGATAAACAATCTAGGACCCCTCTTCACCCTTTAACCTTCTCCTTGTTTAAAACTTTTCTTCATAAGTTGTTCAACCTTTATTTTACTACTTGACTTTTTCAAATGTAATGCACCTATTTGATTCAATTATTTATATGGACTAATTTGTAAAAATATAAGTTTGGTCGGGACCCACAGTTGTAGACCAAGAGGGGTGTCTAACACCTTCCTCTCGAGGTTATCTCGAGCCCTTACCCTAATCTCTGGTAATGCAAACCAACCCAAGAGTTAATCACTATAGGTGCACTAACACACCATAATCCGTTAGGTGGCGAATCTTCAAATACCCAATTCCCAAAAAGGAAATGAGTTATCACACCCTATGGAATGTCGAAACCCGGACCTCTCTTCGCGATGAGGGAAAAAGGGGGGGCGACAGTATATAACGCCATAACCTTTCCCATATCCCATATACATATATATACATACATATATACTCGTATATACCGCCATCTAGTCATGAGTCAATGTACATGAATGCAATGTATGAAAAGTACATTAATAAAATCTTTCGAAATGTCATAAGACCATTTTGCCTTTGAGTAATATCATAAAGTAAACTCTTTTCAACTTTCGTATTATTCTGAGACCCATGAACAAATGATAAATTATTACGACACTTGAAAATTCATGAACATAGATATCTCTAATACATCTATGAATAGAGTCATTTATGGAATTTGTGCACGTTTCGTTCGTATCGTATGGATCATGCCAAAAAGAAAGAAGGGATAGACTTAACATACCTGAGCCAATTTTCTTGACAATCCCTCTAATATACGTCAATTGCAACAAATCACGTAACGACGAATCGGAGTAAGGAAAAATCTGTATGATATTCTTGATAAAGATTGCACCGTACTGCCTTAAAATTGCAACATCTCACGTTGCTAAGATGCTAAGAGATCTTGCTTGAATTATGATTCAAAAATCACGTTACTTTAAAGGTACTGAGATGGAAATCATTGTTGGAGTTGGCTGAAGACTTTCCTTCTCATATGATAGAGATATCATCTCTTAAAGTGAATAAAAGATGTTTTAAAGTTTGGTTGGTGTGGTCCCACATACTAGATGACTAAGCCACATATGTGCCACCTATATATGGACTTAATGAGTCATTATTCATGACCTCTTTAACTACCATATTTTATCTTATCCAATCCCAACCAATTAACCACCAATATTATAATTAAATATTAATCCCCCATTAATCAATAATTACCTAATTTTCCAGATAATCAAGAATTATTTCAGATTACTTAAAATACTATTCACTTTTAACACACCTTCCATACCTTACTTTCATGGTCATGTGATATCTTGTATGGAACTAGTCCATAAATAACGGGTATTTTAGCTCGGGCCGTATTTTACCCCAAAATGCCAAACTTGGACAAAATTCATTTTCTTTGACTTGTTCCCCCTTTCACCTTCATGAATTTATTAATCGCTTGTGAAATAGCATAATCCTTATAATCTCCAAATAATCTTTTACTTGGACTGATGTCAATTACCTTACGATAAATTTAATGTACAATACTTCAGGGTGCAACATCATTGTAACTTAATACTGCGAAGCGTGACATCACCGTAATGTAATATTGCTGGGTGCAACATCATCGTAATATATTACTGCAGAAGGTAACATCATCATAATATATTACTGCAGAGCATAACATCAACGTAATACTTCGTGGCGTAACATTATACCCCCCCCCATTGGAACATTCGTCCTCAAATGTTGACTGAAGCACTTATCATTTTCATAACTTATATCTTCCGAATACTTTAGAACTTCACTTTCCATCTAGGCGACTGTTCTGTGGATGAGCCCAAAGTCCAGGGCATTCCCCCCTTAGGCTTCCTTCTCACACCATAACTTGTAGTCGGAATCCTTCCAATCTCATAACTGTTGCTACCTTTCATTATGCAGCCTGTACAATTTTGACCTTGTAAGTGTACCCAATCTCTAGGCTTCATATATAGAGTCTTGATAAGATGTACCTTTGGTCATCTATGAGTATACCGAAGTTCTTCACTCGGTACTTTGTTGAATTCACGAATATTGCTATATCTCATCGCATAGGTCTGTTTAGCCATCCGTATGAATTTACTGCCATAACTCTTACTTTAATTTATCGTTGATGAGGTTTGCTACCAAATCCCAGCTTACTCTTGTTGCTTATTCCATATGTATAAATTTAAGTCCTTTAATGCTTCCTCATTACTGCTCATCTTTAGAATGACGGCCTAATCTCATCTCATACTTTGTGACTTTTGTCCATCCATTGTTGATTCACCTCAATATTGATCTACAATATACCACTGATAACTTGAAACTTCTTACATAATACTTTGCCCCTAGGCTTATGTTACATCAAGGGATATTCAAAGTGATTCCCATAATCATATTTCATAGTGTCTCAATGTGATTCTACTTATGGGGGAATCCTAATTTCGTGCCGCCGTCAAAATCTTTTCTCCTTCTCTTCTTTTTTTCTTTAAATCATTATTCAAACGAAGGCCCAAACGGCATCCTTTATCTGTCATAATTATACCCTCATTTTATTACAAGGTCAACATTTCATTCCTTCTAAATGCTATTAATCTTAGACTCCTTTGAGTTCATTCATGTTATAGTGAACTTTCAATAATTTAGAGAAACCATTATCTCTCTTGTTTCCATGTACTTAATCTTGAGGACTTATCCATTCTCGTCACCTTTTCACTTGCATTTCCTCATCTTTACTCATGTATCCTTAAAACTTTGTCGCTCTACCATACTTTAGCTTGCAACCTATACATATCCGTTTATACCACTCACAACTTTCCTTTAACTTGCTTGCACCATAGATTTCCTTATGTTATTCTAGAACGTCAAGCGAGACATCACATCGTCTCCAAATTTTCTCTACTCTCTTAGATAGATCTCTCAGTACTTCGAAACCATAGGCTGGAAGACATGCCACCGGCGATGCCGCTATTATTCTCGATTATTGGATCCCCGTGCTTATAGCCTTCTATTCGAAGTATGTACTATTCACGATCTTCTGCCTTTGAGTATCTTGTACGTTGTTCACCTTTACCTTACTTACCTTAGAATCTCGCATCGTATCTTCTATCTCTTTCCTGACCTCCCTTCCACCTAGGTATAATTCACGTCCATAACTTGAAACTTTATTATAATACTCGCACCTCTGGTATATACACAATCCGGTGAGAGCCTCGTACTGACTTCTTATGAGGCTGGTACTTCTTTTAGCTGGCTTTATGATAGAGCCATTATAGACTGTGGTTGTTGTACTATCTCTCTCGTACCTCTGATTTTAAGGGAGATCCTATAATGTTCTCGATCACGATGTTTTTATTTTTCTGGGTCCAATAATCAGACTCATGATTACTTAGTCAATGTAACACTTTAGTTTTCTCTTCCTTCTAATCAACCTTTATGTAGGCTTAAGCTATATTCCGATTTGCGGCTCCTGTATTAGTTATTACTTTAGCCTTTCATGGGCGTTATAAAATATCCATGATACAATCTTCTCAATCCTTTGTCAATGCCCTGGGATCAATTCTTTCTTTTAACTTATACCGGAGTTTTATATGTCTATATGATTGTCAACATATATGTTGCATGTATAAAACTCTAAACTCTTAAATGCGCTCGTAACATAACTAACTTTGGATTATTGATCGAATAATTCCTTTCGTTCCTTCTCAACTTTCCTTAAATGCAAGCAATTACTTTCCCTGATCGTTATGTCACTTGTTGCATGAATACTTGGCTTATCTTAGTTCCCACGCATGCCGGAATTTTCGTGCAACTCATATGATCTCGAATATTAATTTTGACATTACTTCCCGTTCATTAGCCACGGTAGTGCCACTTTCTTATAGAGTGCATACAATGTTGTTGTGAGACTGTCGTTGTGAGACTGTCCTTCCTTAGGTCACTGAGCTAGGGTTGAGGCTTTCTTCCTTACTTTCTCAGCTAGTCTTTCATTGTAGTATTTAGGAAAGACCCTCTGACTCTTGTAAAGCTGCGAGCTTATTACATTGTATACCCAATAAAAATTTTGATGTTCGTACTCTCCTATAATTAATCTTAGTTACTTACCTCCACGCTCATGTGCTCGTATAGTTGCTTCTGAACTGAAGTTTGGACTGTCTTCCCAGTGAGACTCTCTTTTATTTCTGTAACATTTATACGGTACCTTTAACTACCCCAACTCCTATCTGAATATTTCTCAAGTATTATAATGACATTACTGCGAGGCTGAATTCTCCATGTTGGGGTTTACTACATTCATCTTATATGATCTACTGATTTGTCCGTAACTTCTTGTCTAGTCATGACTAGGCTCTTCCTGAATCAACTACTAATTACTCGTCGGCCCATCCTCATATCCATATTCTGCGTATTCTTTCTTGGATTATTTCCTTATCTTAACTTACCTCAGTGTTGGCTTCTTATCTATCAATAACATCCCGGGCAAGAATCCTTACCTCCCTTTTTTTGACTTGGAATCATAGCATATCTATAACATTTGGATAAGTGCAATCTTATCCCTTTCTCATTTTTATCGCATTCTTCCTTTATCATTCCATATTTACTAGAATCACTTAATTCTTATTTAACGCCACATCACACCATATTCCCCCCTTTAGGGGAATACTGAGAGTTGGAGCTACGACAACCTACCTATAGATGTTTTTCCTCTTCATCTTTGATGTCCTTTCACATCATCATGACCCTTACTCACTTGCGATGGTGACACTTAGTGTAACTTTTATATACAGTCGCTTAAGCTTAACTTTGCTCACATTGCTTGCTTTAGGGAAACGTCTTTCTAAATTACCATTCTCTGAATTTCTCATGAATCTTCTTCTGTTATCCATTAGATTATTGCCGGAAAGCAATCTGAAATTCTCATGATGTCGACCGTTATCAAATCACTCAGTCCCTAATTCATGTTTAGTTTATCTTGTTCACCATCCCATACCGATTTCTATTATTCTGGGGTTTAATTCTCCCTTTTGGTAATCACGTTAGAGTCACGAACTTATTCCTTGAGATGAAGATATGACTTTATGGCATATACTCTTTTGTTGTCCTAAGGCCTGCCACCTCTCGTCTCTTCATTCACTTGACTAGACTCTATAATACAGTCATTTCTTCTCATTTTTTCCTACCGTCGTCATCCATGTATCACACCTTATTCATACTGCTTCCTTATCTCTCTTCTCACCACTCTGCTAATATTTCTGCATATCCCTTTTCTTGTGAAAACTTCAACACGACATTCTTTCACTTTTAGCTCTCCTTGCTTCATTCATTGGCTCTTTGGGTTTCTCCACGTCCTCGCTCTACTAGGGACGAAAGTCACACTAAGGTAATATTTATCCCTTTCAGGCTTTTAGTGCCTATCTTCTGAATTTTTTTTGATCATGCTAGTATTCACATCTAATTGTAATATTCTAGAGTGCACCATCTAGGTGTCTCGCAAGGACATCTATTAGCACATTTGCAATGTCCTTCGACAGTGTCAACTAACACAAGCAATCCATTCACCAATTTGGGTTACCCTAACCCCAGTCGGATCTTGATATCCCGTCCTTCTCTTAAATATACCTGTTAGCCCCACATGGCATAACTGAAATGGGTGTGACCAATTGTATATACCTTTGCTACTATTGAATATAACTCAAAAAGCTTACGTTCCTCTGCCTGAATTATAAACATTGTTAACCTTCATTAACTGGGCGCTTTGTATCCTTCTTCATCTTGCTTCTTTACTTGTTGAAACTTGTATTTATCTTCTTAATCTGTCATTGTCTTTCACCATAAAGGTGGATAGATATTCTTTCCTTAAGGCTCCTTTTCCAGAAGCTCAATGGGTTCTTCTGACTTAACTCTTTCACAACCGCATTCAATCCCTTGCCAGCCATCTTTCTACTCATCGTCGTATTATGAATACGATCGAGTTTAGGGAATTGAGTTCTTATAACTGAGTTCTACCACACAATCAGAGTAAGCAGAAAGAGTGGCTGTCCTAAATGTCCTGTAGCCTCCTACTTATAAGTGTGGTGCACGACACACCCATAAACAAGACTCTACCAGACACGGCTTGTAGACTCCCTAGGACAGAAATGCTCTGATACCATTTTTGTCACAACCTAAACTGATGGACCGCGACGGACACCCGGTACCTTACTCAACTGAGTACCAACATACAATCTTTTCATGTCATAATATCATAAATAACTGAGCCGGAGAGGCTGTTGTGAAATAGGTAAGATACAACATGTAATACCAATCTATACATAAGACATACGGGCCTACAAGCCCAAAATAACCACTCGTACACTGAATATAGGCCGACAAGGCTATACAATATCTTACGTACATGACATCTGTCTACAAGCCTCTAAGAATATAAAATTTTCATAAAGGTCGGGACAGAGTTCTGCCATACTAAACAATATACGTCTAAATCATACCAACCAAACAAGCAACTCCAAAGCAAATGGAGCACACCAACATCTTCCGCTGAGCTGATAGCCTACTTGGAGGGCTCTCGACCTATCTACCGGGACCTGCGGGCATGAAACACAGCGTCCCCAGGCAAAATGGATGTCAGTACGAATAGTGTACTGAGTATGTAAGGTATATAAATAAGTACATAATAGACATGGAGGAAATATATAGTAAATTACTTCACTTGTAAGTCTGAATAACTTTGTAAATCATAAAATACTTATAGTATCATGCATATACGTATGAATGTCATGTCATGCATGGGTACATGTTTCATAACATCATCAGCCTCTGAGGGTATCCCATCATATCATATCAGTCATTGTGGGCAAAATCATCATCGTATACTAGTTGATCAGGTGGTGGTGCATATATAACGCCATAACCTTTCACATATCCCATATACATATATATACGTACATATATATGCGTATATAACGCCGTTTGAGTATATGCATATAATGTCATCTGGTCATAGATCAATGTACATGAATGCAATGCATGAAAAGTACGTTAATAAAATCTTTCAGAATGTCATAAGACCATTTTGCCTTTGAGTAATATCATAAAGTAAACTCTTTTCAACTTTCGTATTTTTCTAAGACCCATGAATAGATGATAAATTATTATGACACATGGAAATTCAAGAACATAGATATCTCTAATACTTCTATGAATAGAGTCATTCATGGAATTTGTGCATTTGCATGTTTCGTTCGTATCGTATGGATCATGCCAAAAAGAAAGAAGGGATAGACTTAACATACCTGAGCCGATTTTCTTGACAATCCCTCTAATATACGTCAATTACGATAAATTACGTAACGGCGAATCAGAGTAAGGAAAAATTCGTATGATATTCTTGATAAAGATTGCACCGTACTGCCTTAAAATTGCAACATCTCACGTTGCTAAGATGCTAAAAGATCTTTCTTGAATTTTGATTCAAAAATCACGTTACTTTAAAGATACTGGGATGGAAATCGTTGTTGGAGTTGGCTGAAGCCTTTCCTTCTCATATGATAGAGATATCATCTCTTAAAGTGAATAAAATATGTTATAAAGTTTGGTGGGTGTGGGCCCCACATACTATATGACTAAGCCACATATGTGCCACCTATATACGGGCTTAATGAGTCATTATTCATGACCTCTTTGGCTGCCACATTTTATCTTATCCAATCCCAACCAATTAACTACCAATACAAGTCTTTCTTCTTTTATTCTTAAATACGGGTGCTAACCAGATTCCCCATGTTATGTGCGAGGTCAATAAATTTCTCTAGAGAGTGAGTTTCTGATCATAATGACCACATAAAGTTGGATTTCCAGTTGTAGTTTTTCAGTTTGGGGTGCCAATAGTAGCATAGCACGGAAATGTGCCTGGGGTTAAGAACAACGACAAAATTGCCTTTTATCTGATGTCATAGAATGTATAGGTAGGGGCCGAAAGGATCAATGCGTTATTGGAGGAGTACGTGGACGTAGCACAATTCTGCTAAAACTTGCAAAAAAGCTCTGCATCTGTCTGTTCGAGTTAGCTTTTTAATTAATTGTTAATCCCCCATTAATTAATAATTACCTAATTATCCACATAATGAAGAATTATTTCAAATTACTTAAAATACTACTCACTTTTGACACACCTTCCACACCTTAATTTCATGGTCATGTGATACCTTGTATGGCACTAGTCCATAAATAACGGGTGTTTTAGCTCGGGCCGTGTTTTACCCCAAAATGCCAAACTTGGACAAAATTCATTTTCTTTGACTTGTTCCCCATTTTACCTTCATGAATTTACTAATCGCTTGTGAAATAGTATAATCCTTATAATCTCCAAATAATCTTTTACTTGGACTAATATCAATTACCTTACGACAAATTTAACGTACAATACTTCAGGATGCAACATCGTCGTAACTTAATACTGCGAAGCGTGATATTATCGTAATGTAATACTGCTGGGTGTAACATCATCGTAATATATTACTGCAGAAGGTAACATCATCGTAATATATTACTGCAGAGCATAACATCGACGTAATACTGCGGGGCGTAACAGATTTGGTAGGACAGGGCCAGACTCGCTAGTTCTACATGGAAGATGGGCTCCTGAAGGTGAAAAGGAACCGACTTTATGTTCCTTAAGAAGGGGATATGCGAAGGACTCTTCTGATGGAATGCCATGATACTTTGTGGGCCATCCATCCAGGTAAAGAGCGCACCATGGTGTTGTTGCGCCATGCTTATTACAGGCCCCAAATGGCCGATGATGTTGATCAGTATGTGAAGACTTGCTTAGTGTACCAGAAAGACAAGTCAGACCGCTTGACACAAGCGGGATTTTGGAGCCATTGCCTGTTCCAAAGAGACATTGGGAAAGCGTTTCACTGGATTTCATCATCGGGCTGCCCAAGGTCGGAGATCTCACAACTATCTTAGTTGTGGTAGATCGATTTTTCAAGTACGCTACATTTATATATACCCAACAATATATATAAGCAGAAGATATAGGCTAACTCTTCTTTTCTCATGTTGTCAAATATTGGGGTCTACCTAAAGACATCGTTAGTGATCGCGACTCTCGCTTCACTAGCAACTTTTGGACTCAGCTTTTCAAGTGCCTCGAGTCCAAATTGAGCCATAGTTCAAGTTTTCATCCGTAATCTGATGGCCAGATGAAGCGGTTCAATGGCATGCTTGAGGAATATCTCCACCATTTTGTTACCGGATCGCAGAAGAATTGGGTGAAGCTTCTTAATGCTACTCAACTGTGTTTCAATTTACAAAAGAGCTCTAGTAAAAACAAAAATGCTTTTGAAAGTGTTACCAGACAACAACCGCTACTCCCACACACTGTGAATGCCCCAAACATGTCGAAGTCTCCTCGAGCTACTAGTTTCTCGAAGGAATGGAAACCAAATTTGGAGATAGTGCGGCGTCATATGGTCAAAGCCTAAAAGCGGATGAAGAGGCATGCTGATCAAAATCATCGCTTTGTTAAATACTAAGTAGGAGACAAAGTGATGGTGAAAATTCCAAAGCGATACTTGTTTGCAGGGGTCCATGGCCCTCGTCTATTGCAAAAATACATTGGACCTTTGTCCATTGAGAAGCGCATTGGGAAAGTTGCATACCGGGTGGATACCCTAGCATGGTGGAAGATTCATCCAGCCTTCCGTGTCAGCCTCCTGAAACCCTTTCGGGAAGACATGGAGGATCCTTCACGGAGCCAACTCACAATACCTAGTATTCGAGGCCCTAATTCAACTGGGAAAAGGCGAGTAGAAGTTATTCTCGATGATCGAGTGGTTCATGCTTCAAGGAAAGATCACCAAGAGTTCTTGGTGAAATGATAGGGCTGTGATGCAGAAAAGAATACTTGGGAGAGGGGAACAAACCTCAAAACCTATAAGAGTCTGATGATTATCTTGCAAGTAAAGAGCCGAGGACGTCTCCAATTTAGGTGGGGGACAATGTCATGGGCGGCTTTCCAGCCATGCCCCATGACCCCTTGGACGCACCTCATGGCATCTTGTAAGCCTCCCAACGCCTAGCACCATAGCCGTCCCCATGGTCTTGGATGCGCCAAGTGACAAGCGCGCCTGTGCCTATGTCGCCCCACCGATATGCCTCGCCAACACCCAGCCGCAGGCAGATGCCAATAGCGCCGCGCGTGCAGACAGTGTCGCGCACGCAGACCCTGATGTTAAAGACAAGGTTGCTGCTAACGGACCGACTTCTACTTTGTAGAAGACTAAGTCCATTTCATTGTAAATATAGAGTAGTTTTATTTCATGTATTTCTATTATGTCTCTCTAGCTTAGGTAGGTCAAGTTATGTAACTTTGGTTTATTTTTTTAAGCACTATTAGGGGGGGGGGGATCAAACAATCAAACTTTCTAGCAAGCAAATAATATTCTCTGTACTGGTGTCTCTCCCCCTCGACACCCTGTTACTTTTCTATAATAGCTTTCATTAATGCAATCAAGCTTTCTTTCATTCTCAATTCTCTTTTCTATTCTCTCAATTGCTCTTGACGTTGGTTTTCCCGTACGACACTGACAATCTCGTCTAACGTACGGAGGGCACTTCAGTTGGCGGATAGTAACTACACGAACATCGGTTGCTTAGCCTTATGTCGCTCTTCCAAAGAATCTCAGGGAAGCGCCGCGTAACAGTACGAGACCTTAAAAAGGGAAGAAAAGAGGTGTAGAGGAGACTTCGTTTGCTTAAAGCTGAGGTTAAGACAATTTAACAAGAAAGAGCAGTTATCGGTTCTTACATGGCAAAGCTTTGAAATTCTTTATTTTGCTAGATATTCAAGTGTGCATGTTTGCTAAAATGAAAACTACCAAATGGTACTTCATTGAGTTAGACAAAGTGTGTGATTCTCGCGCTTGTAAGGAGCCCATGCAAAACCAATACTATTAATTTGTTGGAGGAGGAAAAAAAGAAGATAAATATACTTTTTTAGTAATACGAAAACTATATGCTTAAGAATACTTCTCATATGTTGAAGGAAAAATCATGCAAAATGCCTAATTAAATTAGAAAGTTATCAACTGAACGGTTCCTTCAACTGAATAATTATTAAAGCAAGCATTTCGATCAAGTTGAAAGTTATCTCACAAGGGAATAATAAAAAGTACCAACTTGTTCCCTTAATTAAATTAAATCAATCCGGCAAATTTTGGATTTACCTCCACCTAACTACCGTTGGGCGTTGACCATGTATTATATTAATAGGTGCGTCCATATAGATTACCCCACTCTTGATCAGGCTTAATTGATTGATGGAAATTAAAATTTTCTAATCATGATTTATAAAACGTTTCTAATATATATTCATGAATAAAGTTAACTACTCTTTTCGTCCCAAAATACTTATCATGTTTCGATTCTCGAGAGTCAATTTGACTAATCTTTAAAGCTAAATTGAATTAGTTCAATTTAATATTTTAAACGAAAAAGGGCCTAAACTACCCCTTATTTGGTAAATGATTTATATTTACCATCCGTCCATCTATCTGTCTAAAAATATATATCACGTTATTTTTATTAATAAAATTGTCCCTCCTTTTAACGATGCAACATGTGGGCCATCGAATTAATGCGCCGGCATATTTTTACTGGGTCAAGTGACTCTCCCATTCACAAATCAAATATGGGTATAATATCCGCTGCAAATCGAACTAGATGGATAGATGGACGGAAGGTAAATATAAACCATTTACCAAACAATAGGGATAATTTAGACCTTTTTCATATTTTAAAATAAAAATCTAGATTTCCAAAAGCTATATGAAAAATGCTATACTTTGTAGTTCTTCTTGGTAAAAAATACATGTTAAATGTGGTCACGTAGTTTGACTCTCGAGAAAAGAAGCATGATAAATATTTTGGAATAATAGAGGGAGTAATTAATTAATTAATGAAGACGTATTATAATTTAGCAAACAAACCAGCATATGTGCCCCTATTAATTAATGATTAGGATAGCCCGTAAAAAGAAAAAAGAAAAGAAACATAATAGGACAGCTCCTGTACTTTCTTATTCAAATATGACGAAGCGATGCAGTACAAAATATAAGGAGGAAATTCTGACATCAAATGCCTAGATCTTGCCTTCAATATTTTTTCTGCGAGATTTCCCTTTCTCTTGTCCATTAATAAATATTATCCAACTACAAAACCTTGATCTGTTTTGACACACATATATAGGCAACGCTAGAGGTTAAGTGTTTGGACCACACATTAGGAAGAAGTGCAATACTCAATATGCCTTACTAAAAGGAAAGAAGAAAAATAATATTGATGCCACATTATCCATGTATAAGTTGGATAAGATTTGATGAATTCTACTACGTACCTAAATGAACCAAATCTTATGGGTAATACATTTGCCTAGAATAAGCTGATAAGTGAAGGCTTAATTAGAAATTAAGTAGTACAATACTCCTACTTAGTTTATGAAGTTTGACACTTCGCTTTCGTATTTCAATGTTCACAATGTGTCGACACCCTAAAAATGTCATAATGAATGAATAATAGAAAAAAAGCATGATATCTAGGACAAGGATCTCTATCGTCATCTAAAATATTTACTATATAAAAAATAACTAATGGTACAAAAAATTCGCTCTAAAATTAGATAAACTCATCGAGTCAACTTGAGGTACGTATAACTATATACTAATTAAGAATGTTTAATTTTCTACACAAAATGTCAGCGATTTTCACAAAACAATCACTCTTTCAGAACCCTCCTATTATATAATCTGCATTCTAAAGTTTAATCTTATGACAAATATAGGTTGTAATATTTTTAGGGAACTTACAGTGCACAGAGTACGAACCACACAAAATGGTTGAATTTATGTTATGTAATGAATTTAATATTTTAATATCTTGCACGTCTACTAGACAGGGGTGGATCTATCTTAGGTGAAGCAGTGTCACGGGTTCATCCTATATATATATATATATATATATATATATATATATATATATATATATATATATATATATATATATATATATATATATATATATATATATATATATATATATATATATATATATATATATATATATATATATATATATATATATATATATATATATATATATATATAAAGTTATTATGCACAAACAGGTGGGGCTTCTTGGTTCAATGATTAGGCATCTCTGTTGTTCCCTCAAAGTCTGAGTGTTCGAATCTCATGCTGCATTGGTTCTTTAAGTTTTGTGCCTGCTTTTGCTATTTTTTGAAAACAAAAGAAGGTGACGATTATTGAACATTTAAGCTCTTAAAACCGTAAAACATCAGCTAAACCAATGAACTAAAGATATATGTCACTTGAGATAAAAACAAAGCTCCTAGTTCCTGAGAACGAATTATTTCAGCCAACTCAAAATGTTAATTTTAAAAAAAGTATTCAGCTACCTCTGCAAGATTGCAATTTATGGAAATTATTTTTGTATTCTTTTTTTAATATGGTATTCTTAAAATTACTTATATTTAAGTGATGTACGAATTTTAATATCTTGCACGTCTGCTAGGCGCTAGCTGTTAATATTTTTTTATTAATTAGTTGCTTAAATGGAGACAAAAGAGTAATGTTAGAATTAATTAGAACTCTGTCTCAACCTCAACTTTAGCACATTCAATATCTAACCAATGCAATGAGTCAATTTAACCTATTCTGTTCGTAGTACATTTAACTTTAGTTCTCCTAAATTTTGGGGTTAAGCAAATAGCCAAGAGTAGTTTACTTGTCCGGACAAAAATACCCCTGTGTTAGATATGTGTGCTGTGTAAATATTAAGGACATGGTGTCCTTAACTTCATGAATGCTGTGTAAATATTAAGGATAAAGTGTCCTGTATTGATCTCCCAACTCTAAGTTTAGGACCAAGTGTCCTTAACTTATGAACTTGTTATTGTAAGTTCAGGACTGGTTGTCCTTAATTTATGAGCTTGTAAGTCTAAGTTTAGGACTACTTATCCTTAACTTTTGAACTTGTAACTCTAATTCAATACTACATGTCCTTAACTTTTGAACTTGGAACTCAAAGTTCAGGACTACCTATCCTTAATTTATGTGCTTGTAACTCTAAGTTAAGGACTACCTGTCCTTAATTTCTGTGCTCGTAACTCTAAGTTAAGGACTAAGTGTCCTTAATTTTTGAACTTCTAACTCTAAGTTCAGGACCATGTGTCCTTAACTTATGAACTTGTTATTGTAAGTTTAGGACTAACCGTCCTTACTTTATGTGCTTGTAAGTCTAAGTTAAGGACTACATGTCCTTAGTTTTTGTAACTCTAAATTCAGGACTAGCAGTCCTTAATTTCTGTGCTTGTAACTCTAAGTTAAGGACTACATATCCTTAATTTCTGTGCTTGTAACTCTAAGTTAAGGACCAAATCATTTAAACAACGCCCACGCCATTTCTACAAGTTTTACTGTCGATTAGTTTCATTGATGCTTTAGTATTTAACTGGTACTCAACTTGAAAATAAAAACAAAAGATTCCAATCAAAAATCAAAACAGTTCAAAAAGCACTGCTTTCTCTCTCCTTTTATTAAATGACTTCCCTAAACTTAACCAAAAATCAAAACTCGTGCAGAAAAATGCCAAAAATCACCCTAATGATCCACTTGAAGAATCTGACAAAGACGGGACCCTCCTTCTCATTCCAACAATAGTTATCGAACTTGAGAGAGAGAAGCGAGGGTTTAGGAAGAAAAGTAATGGAAGAAAGGGTAAAAATATCTTCTCATATTAATTTTAATAGATTAGTGGCTATTTTTACTCAATATTAAAATTACTGAATAAAAAATAAATATCACCTTAGATAGTGGCTACCCACGCCAGTAGCTAAGGTTTGTGGGGTTTTACACAAATAACCGTCCAATATCGAACCAACTGGCCAAGCGTGTAGAGTGGACTATTTGGGTAAAGATCCCAACGTATAGAAATCGTCAAAAGACGGCTTATTCTCGTGGCAAGTTTCTTAGTTTTTCGAAGCCGGGCTTTTTACAATGCTTTATGTAGTGGGCCACTCGTATATTTGCACTGGGCGTCCTATTTGGTTGCCCCCATTTAATTTATAGTCATTTTTTTAAAATTTTTTAATTTGTACCCACTTTTTAAATAACTTTAGCCCTCTTTCTCCTCCTCCTTATCCTCCTTTGTTTTCTTCTAAGTTATAAAACAAATTGGTATTTATCTCCAGAAGCAACGCTGCTTTAGTTATAAGGTCAATTTTTTTTTAATTGAACAGTTCGGCAGTTGTACTTCTGCTCCAAATTTACAGCAAATTAGTCTTAGGAAAAAGTTTAAGTTACCAGTAGGGTTTGTTTTGGATTGCTCACTGTTGGAAAGCATTTTTGTAAGGCCAATTATTTGTGTGCCCTTTGGAAATATATATATATTTCTTGGTATGATTTTTGTGCAGTATATATTCATACGCCTCTCTACTTATTTTTGTTTTTTGGGCACCGTTATTCCTTCTTTTGTCTCAGAGGACATATATCAAGCATCTTGTGGCTTTCTTAAAAACATAACTTGTTCATTCTAGTCCACTCCAGCTAACAGCCACTAGCTACAACTAAGGCAAAACAACAAAAATACAGCTAGAAAATTATAATTGACAAATACAGCAAATTAACAAAAACTTCAGCTTTAGAGCTGAAGTTCACCAGTTACAAAGATAAAAACTTCAGCTCTAGAGCTGAAGTTTCCCAGTTACAACACAAAAACTTCAGCTCTAGAGCTGAAATTTCCCAGTTACAACACAAAAACTTCAGCTCTAGAGCTGAAATTTCCAGTTACAACACAAAAACTTCAGCTCTAGAGCTGAAGTTTCCAGTTACAACACAAAAACTTCAGCTCTAGAGCTGAAGTTCGCCAGTTACAAAACAAAAACTTCAGCTCTAGAGCTGAACTTCAGGCCCGGCTACTAGAATGCTGAAGTTTTGTGTGATTGTCTTTGCTACTTCAGCCCCGTGTGCTGAAGTTATGCGAAAAAGCGGGTACGCTTGCAAATTTTTTTGCAAAGCGGGCACAAGTTAAAATGTGACAAAAAAAGCGGGTATAGATGCAAATGCCCCAAGAGTAAAGATCACTTTTAGCCTGCAATCTAGAAATTATTTACCTTCGATAGTTGTAAAAGTGTATAAAATTTGTATATTTTTTATATGTAATATACAAAAGTGTATATATATATATATATATATGCATTTTGGGCTATTATTTTGAGAGCGACTATGCAATGTCATTTTCTCAAATCGTAAATATTGTACCAGTTATCACACAACGCGTGAGATTTCTCAGACTAGATCAAGATTAATTATAACTAAAACATGATTAAAGCTGTATTTTAAATTTTTCTAATCAAGATACTGGGAGGAACTTATAAGTAATCTCTCTTACAATGAGAAGTCTCGACAATCACAATCTAATCATATATTTATTTATTTCTTGGTCATATGTACTTTGTCCTTTGTTTATTTATCGTTCTTTTTGTGCTTTTATTAATGTAAAACAGAAATGGGCTGGCAAAAGATCAAGATTTTAACAGATCCAATCAAAGCTAGTAAATAGACATACACGGCTACAGCAAATTTCTAACCTCTTCTTAATAATTACAAAGGCTAGAGTAGGCTACTACTGCAACTGGCTGTATACAGTATATTTACACCTTAGTACTTACTACTTATAGTAGTTACTGGATTTGCTGATGCATCCGAACACAATGTACACATCCCCTCAGATGCTAAAACTATAAAGTAGGTGATTTTCTTCCCAATCCGCCTAGGCCTAGGCCTTGGTCGACCAAGGTTATCCGATACCTGTGTTGTAACAAGTTTTCGCTTGCCTCGATAATTGCACCATTAAAAAAAGTTACTGAATTTCGTCGATGCTAAAATTCGCATAAACCTTAAAGTTCTAGTACTTTGTATTCGGAGACAGAGGCGGACCTATATATGCAATAGATCAAGGTCACCGGACACAAAAATTATGTATGTATCACTGGTTGAACAATCAGCTCATGTGCCCTGCCATCTTCAAATCCTTGTATCTAATAGGAGAAGTACGGACCCTATAAACATGTTCTTCCCCGCTGCATTCATCAACCTCAACAACCCAGTGGCTCCTCTTACCACCAACAATCTTTTTACCTTCTGAAACAGTAATTTTACTAATTAATAACCCTTCTCCAATGGGTAGAAAATAACCCTTATGATCAAAACCTAGCTTAGGACCTTCATTTAGGGCATTGTACCCTACAATAAAGGCACCTTTAACAGTACAAACACCTTGTTGTGCTGCTTCAAATACTTCTTGGAAATCCTCCAATTTACAATCAATAAGTACAAAATCAGCTCCTTCATAATTACTTACCAATAAAGTTTTAACATCTTCACCAATCACAAACTCAACAAAATTGGCATAGTCTCCCAATAATGCTTTTTTAGCTGCATGCATATCTTGTTGTCTACGTAATATGCATATCACCCGGCCACCGGTTTGATGAGCCGCCGCTACTAATCCTAGTAGGGCGGATCCAGGGTGGCCGGAGCATGCCATCACCATGAGTTGTGCATTATTTCCGGCTGCCATGGCGGATATGAACTCTGTTACATCAGGCGCTTTTCCTCTTTCACCCTGAAATTTCCATAATTAAAAACAAATTTACGAGTATATCACTAAAGTGGGACGAACTTAAAGAAACGACATAAATAGTGTGAATTCATATAGCTGATCCGGATTTACTTTGGCATTGGGGTATAGTTATTACTTCCTTTGTTTCAAAAAGATTGACACTATTTTCTTATTTGTCAGTTTAAAAAAGATTGACACCTTTCAACATTTTCTTAATAAGAAGCAGTTAGAACCACACGAGTAATATGACAGATTTCAAACCACAAGTTTCAAAAGTTTTACCGCCACACAAATATTATATGGCTTATTTAAGGCAACATACCTCAAAAGTCTTCTTTCTTTTTTAAAGTTTGTGTCAAGTCAAACTAAAACAATCTTTTTGAAGCGGAGGAAGTATTATTGTTATTTTACAGAAGAGAAACTAGCTAAAACTCAGAAAAATAAGTACAAAGGAGAGGAGAGATTATATTGCGCGTAGTACTTACCATTTTTAGCGTTTTGAGAAAGGCATTGGTAGCATTTTCAGCAGACCAGCAATCCATTCTTCACGATTCTGTTGTTAAGTGTTTTTTGGATTGTTTAAACCATTTATAGGAAGGGTTTGATTTAAGTAGACAAGATTGTCTTCCTTCTATTCTTAATTAATTAATGAGGTTAAGTTACAATAATAATTGCATGGAATGAAACAACTGAGGAAGGTATTTATTGACAAGATTCTGCCGTGCCAAGTGGTATTTTTAACAAGATTATTTCAATTTGTTGACTGGAGTGGAGAACATCGATCACTTTCTTGTTAATGTGTTAATTAAGAGTATTTTAATTTATTTTTTAAAAAAAAAACTAATTTGCACCTATGTATGCACCAAAGTAAATTAGTGCATACATAGGTACAAATTAGTATTTTTTTTAAATAAATTAAAATACTCTTAATTAGTATTTGTATCCATTTATCACTTAATACTGGTAAATTCAAAATGGGCAGTGGTCCGATGAGTTGTTCCATATTTTATTTCGTATGTTATCTTCCACCTAATAAAATATGGTTAATCATTAATTAGATACGTAATTGTAATTAGGATGATGAAAGGTTTGAAAAAGTGGTTTATTTTTTTAAATTCTTCTAGTTAGGTCAAGTCACATGATTCATCTCAAGCCTTTTCTAAGATCCGGAAACTAAGGGGGAGAAAAAAAAAATTAAAAAAATATCAGAACTCCTTTTTAACTAGCATTTTGTAGTCTAATTTGCTCTCTTTTCACATGCATACTTTCACTAGAAATTTGAGGTCTTTTTCTTATGAAAGATCAGTTTGCTTCTATGGAAATTGAAAAAGTCTCTTTGTTCTCATTGATTTTCAATGGAATGGCAATAAACTAATAAGATATGTGGAATAGATAAGACCTTGTTAAAAACTTATGTAGATAATTTTTTTAATAGAATTAGGTTCGGCTGAACTTTCAGCAGGTAGGTAATGAAGCACTTGAATCCCACAATTACTTCTTCCCTCGTCTTCTCCTAAAATGCCACATAGGAACTTTTCTCTAGTACGTATACCTTAATTAACTTTTTCTTTTAAATTAATATAATTTATTAGGCCTGATGATAAAATGAGTTGATTTTAAACGAAAGAATGAGGACTTATTTTGCCGATTTCAACTTATTTGAAATTAAGATATAATACTAATGCTAATAATTGTTGTTATTGTTTTTTTAATGTTCGAATGAAAGTCGGCCAGCGAGCCAACTAGAAGCGGAACTAAAATTTTAAGTTTATGAGTTTTGAATTTCAGAAAAAGTAATTTACTGGGTTCAGAATAAATTATTCATATATATTAAATAATTTATTTCACAAAAACAAAATATTTAAATCAAAGCTATTGAATTCTACCGAGCTCGTATACGGACTTGTGACTCAGCCCCTGAAGTCACACTATGTGAATTCCACAAATTAAATTACGTCGGCCTTGATAGCTATACAGCACTCACATTTCAGGTGGGAGTGGCATATTTAGCCAACCGACCATTTTTAAAAGTTGTTTTTTAATGTTCACATTTCAAGCGCTTTGCGTCACGCATATTGTTGTCATGTGATTTAAAAAGTTAATGAGTCGATAAGTTCGTAGCCGTTTTCGCCTAAGTGCCTGTTTGGATTTGCTTATTTTAAGTGTTTTTAAAGCAAAATAACTTTTTAGCTATTTTTCGATCGGTCGTTTTGAGCTTTTGCACTTCGTTCGCTAGTTCTCGGGCATGACTAGCCCCGTGTGATGTATTATGATTTATGTAAATCGTCGATTTTGGTTTTTAGGGTAATCAGAATGGATTTGGAAGAACAGTTCTCAGTTTGAAACTTAAAATTTGAAAGGTTTGACCAAGTTTTGACTTTATAGTATTCGATCTCGGATTTGGATTTTTATGATTTGATTAGCTCTGTTAGGTGATTTTGGACTTGGGAACGCGTCCGAAATGTATTTTGGAGGTCCGTGGTAGATTTAGGTTTGAATTGGCGAAATTAGAATTTTAGCGTTTTCGGTTGATAGATGAGATTTTGATATAGGGGTCGGAATGGAATTTCGGAAATTGAAATAGGTCCGTTGTGTCATTTGGGATGTGTGCGCAAAATTTCAGATCATTCAGATGAGGTTTGATAGACTGTTTGATCGAATTTGGAATTCAGAAGTTTTTGGAATTTTAGGCTTGAATCTGTTGATGATTTGATGTTTTGATGTTGTTTTGAGCGTTCTGGAGGTTGGGACAAATTTGAATGATGTTATGGGATATGTTGGCAGGTTTGGTTGAGGTCCCGAGGGTCTCGGGTGAGTTTCGAATGGTTAACGGACTAGTTTTGGACTTGTTGGAATTGTAGAAAATCTGGTGTTCAGTTGTTGGTTTCCTTTTTTGCGTTCGCGAAGGGGAACTGGAGGCAAGAGAGGATTTGTGCTTTGTGTTCGTGAAGGGGGGCCGCGATGGCGAAGGTCTGTACAGTGGTGCATCACGAATGCGTGAGCGATATCGCGTTGGCATAGAGAAAGTGGAGTAGCTGGGACACCAAAGCATTTGTGCTACGCGTTCGCGTAGTAGGCGTCACGTTCGCGAAGAGGTGAGTCAGTTATGCATCGCGTTCGCGTAGAAGGATTTTTGGTCAGTAGCTAATTGTGCTACGCGAACGCAAGAGTGAGGCCGCGTTCGCGAAGAAGGAAAATAATCCCTGGGCAGAATGTTTTAAAAGTGGTTTTCGAGATTTTTGGTCTATTTCCTCTATTTTTGAGCGACTTTGGAGCTTTTTGAGAAGGATTGAAGAGGGAATCGAAGGAAAACACTTGGAGGTAAGATTTTTGTACTCAATACTCGATCTTTTGTTGATTCTTACTTGTTTAAACATGAAATTTGTGGGATTTAAAGCCTAAAATTGGGAAATTAGGGCTTGACATTGGAGAGTGTAAATTGGAGATTTGAGGGGCCATTTGAGGTCTGATTTTGATGTTCTTGGTATGCATGGACTCGTGGGAGAATGAGGATACTATTGATGTAATTTTTATCAGATTCTGAGATGTGGGCTTGGGGGCCGGGTTTGGCCAATTTCGGAAATTTTTGAGTTAATTCGATTATTTTTGCTTGGGCTTTATTCCTTTAGCGTGTATTAATGATGTGGAACTAATTTTGGTTAGATTCGAGGCATTTGAAGACCTATTCGAGAGACAAAGGCATAGCGGGCTAGAGTTTGGACCGGATTGAGGTAAGTAATGATTGTAAATGATTGTCCTGAGGATATGAAACCCCGGATTTCACGTTGTTGTACTACTTTGAGGTGACGCACACGCTAGATGACGAGCGTGGGGTCATGCATCGTTGGTTATTGTGACTTAGTCCATCATGTATGACTATTAAGTCGCATATTTAACTGAAAACTATTTGATATCATTGTGTTTTGGAAAGTATTATCATGTTTTGGGCTGAATGCCATATTTGGGCCTCGTGCCAACTGTTTTGGACCCTTAGGGGATTTTTACTACTATTCCTCATTATTTTGACTTCATATTTATACTCACTCATGTTGTATTTTACTATTTTCATAACTCAACCATATTTACTCCGTTTTTGATATTTTAAATAATATTTTGGGCTGAGCTTCATGTTTTACTGTTGCCCGAGTGGCTTGAGAGATTTCTGACTGAGTGAGCTGAGGGCCTATGTTGTGAGGATACTATGGGATCGGGCTGTGCGCCGCAGTAGTGTTGTATTGATTCATGATTTTGAGACTAAGGGCCAGACTTGTTATGCCACGAGGTGGCTTGTTATGAGGCCGAGAGTCTGTTGATTATGCCACGGGATGGCTTGCTATTGCGCTTGGGCTGTAGGAGCCCATCCAGGAGTCTGTACACCCCCAGTGAGCACCGGTACCCAGTATGAGTGATAGTGATATGATGTAGCTCGAGTGGTTGTTGTTGTTTTATATTGTCGCCCGAAGGGCTGTTCTTGATCCATGTTTTGCCCGATGGGCGGTTCTTGATTCATGTTATGCCCGAGGCGCTGATTATGAGTGATTGTGAGGTAGCCCGAGGGGCTGGTTCTGTTGATATTATGCCTGAGGGGCAGTTTATGGTACATGCTTTGCTCGAGGGGCTGTTTACGTTTTCTATCATTTTTACTCACTGTTTTATCACTCGTTTGAAACTATTGAAATTTGTTTTAAAAGGTTTTACTAAAAATGAGCATGATTTACGAAGTAAATGATTTCTGTACTGTGCTGGAGATGTCCTGCATTTATTGTAGCACTATGACATGGTTTACATATTTTCTTACTGCTCAGCTTTTATTTACTTTTATTACTTACTGGGTTGGCGTACTCATATTACTCCCTGCACCTTGTGTGCAGATTCAAGTATTTCTGAACCCGGTAGCGGGTGTTGATTGTTCAGTGGCAGAGTCATTGGAGTTAGCAAGGTAGTTGCCCGACGTTCGTAGCTCTGCTCTTCTCCCTCTTGTATTCCTTAGATTGTTTTAGTATATTTTTAGATCTTAGTAGATGCTCGTGACTTGTGATACCCCAATATCGGGCTTGTATATTTATTGTGCACTATTCATTTAGACTTACGTTATGAGGTATTTGATTAATTAAAGGCTTAAAATAAATTTTTTATTGATTAATGGCTAATTCGGGAGTTGTGTCGGCTGCCCTAGTTTCACGATAGGCGCCATCACGACCGAGTCGGTTTTAGCGTCGTGACATTCATCTATACCAGTGAATCAGGAACCTTCACAGGCTCCATTGACTCTTACTAAGGATTAGTATGATCAAATACTTCAGTTCCTCGACAAGACATCCTGTTTTTCATCTCTTGCCAATGCTGCAGGTATAAATACTGTATTCTTAGCTACTAATAATATCCAAGAGTGGATTATTGACACAGATGCTACTGATCACATGGTCTCAGATCTTAGCTTGTTAACCTCCTTTAATATAGTTGATCCTCATTACTCTAAGAAGATATTCTTACCTAATGGTGATGTTTCATATGTTAAGCATGTTGGTACTAGTGTTATTTCATACAAGAGTGTTATCAAGAATGTGCTTCATATACCATAATTCAAATTTAACTTGATGTCTATATGAAAGGTAACCAAAGAGCTGCAGTATTTGGTTGCCTTTTATCCTGATTTTTGCATATTTCAGGATCTGTTCAATGGGAGAGTGAAGACAATTAGTAGAGAAGATAAAGGTCTTTACATATTGCCCTCTTGGATCTCATTAGTTGTCAATAAGCATAATACATAAGTATCACTAGCAGCCACACATAATGAGGATATGTTCACTAAGAGAACACCTACAAATGTGGTCTCAAGCTATAACACAAAAGACTTGGTCATGTGGCTTCCTCAGTTGTAAACAAACTATTTTCAATAAAGCAGGAAAGTTGCATTTCTGTTATAGAAGACTATTTTGTTTGTCCATGTGCTAGACTAACTAGACTACCTTTTTCCAGTAGTACAAATAAAAGTGTAGCTTCCTTTGACTTGCTACATTTGGATGTATGGGGACCCTATAACACTACAACCATTGATGGTAATAGATACTTCTTAACTATAGTGGATGACTACTATAGAATGACTTAGATTTTCCTTTTAAAACTCAAGTCAGATGTGTGTGTTGTCTTACATGATTTCTTGATGTGTGTTAAAACTAAGTTTGACACAAGTTAAGTGTGTTAGGACTGATAATGGAGCTGAATTTGTTAATTTTGTCTGTAATGCTTTGTTCAAAAACCTTGGCATTATCCATCAGAGAACTTATGTTTATACTCCTCAGCAAAATGGAGTTGATGAGAGAAAACATAGGCATATTCTAGAGGTGTGCAGATCTCTAAGGTTTCAAGGTCATATCCCTTTAAAGTTTTTGGGGTACTGTGTATTGGCAGTTGCTTATCTCATCAACAGGATGCCCTTCTCACAGCTAGGTCACATGCCTCCTTATAAGTTATTATGCTAGAAGAAGCCTTTGCTTGGACATCTCAGGGTTCTAGGCTGTCTATGCTATGCCAAGATTGTCAATAAAACTGACAAACTCCAACCAAAAGCTATCACTACTGTACACATGGGCTATTCTTCTTCTTGGAAGGGATACATTCTTCTTAACCTGTCAACTAGCTCCTTTTTCATTAACAGAGATGTAACATTCAGGTATGATATTTTTCCATTTCAGCAGCTCTACTCTCAAAAAACAATCTGTGTTCCTTGATACATCTTCTTCTGCTTTACCATATTCTACTGAGCATTAGTATGCTTCAGATGCCTCAGTAGGATCTAGCGAGAACTCTGTTGCACATGACTTTTCAGTCTTACCACATGCAACCTCTTCCTTTCTGGGCAGCGCTAACTCAAATGCAAGTACATTACCAGTTGTTGCATCACCAGGTGTTGAGGACTCTCAAGTTGATTCTCCTATCCTTAAGAGATCATCTAGAGACAAGCAACCACCATTGTGGATGAAGGACTTTGTTTCTCTTCATGCTCATCAATATACTCCTTATGGCTTGACAACCTATCTATCTTATGATCACATGTCTCCTCACTACCAGGATTTCATTGCTCTTCCTCTTCTGAGGTTGAGCTTGTATCTTATGCGGAAGCAGTCAAGGACCTAAATGGGTAGCTGCTATGAAGTCTGAAATTGTTGCTTTAGAGGATAATCATACATAGGATATTGAGGCCTTAACTACTGGAAAGAAACCCATTAGATGCAAATGGGTGTACAGGATAAAGTACAAGGCATCTGGTGAAATTAACAGGTTCAAAGTCAGGCTAGTTGCCAAAGGCTATAGCCAGAAAAAAGGCACTAACTATCAGGAAACTTTCTCTCATGTTATCAAGATGGTTATAGACAGAACAATTCTTTTCATTACTGATGTGCAACATTAGCACATTCATCAAATGGATGTGTCAAATGCTTTTTTCCAGGGTGATCTTCATGTTAAGATCTACATGGACCTGCCTCTAGGCTTTGTGAGTTAGGGGGACCAGCAGGTATGCAGACTCATCAAATCCCTATATGGTCTTAAGGAGGCCTCTAGATAATGGAATGCAAAGCTTTCAGAGGCTGTGTTATAGTTTAGTTTCACTTAGAGTCAACATGATCATTCTCTGTTTATAAACGGATCAGGAGGTGACCTAGTACTCATTCTAGTCTATGTTGATGATATGCTAATTACTGGAAACAATCTACCATTGATTAGAGGGGCAAAATCTGCTTTGCAGCAAGCCTTCAAAATGAATGACCTAGGAGAGTTAAGATACTTCTTAGGGATTGAATTTGCTAGGTCCAAGCAGGAGATCTTAATGCACTAGAGAAAATACACTCTAGAACTTATTTCTGAGCTAGGACTGGGAGCAGCAAAGCCAGCAACTACACCACTTGAAACCAATGTAAAACTTACTACAAAAGAGTTTGATGATCACTTGGCTAGTCCAAGCCAGGGGGAGGATGAGTTACTGTCTGATGCAAGCTCTTATCAGAAGCTTATTAGCAAGCTACTCTACTTAACCATAACAAGACCAGACATTGCATTCAGTGTGCAAACCTTAAGTCAATTCCTTCTTCAACCAAAGAAATCAAATCTTGAAGCTGCCCTAAGAGTGGTCAAGCATGTGAAAAACCAGCTTGGACAAGGAGTACTTCTGTCAAGTAAAGCTGACAAGAAGATCACAACCTACTATGATGCTGACTGGGCAGCTTGTCCACATTCTCGCAAATCTGTAATAGGCTTCCTTGTCAAGCTTTGTGATTCACTAATATCATGGAAGTCCAAGAAATAAAGCACCATATCTAGAAGCTCAACTGAGTCAGAATATAGGAGCCTAGCATCTACAACTGCAGAGTTAACATGGATTTTGGGCAATTCCAAGAAGTTGGAGTAGAGGTGCAACTCCCAGTTGAAGTTCATATTGACAGCAAAACAGCAATGCAAATAGCAGTCAATCCGGTGTTTCATGAGAGAACCAAACATATAGAGATTGACTGTCACTTTATAAGAGAAAAATACAAAAGGGGCTAATAAGAACTGAGTACATTCCCACCAAAGAGCAACCAACAGATTTGCTAACCAAAGGGCTCAGCAGAGTTCAACACGAATATCTTTGTTCCAAGCTAGGGATGCTTAATGTGTTTGCACCACCTAGCTTGAGGGGGAGTGTTGAGAGTAATAGAACTTAAAGAAGGAGCTGAACTTTGTGTTATTTATGAGTTGGTTAGTTTATTAAGTAAGTAGTTAGTGGAGTGGTTAATTAGTTGGTGACAGCTAAGCATAGGTAGTGTATATATTAGTCACGTGTACTTCATTTCATTTTTGAGCTTCAGTGGAACAGTTCCAAAACTGAGACTCCTTCTTCTCTTCTTTCTCTATCTCTGCATGTCATCTTTTCCGTCTCTCTCTCTCCTAGTTCTTCAAATCCGCCTTTGTGTCCCAACATAATTTCAAATTCCAAATATCATTTTTCAACTTAATTCTAAATACTACTTTCACACGACTAATAAATCTTGTTTTTGAAATAAGCACAATTCCCGAAGTACTCTTACGTGTGGTGTTAGCTGTCATGTCTTGTTTCAGGTGAACAATAGTACATTTTGCTGCAACTTAACCTAAGGGAAGAAGAATAATGCTCATATTTTTAACTAATTCTTGAAGCTGTGATGTCTACATTATTTTAGGCACTAATCAACATGTCTGGATCCTGTCATTCCATATTACTCCAAGCTCGAAAACTGTAACTATCTAAATGAAACCCTAATTTGAAACGTTTAAATTTCTATTTGCACTTAACTTTAGTTGAAATTCTATTATTTCAGTTTAATTATAAATTTAAAAAAGTTTTCTTGCAAAAAAAAACATCTTCAGTTTTGTATGAAATTATTTCTAATCCAAATATCAAGAAAAATAATATTAATTTTTTGCAAAAAAACGAAACATTTTTTCAATCTTGTCAGCTGGTCGAATAGCTGTTTTCGCCAAAATAAAATGGTAACATATTTTGCAAAAGATCGTCTTGATAATGTTTGAATCAAATCCCTCTTAAATTTTTTCTGAGTGCCATTTTTCTATTTTGACTTCTCTTCAAACTCGAGATTGCCATTCAGAAAGTCCAAGAGATGTTATTTGATTATAAAGGTCAAGCCAAGTGTCTCCGTGAAGGCTGAGACATCATTTTTTATATATATATATATATATATTTTATGGGATTCTAGAATAAGTTATTCTACATTGATTCTTCGTTCAATTTAGTTTGGTGACGACTGAAAATTATGTTGAATTTCATAATATTATGCTTTGACAAATCTGCTATTATATCCAAGCTTAAAGTACCATCTATATGATATAAGCTATCTAATCTTCATTAAGTGCATTAATGGGAGTATTATTATGGTATAGGCTACAAAAAAAAGAACCTTTTCTATTATCCAATGAATTTGAAGAGTGGTTAGATGCATCTCCTCCTCCATTCTCAAACAGCAACCTCAAAGAAACTTCTATGAATAATATAGTATTCGATCAATCACGTCGCACAGTACAAACTTTTATTTTAATTTTTGAGGGATTTAAATCTCCTTCAGACATAAACATCGATAAATACAGCCACCCCTCTTTAGTTTTTTCTAATGTGCTTGCGTACGTCTTGCTGGTTATGCATGTTTCCTATGTAATTAAACTATTTTTTGGCTTTGCACTTAGGGGCAGATCTAGAGTATAATATATGGGTTCCCGAAAATCCAATAACTTTTGCATAAATCATGTATTTTTGTTAATTTTTTATTAAATATCTATTTGTGAACTCAATTATTATTGTATATTAATTTGAGATTGCGACAGAAACTCATAAACTTAAAATCCTGAATCCGCCTCTGTTTGCACTTGTAGTTCATGCTTGTATTATCTCTTTTATTTAGTTACTTAGATTTCAGACAAAAATTTTAAAAAAAGAAGAAGGAAAAAGACGTGAAGAGGTAAGCGCAGATATACAATACCAACAATGGGTATAATTGAACAAGTTTTAAAAGATACTCCCTCCGTTCACTTTTAATTAGCATATATACTAAAAGTAGATTTTCATTTTTACTTGTCATTTTACGCATATCAAGATAAGACAAAAAAATTATTGTTATACCCACAATATTTATTGCTCATTTCAAATATGTGTATCATGGTAAATTATACACTTCATTTATTATTTCTTAAGGTGTGTGAAAAGTCAAAACGTGCCAAGTAAAAGTGAATGGAGGAAGTACCTTTATGGTAAGTATGCATCCATTGTCGCAAAAGAATACTACTGCTACAACAACATATCTAGTGTAATCTCACAAGTGAAATCTGGGAAAGGTAGTATGTATACAGACCTTAACCCTACTACAGGTAGAAATACTATTTCTAGATAGACCCTAAGCTTAGGCAAGCATAAACACATCAATTAAGAAAGAGAAATACAGTAATAAAAAAGGAAAAAGGAGCAATAACACCAGCAGGTTAAGACCGAGGCAGTAACGTATCCACCCCCAAATACTGAAATACTTAATATTTTGAATTTAAGCCAGATGGGACAAAAATGGTGGTTTAATTGGAGCAGCCCATCAGGCGTTGCTGGACTTGGAAAGCACCGGCCCGTTATCCTTCCACTGCACAAAGCGGGAGCTATTCGTTGCTCTGTGAAACCAGCCTCACGCAGTCCACCCCACTTTAGGAGTCAACCAAGCCCATACCTTCGTTTGGGCCACGTGACCCAACTCTGTGCTTGGATAGGGCAAGCCAGAATAGAGACCACCAAGACCAACCTTCTGGGACAGCCCAACATTCCACCAGATTAATGCCCCCACTCGAGTTACAAGCCCACGTTACTGAGCTCGGCGTGCATTATTATCTCATAACTTCTTATAAACCCGTGAATATTATTCTTCAAAATCGATGTGGGAGTTGTTCATTGCCTTTTTTAAAACACGGCTGGTGTTTGACATTGTCTCAAGTAATTAATGCTAAGAGTCCACCATGTAAATAAAGCAAGTAATAGTTCATTACTTCAACCACTTTGTTTCTTGAAGTGATTAACAAACAGAAACGTATTTCAGGAGCTAATAGAGATGTTTAATGGGTTTATTTCCACCCCAAACGCAAACACCTAAAGAAACACTACTTGTTTTCCAAAACCACCTTATTGAGAAACGCTTAATTGTTATCTAAAAACCAAACCCAAAATCAAACTCAAACGTCAATAGAAGCTTGACTTTGATATACAATCTCATACAGACACATGCTTACTGGAAAGAGTCTGTTGAGTTCTAACAAAATTTAGTCTTTAACACAAAGCACACAGACACATGCTCAACACGAGATGACAAGAGATACTACTAAGCTGCAACAATAGAAAAGGTTAAAACATGTAATTACACTGATAGGATATTATATGAGGTACCATCAATTTCTTCCTCCCGAGAAGCCTCGCCTCATCTATTCCACTGGGACTCTTCTTCTGGCTCTTCTAGAAGAATCTTCCCCTGATACACCGGTTTGTTCCACCGGTCCTGCATTTCCATAGTATTCCAGAGCTGGAAGTGCCCAACCACCCAAACCCCTCCAATTTGCAAACTCATCCCACAAGCCGCTAATGGATCCTACACATGTTGAATAGACTGTCAAAACTACTTCTGCAACATAATCAGTGCAAAGTTGCCTCTAGTTTGCAGAAGACATCTCTGTCCTCCATAAACAGTAGAATTCTTGTGTCGACTTTGTAGAGTACATTATAACATATATTCCTGACTTATGGGACGAAAACCATACAGCACAAGCATAATACTCTTTATAGGATGCCCAGAAGTAAAACAAAATGTTCAAAGTCTATGACTATAGCAAACATGGGAATTATATAAGTTTTTTGATGAAGACATGGGAATTATATAGGTTTCTATAACTGCATTAAAGATCTTCAAGTGTTAGCTAATGGTATATCTTCATGACTTTAGAATTCTTAGTTCAATCACAAAGTAACGGTCTAGATTTTGTTTTGGAACTTCCATGTCAAATATTGTCTTCTTGCACTGAACTCTAGTGGCTAGATAGTTCTGTTCTCAGTAAAGTATACACTTTTTGTTTTGATAGGTGCATTCATGCAGAGAAAGTTTAGACTAATCATTAATCTTTAACTCTTATAGCTGATTTAATGTTTCTTATCTGAAACATCCAAAAGGGAAATTTAAGTAAGGGAAAAAAGCCCCATCAAAAGGTGGTTTAACACACATCACAATCTTAGGATACTTTCTCGGGTGCACAGACACCGGATCAATAAATTCATTTGATTCAAAACTTGGTTCAAGAAGCGCATGCAAGACTGCAAGAGCGGAGAGCTTATATTCTCACACCACTTCAGCAATTACTAGTCAAGACCTCGTTTAATTTGCCAGAGTCCTCATTGCAGACCTATGCAATTCAGTGTTTTCACAGACACCAAACTTGAATAAGCAAGTACGTGACATCAATCACACTCCTTCGTTGGATTATCTCTTTGGTAGAGAGCTTCTTAACTAGTGTCATCGTTGAAACTAGAGTCAATGGGAAATAAAGCAGAGAACCAATGCAAGCAAAGCTTACTGAGTTGTTACTTATTTTATACACATCAACAGTATTCAGAAGCATCATGGAAGGTGAGACAAGCACGTCAGCCTTATTTCTGCTACTTGATACTTAATTTGGATGTACAATAATGCAATCAAATATAACATACTCCCTCACTAGAATATGCTAAGATGCAGCAATCTTCCTATGCTATAAACACTATGTCCATTAATGGAGCTGTTTTAGACATGAAAATGCAAAGGTTTAACCATAGGTATGTGACGGCTTTTGTGCTAGCGATATTTGCGTTAAGCAGTGATCTCAAGTGGCTTTGATATATTACAGTTAACAAAATGCTGTCATTTTACCTTATCAAGAGTCCAATATATAGATAAGGACCAGCCAATACAGCTAAGCCGCTCTAGGACTCGTATTCTTTCACCCATTTGTCTTCTTCTGCTCCTAAGCTGTGTTCAATCAATCGTTTACGGGGACTCATTTCCTTTCATCTATTTGTTATCTTCGGCTTCATAAGCAGTGATTTAAACAAACAGATCTGCCTGTATTTGCTAGGACACAAAGAATTCATATGGTCTTAACCAGAGTACCAATTTTTGTACCGTGCACTCTCTTAAATGTTATCCTAAACTGTCCCTAAACCACCCTCTTCAAAGAAGTTTATTAGCTTCTGCTGAACTGTGCATAGAATATGAACTGCCTGTGCAGAGAAATATGACTATAGCTAACTAGATAGTCCATCGGCTGCAACATCGTTCAGCACTTTATCTGGTGAAATGCTGAACAATTAGGTTATCTGGAAAACATGTTAACTGGACCCAAACAGCAAAGTAATAATCTTTCAATCATTCTTGTATTCTCACGTGTCAAGTCTGGATATAAATGACGAGAACTCAAGGTGCCATATTCAAGCAGTCTACCTTGATTCTCCAGCAAGCTGAAACTCTTATCCCATCCAGGCAAATGCTTATCGGCATTAGCTTTCCAGTTTTGTTCAAAGTCGCCAAGCTCATCTAAATGTAAATCAAATACCATTAATTAAAACGACTGAAATTCAGAAGGCATGGCATCTATCATGTTGTTGAAATGAAGATACCTTCATTGAGGTTGTGCAAAGTCTGCAGTGTGTCCTCTCGTCCATCTGAACCATGCTTTTTTGTGACAGAATGGCCCTGCATAAAAGCTCACAAACATAATCAGGACAACAATGCAAGCTTTAGTCAATTTTTATTTACTCCCGAGTTATGACAAACAAGGCACTCAGTAAATTTCAGTGACCTGACAAACACCTGAAGAAAGCATTTCAATCTCGGAACGGGTCTACATTTGAAAGAACCTAAAAAGTTTAAAAGGACCAATGAACTGTGCCCCTCAGCCATACATCTATTGACAAGAGAAATACCTTGTTGTGGATCCCTTTGGAAAAGGTATGCAGGGACTCACCAATCGTCTTATCTTCTTCTTTCATCTCTGCTAGAACCACCTATGCAGAAAACAAAAAACATACTAGCAATTTTGATTAAACAATGTACTAGTAATAATTATACAAGAAGCAAGAGTAGCAATTGCTCTGATCCCAATACTATACTACTCACCCCATCAGGGCCATTCATTCTGCCTTCTGAGCAAGTGTAGTACATCCCATTTAAACCACCATAAGCAACTCTGCGGTAGCTGAAACTGTGGCTCCCTATAAAATAAAATTCACGAAATTCCTTGTTGACAAAAAAGTTGAAAATATATATTTAAACAATAAACAGTTAAGCTAATTGAACACCAAATTCTTATTCCACATTATATCACGCATTAGATAATACTACAAAAATTTCCGCACAACTTAATGCGGGATATTACAACGAAATGCTGCATTAGTTATCACTTATGCGGCTATCATATTATTTCCTTGTGCCACCAACCAAACACTATATTATTTTATACTGTGATTAATTATGCTATACAACCAACGAAACGACCCCTAAGTTAAAGAAGAGAACTAACCGTTGGAATTTTTTACTTGGTCTGTTGTTGTTAATAACCAAGTCTTTTCTTGGTTCAGAACTTTCCGGAGTATGATCACCATCACCTTCAGGATTTAGCTCTTCAATTGTGATTTGCTTCCGAGAGCCTTGTTGTCCATCATATGGGTCGTTCCAGCCAAACAAACCACCAAATGGCTCAGTGAAAAATGGATCATTAAAAGGGTCTTTTCCTCCAAATAACTTTGCCATGCTCACTGTTCAAGAAAAGAAAAACAAACAGAGAAGAAAACTCACGAAAGTTAACAAAATATTTGCTCGATTACCACTTTCTGTATAAAATATCACAAAGTGAAATTTGTACCCAGACAAACTGTTAATACAATTAACCCGTTAGAGGTAAGGCAGATGAAAAAATTCACCTTTGAGAGAGAGAGGGAGAGAGCTTCTGATGCTTGCTTCTACTTGTCTGAATCCCCAAAAAGTCCACTTCTTTTTTATGTATAGAAGTGAAGCTTCTCGAATTTGCTTTTTGCCAAACCACTTTCACCTGTTGGTTAATTAACCGGGCCCTACAAATTACTCATTCGCTTGTCTTTTATTTTTTAAATAAAAAGTACACTATGCTAATCTCTAATAGGGACCGTTTGGTTGGGATAAAAATATAATTTTTGAATAAAATATGAAAACTGTTATGAATAGTTTGTTACATTGGATGTTCATGTTGTGAATAACTTAAAGATTAAATCTTCTAATTTATGTCCATCATCTTTACTTTTTATACCTATAAAAGGCCATGTAATTGCAATGGAAAGATACACCAAAGTGAAAGAAGAAAACATTTCTCCTTCTTTCTATCTCTTTTTATTTACATTTTACTGCATTGCTTTTATTTTATAACACGTTATCAGCACGAAGCTCTAATTTTATTCTTGACTTCCGCTAAGTTGAGCCACATTTTATTAAGGTATGTATCATTATAATCATTTTATTTATGATAGTACATATCATATGCTCATTGTTTGCAGATTACTTATACGCTTGGGCATCTTAAATAGTTTAAGTACATTGCAATGATAAAATAACTATTTCCTTCATGCTCAACTCTTAGAGGACCTCAAAGTCATCAAACTAGCTATGCACTAATGTCATACTTATAATATTCATGGACTCCCTGGATCAAAACATATCTTTAAGGCATTTTGAAGAACTGTGAGAAATGAATTGACAAGCAATAATTTTATAGTTTAATTACTTTATATTTATTGGAACATATAAATAATGTTAGTCACGTTCAATTCTATTAACACATATATATCAATAATATAAAGTTCTATTAACACATATATATCAATAATATAAAGTGAAATGAAACAAGTATGTAATTTCTACTTTATGGCAAGAATAAAATGAAATAATAGATTGTTAACATGATATAGCTCTATTTTCATTTCCTTTACCTTAATCGTTTTGTTTTCATTAATTGTTTATTATTATAATTATTTCTCTAACTTATTCATCTTTTATGATAGTTTTCACTATGTCAAATTTATCAAAACATGAATTTGTGGCACTTGACATCACCGGAAGGAACTATTTATCATGGGTCCTTGATGCTGGAATTCACCTTGACGCTAAAGGTCTTGAAAATACTATTATACAAGGAAATGAAACATCAAATCAGGATAAAGCGAAGGCCATGATTTTCCTTCTTCATCATCTACATGAAGGGTTAAAAACTAAATATTTAACCGTAAAAGATCCACTTGAATTATGGATTAATTTGCATGATCGGTATGACCATCTAAAACTTACGGTATTACCGAAAGCTCGGTATAAGTGGATACATTTAAGGTTGCAAGACTTTAAAACCATAAGTGAGTATAATTCTGTTATCTTTAAAGTAAGTTCTCTATTAAAATTATGTGGAGATACTATCACAGATGAGGACTGTAAGCACGTGATTTTTGCCCTATATGAGAATTACTCCCAAAAAAAATTCAAAAATAAAATGATTTTCCTTGGTGTGCAATTTTGTGATATTTTTGAATAATTATTTGTATTTGTCTGTGCATATTTATTTGTTAAATTAATAAAAAATACAAAAATATGTCGCATTTTTGCATGTAGGATTTAATTCTACAATTGTTAGTAATTAAGTTTGTTTTACAAAAAATGAAAATTACAAAAATAGGCATCTTTTGCATTTTTAGCATTTAATGTCCAAATATACAATTTTATGCTTAATTATTACTTAATTGTGCGTTAATTGTTATTGGGAGTTAATTTGCGCTTTTATAACTTAATTTAGTTCTTAATAATAATTTAAGTATTTTTATAATTTAGTTTTAGAAAAATAAAAGAAGAAAAGAAAGCAAAAATACAAAGAAAAATCGGATTGGGCCACTTCTTCAATTGTAAGCCACAGGCCCAAAAAATTGTCCAACCTTCCCCACGACCCGGTCCATTTCAAACCGGTCGACCCGGTCCGCCCCATAACCCCAATACCCAACCCCTCTACATTTTTCATTTTTGTCCAACACAAAACAAAACAAAAACCCAAACCCTAAAACACTAAACCAATCCGCCCCCCCCCCCCCTTCTTTCTCTTCATCTTCTCCAACCTCCAAGCCCCACCTCCTATGGCTGCCCCTTTCCCTCCATCCTCACGTCCAAGCAGTCCGCTGTAAGCACGTGATTTTTGCCCTATATGAGAATTACTCCCAAAAAATTCAAAAATAAAATGATTTTTCTTTGGTGTACAATTTTGTGATATTTTGAAGAATTATTTGTATTTGTCTGTGCGTGTTTATTCGCTAAATTAATAAAAAATAAAAAAATATGTCGCATTTTGCATGTAGGATTTAATCTACAATTGTTAGTAATTAAAATTGTTTTACAAAAATTAAAAATTACAAAAATAGGCATCGTTTGCATTTTTAGCATTTAATGTCCAAATATACAATTTTATGCTTAATTAATACTTAATTGTGCGTTAATTGTTATTGGGAGTTAATTTGCGCCTTTATAACTTAATTTAGTTCTTAATAATAGTTTAAGTATTTTTATAATTTAGTTTTAGAAAAATAAAAGAAGAAAAGAGAGCGAAAATATAAAGAAAGTCGGAATTTGGCCTCTTCTTCAATTTCAAGCTATAGGCCCAAAAAATGGCCCAATCTTCCCTACGACCCAGTCCATTTCGAACTGGGTCGACCCAGTCCATTAACCCAACACCCCTTCTTCATTTTTGTCCAACACAAAACAAAACCAAAAAATAAAAATAAAAAAATAAAAAGTGAATTATCACTATTAATAGTTTTTTTTTTATATATATAAAAAAAATCCGAAAATATTTTATTTTATTTATTATTTTTATTTTAAAAAAAATAAATATATATATATATATAGTAATTTCGGAAATGATTTTAAAAAAATAAAAAAAATAAAAAAAATAAAAAGTAAAAGAATGTAGAAAATTTTTAAAAAAAAAGTAAAAAGTTTTAAAAAATTTAAAAGTAAAAGAAGGTTGGAATTAAAAAATAAATATAAAGATATCTGAAAATTTAAAAAATTTAAAGTAATTGAAAGTAGCATTTTTAAAAGAAAAAGAAAAGATAGTGGTTTATTTTTTAAAGAAAAGTTAAATAAAGTGAGATTCTCTTTTAAAAAAAAATAAAAAGTGGGATTTTAAATAAGATAAAGTAATTAAAGTTGGAATTTTAAAAATAAAAGTAAATAAAAGTGGGATTTATTTTTCTAAAAAAATAAAAGCAATTTGTAAGTGGGATTTCTTTTAATTAAAAAAATAATAAAATAATAAAAAACAAATCTGAAAATTTCGAAAAGTTTGCTATAAATAGAAGAGAAAATTTAGGAAGAAGGGTGGAAAAAAAGAGAGGAAAAACTAGATAGAGAGAAGAAAAAAAGAGGGGGCGGAGTGAGAAGTATACACCCGATATACATTCTGTATACACTGAATATACAGGGGCAGAATTCATTTTGGAGAGTTTTGAAGTTGAAAAAAAATAGTTACTGCTTCATTGCCTCGCTTAAGATCTGAAATAGTCAGAACCTTCCTGCCTTTTACTTCTTCACTATACTTGGAGTCGTTTATAGTCTCCTGGGTTTTCTGCTATTCCTACTGTACTGGTTTGCGATGTTGCTGAATCTGCTGTTGCTGTGTTATTACTGCTGCTGACTTCTCCTTCTTTTGTTCTTGTACTGCTGTTTCCAGGTACACATTTGTACAATCTCGGCTTGAAGCAAAAAATGAAATATTAATCAGGCTTTGTTCCTGTTGAATTCCTCCTGTTTAGATTTGTGGTTGAATATAATTTTTCTTTCTTCGTATAAAGATGTAGTTGAATGATTAATGAATAATGAGGTTGCATATGTATACTTTCTTCATCTAATAATGTTAGTTTAAATTACGGAGAATAATTAATCTGTTTTGATATTATGGTCAATCTCATGTTCTAGTATTATTGAATAACAGAATATAAAATGAAAGCAGTTTTTCTTTGTACAAACTCGATCGCAATTTTCCATTCGCATTAGCCGTAAACTAATAACTAATAAGTTACGTTTTTCAGCATGTAAATAATTAAGAGATTTTCTTTTAGTTTAGAGACGAACTTAATAGAAAATATAGTCATTGTAGGTTTATCCTGTAAAAATAAAAATGAGACGAGCCTCGCCAAATAAAACGTATAGATTGCGGGGCCCTCACAAAATGTATGGTTTAATTAGAATTCGGAAGGACCGTTTAGCGAATTTCACGGTCTTCCCCAAAATAATAACGCGATAGTCTCTTTAGGCGCGTGTTTAATATTTTACTTTCTTAAGCCTGGGTGTGCATTTCATGCGATCCGAATCCAAATCCCAAAACATCAAATAAAACGTGTTCCGGATTGTGGGTGCATTTCATGTAACGCAGTCCAAAGACGTGTTTTAAGCGATGTTCATATTTCTTTTAAAAACAATAATAATAAAGCGGTTAAAAGATAAAATTTGCACATAAGTTCATATTTGTATAAAATCAGACAATCAAGCCGAATATAACAGTTGAGCGACCGTGCTAGAACCACGGAACTCGGGAATGCCTAACACCTTCTCCCGGGTTAACAGAATTCCTTATCCGGATTTCTGGTACGCAGACTGTAATATGGAGTCATTCTTTTCCTCGATTCGGGATTAAAATTGGTGACTTGGGACACCCTAAATCTCCCAAGTGGCGACTCTGAAATAAATAAACCAATCCCGTCTCGATTGTCCTTTAATTGGAAAAACTCCCTTGCACCCTCGCGGGTGCGGAAAAAGGAGGTGTGACAGCTCTGGCGACTCTGCTGGGGAATTGGCCCAGAACCACTGGTTCAGGGTTAGAAATTCGAGCTTAAAATAACTGTTATAGTTGGCTTTATTTATTATCTGATTTTTACATGTTTATGCTTAATATGCTAAATGATGCTTTTACCGCTTTAATATTATCTGAATTGTGTATAAAACTGCTACGAAACTCTTCTTCTTTCTGAGTCTTCTAAATTTATGGTGTACACGTGCGCGTGACCCACCTTTCTGTTAGAAGTCATACCAAATAAGACGAAGTTGGGACAAGTAACTAGGCCGGGCAGACTTTCGTGCTCCCGGTACGTTGCCCCCATTTCGGCTCAAGCTGTCCACTTGGGTAAGCCAGGGCTAGAACAATATGCCTCAGGTTTTTTTTCACTTAGAATAACTCAGCTTCATGCCGGATCCCTAGTAGGAACGTTTGTTTGCATCACGTGCATTTGACTTTGGAGGCTCAACACAGGGGTTGGGTCTGTCTAGGACAGGTGTACCAAAAAATGAAAATGACCATCCTGATGCATCTTACTTGCTGCTATTTGCGCATTTATTTGATTCGGACTTTTGTGTTGACTGACTTTTGAATATCAGGAATAATATTTTGAAATTGAAAAAAATAGCGGTTAGGGAATTGATTGTTTATTTTTGAAAAAAAAAACAATGCCCAAATAACTGTCAAAACTCTGCCGAAATTTTGAGAAAATGAGAAAAAAAATATTTTATTAGTTTGTTTTATTAAAAGCAAAGGAAAAATAGAAAGAAAAAAAAAGAGTCGTTGTTCTGTCTTGTTTTTAAAAAACAAATTAGAAAAAAAATAGTTTGTCTTGCCATAAAAAAAATGAAAATGAAAAAAAGTCTTGTTTTAAAATGAGTTTTTATTTATTTATTTGTTTAGATACCAAAATAAAAATAACTAATAAAATAAAAAGAGTCGCGTCGAAAGTGGTTTTATTATTTGTTGCAAATATGTATATATATAAAAATCCAAAAAAGTTGTTCTTTATTTCCAAAAAATGTATATATATCTTTATTTGTTGCAAAAATATTTGTCGTGCCAAAAGTCTAGAAAAGTTTTTTTTAGACTCTCAATTTTCAAAACAAAAAAAAATCCAAATTTTTTTTTCCGTTATTGACTTCTTTAGAAAGTCTTTTTAATTATTAAAATATATATATATATATATATATATATATATATATATATATATATATATAATAAAATAAAATAAATTCGAAAATATTTTCCTTCTTCTTTAAAAATTGAAAAGAAAATTCAAAATTCAAAAAATATTTTTTTTAGAAAGCGTTTCTTTTATTAAAGGTAAAATTCCAAAAAAAAAAATATTTTCTTTCTTCTTAGAATAAGAAAAAAAATATCTTCCTTTTACTTTTGAAATTCTCAAAGTTCAAATCAAAAGAAAAGGAATTCTTAGAAATCTTTCTTTCAAAAAGAAAATCAATCAAAAATCCAAAAAAAAATATAAAAATACTTCCTTTCTTCTTTTAAAGCAGTTCTTTTACAAAAAAAAAATCATAATTTAAAATCAGTTTATTTACTTTATTCATGACCGGCCCGAACTACGCGGGTTTGATTCTCACCGGATGTGAGATACGTAGGCAACCCTCATCGGGTCCAACCCCACCTTTTTGCTAAAATAGCCAAAAACCAATAAATAAATAAAAACGTGTCAAAATTTTAATTTTGTCATAAATAAGTCGGGTGGTGTCCAACCCCCCCTTTTTGCTAAAAATAGCAACAAAAAAAAAATATATGACAAATTTTAAATAGTCATAAATAAGTCAGGGTGGTGCTGTTTTTGTCAAAAATAGCCGAATGTTCTCGAAAGGGACGCCGGAAGGCTGACTTCGCATAAACAGCCATTTTTGGGGTCATGGGTAGGATTTTGGTCTAGTCGACCCACACGGCCTTAAAAATCTTCGTCCTCGATGCGCTGAAGGGCCATGTTTGCAACACACGATTTTATTGTAATTTGAAAAAAACAAAACAAAGAGTCAGCGGTCAGGTGAATACCGTTTGGATTTTTGGTCAAAATAAGTCGAGCCAGCTTCGACCGCGTCTTAAACCGTTCTTGCCGAAATAGCCTTAGAGTATCTTTCAGTTGTCGAAAGGCTATTTTCGTAAAAGAATGAGCAAGTTTGTAAAGTGTCATAAAATAATCCTCTCCGGCCTCAAAATTCGGAAGGGCCACATTTGCAAAAATAATCGTTCGGTTGCATTTGTCAAACGGAGAAAGGAAGCTTGCCGTTTGTTTTGGAGTTTGTAAAACTTTTGATTATAATATGTGGGTCGTTTGATTTTCAAGTTTGTAGGTCATTTTTAAACCTTTGAAACTCAATATGAAAATTGAAAAAATGATTAATATTGCTTATCTTTTATTGGTCCGAACTACGCAAGGTCTGATTCATGCGGGGTCATGATACGTAGGCAATCTCCATAAGATTCGACCACAACAAAAAAAAATGAAAAAAAAAATCGAAAAAAAAAAAAAAAGAAATGAAAAAAAAAATCGAAAAAAAAGAAAGAAAGAAAATGAAAAAAAAGATGTTATTAATTATGGGGACCGACGGAGTCCATTCTAACCTGCTTTGAATCACAAAGAAAGTTAAGGTGGTTGGTTTGTGGTAAGCCGGAAATACAAGACCCAGAAGCACACTTTGCGGGGATCAGGCCAGATAGCAGAAGCACTCGAATCCTATTGGGACTTGTTGACTAAGGTTGACGATATCGAAGTTGGAAATGGTCTAGACAATACTGATGCAAAGCTCAGTGGCTAAAGATGCCAATTTTGATAAAGTGGGAGGTCGCTCCGTTCCTTGGTTAGCAAAAGAGAAGCGGGTGGTGTCTTATTTTGTTGTCATTTCTGTTGTTCGGATTATTAGGATTGTAATCCGAATATTGTCTTGTGTCAAACCTTCTTATCTTTCCAGTTTGTCATATCAATTTGTTTAAGTTTTGTCAAGGTTGTGTTAAGATTTTATTCTGGTTGTTTTGTTTGTTTTATTATTCAAACCATTTCACCGGTAGTCTAATACAAAAGCCGGTCTTTTATTGTTTCCAGTCATCTTTTGTTTAGTCCTTTTATCATTTTGTTCAGCGCCGATTCCAGTGACATGACATGCGCACACAGTTTGGGCCTAGTCTTAAAAATTAATCATAAAACCCTGGGAAGGTGATCAAAGCATTTAAAGGAAATAAGAACGGTTTGAGATTATTTGGAGCCCGAGTCATGTGGAACTGGGGCAAGTTAAACACAAAGAAAACCGTTAAAGAAAGATTCGCCTAAATTGGCATGAGGGTCGTTCATAATAATGAGAATGAGAGTGTCGCCCAACGGTGCTTTAGAAGTGACAAATGAACAAACAGATGTTGAATATAATTGTCAAGTCCAGCACCATCGGAAGAGACTATAAATCTATTGTTCAATTGTGTTGTTTGCACTTGGCATGTTTTGAAGACTGGAATGACGAAGGCATTTTATTCTGCTACCTAAACACTTTATCCTTCGTTACCCCTTTTGAGCCTTATTTATTTTCTTTCATACCCCTCGTTCGGAATCAATAGCAACGACTAGGAAATACGAGCCTGGAAGATAAAGAAAAATCAAAAAAAAAAAACGAAAAAGAAAAAGAAAAATGAAAAAAAACAAAAACAAAAGAAAGTCAAATGAAAAAAGAGGAATTGGGAACTACGTTTGACCTGATTCCTCAAAGAGGATACGTAGGCGCTTCACGGCTCGGTCATAGTTTTGAAAAAAATGAAAAAAAAACCAATCAATTAAAATATCCCCAAGCAAGAAACTGGGGCAAATGTTGCATTTGTTGTAAATAAATCTAATTCCGAAGGTTGTAACTAATAACCCAAAAATTAATGCATTTTTGAGCCTTTAATACCTTTTTTTTCTAGCCCTATCCAAAACCCACATTACGGTCCAAAGAAAGACCTTCTGATCAGTCTTCAAAAGATTTCAAGTCAGACAAATGAGAGTCTCACCGGTGAGCATAACATTTTGTTCCACAGCAGAAAGGACTCTAATCTCCAACAGAAAGAGTCATACCGGCAACACTTCAAAACCCCAGCTGAAAAGTGATACAAATGAGAGAGTCTTATCGGTGAAAACCTTCACATGCACCATAAGGTGATGAAAGTTGAGAGAAAAACCCAAAATGAGAGAGGCTTGATAGTGAAAACCCTTCGGGCACTACAAGTCGAATAAGATTAAGAATCAGATGGGGAATTGCCAATTGAAGATCTTGAAAGATGATTGACGAAGGATAGGCCACATAGGCATGTCATGACCATTAGAGTCGGTGTCTGCGTTTGATAGGGTTTTATTTATAGTTTCTTTTGTTAAAGAGTCATCTTTTTCCGTTGTCTTTTATTCTGTTCCCTTTTATCTTTTCCTTTCATAGAAAAATTCCCCAGTAGAGTCTGTTTGGTCAGAACCAGTGGGAAATGATTTCAAAATAGGCCATCAGCTTTCCAAGATAAGATCTGACTAATACATCCAAGTGATATAGTCAGGAAGGAACAAGCGCGAGGCCAGTGTCAAGAAAGATATCTCCAGCAAAAGAATTGACGAGTGTCAAGAGGGATATCCTTGCCGAAAACAAAGGTTATTAAACCTCAAGACCAGAGCCCATGGACAAAACAAGAAAAACAATAAGCATGATTTGGGAAATTCATGCGAGACTAAAAGGTCGGGAAAATGCAAATTTCCGAGCCATGCCACGAAAGAAGAGGGATATCCCCAGCAGAAAAGGATTATCCCCAGCAAATAATATCATCCCCAACAAGTTGTGGAACGCAGAGCAAGGAAGAGAAAAGGGAAAACCATCCCAGTGGGAGTATCACAACCAACCACCGCGTTTTAAACTAACAAATTTTGTTTAAATTGAAACAGGTAAAGGAAGTGGCATTGATGACAGAAATACAGGCCATAAGGGAGACTGTCAAACTGGGGCAGAAAATTTTCCTTTCATTTGGAAAATTTTCTGGAAGTCAGATAACCATTTAGGGTAAAATGAATATAGCACCAGTCTCAAGGGATGACATTTGTGCTCATAAGAGCAAAAACCATTATCATCCCCAGCAGTTTCCAGAAGAATGATGCATCAATTTGAAGGGATAAAATTCCCCAGCAGCATTATCCTCAACAACGTTATCCCAAGAAGATAACACTTTTATCCCCAGCAGTGTTGAGAGAAAATAAATTCTGAAAAAAAAATTGAATTTGTAGGAGGGGAAGAAAGGAGACTCCCACAGTGGTATTATCCCCAGCAAGCAAGAACAAAGCAGAGCGGAGGATAAAAAATTGAAGAAGAAGTCAGGCGTCCACCTGGAGAATGAGGATGAAAAATTGAAGAAGAAATCAGGCGTCCACCTGGAGAACAAGGAAGAGAAATGAAAGTATTAGCAGTCAGGCGTCCACCTGGAGAACAAGGAAGAACAGTTGAAGTATCAGCAATCAGGCATCCACCTAGAGAACAAGGAAGAACTGTTGAAATATCAGAAGTCAGGCGTCCACCTGGAGAACAAGGAAAAGCACCAAAACTGGGGCAGAAGATTTTCTGCCATTGTCGAAAAATTTCTCGGAAGAACGAGGAAATCAATTCAAGTTTTAAGAGATAGCAAGACAACACGATTCGAAGAAAAACAGTCGGAGGTAAGACAATTCCAAGATTTTGAAAATGGGATCATCCGCCCTCGAATAGGATATTTTGGGTTCATCCGCCCTCGAATAGGATATTTTGGGTTCATCCGCCCTCGAATAGGATATTTTGGGTTCATCCGCCCTCGAATAGGATATTTGGGTTCATCCGCCCTCGAATAGGATATTTGGGTTCATCCGCCCTCGAACAGGATATTTTGGGTTCATCCGCCCTCGAACAGGATATTTTGGGTTCATCCGCCCTCGAATAGGATATTTGGGTTCATCCGCCCTCGAATAGGATATTTTGGGTTCATCCGCCCTCGAATAGGATATATGGGTTCATCCACCCTCGAATAGGATATTTTGGGTTCATCCGCCCTCGAATAGGATATTTTGGGTTCATCCGCCCTCGAATAGGATATTTTGGGTTCATCCGCCCTCGAATAGGATATTTGGGTTCATCCGCCCTCGAATAGGATATTTTGGGTTCATCCGCCCTCGAATAGGATATTTTGGGTTCATCCGCCCTCGAATAGGATATTTTGGGTTCATCCGCCCTCGAATAGGATATTTTGGGTTCATCCGCCCTCGAATAGGATATTTGGGTTCATCCGCCCTCGAATAGGATATTTTGGTTCATCCGCCCTCGAATAGGATATTTGGGTTCATCCGCCCTCGAATAGGATATTTTGGGTTCATCCGCCCTCGAATAGGATATTTTGGGTTCATCCGCCCTCGAATAGGATATTTGGGTTCATCCGCCCTCGAATAGGATATTTGGGTTCATCCGCCCTCGAATAGGATATTTGGGTTCATCCGCCCTCGAATAGGATATTTGGGTTCATCCGCCCTCGAACAAGATATTTTGGGTTCATCCGCCCTCGAATAGGATATTTGGGTTCATCCGCCCTCGAATAGGATATTTTGGGTTCATCCGCCCTCGAATAGGATATATGGGTTCATCCGCCCTCAAATAGGATATTTTGGGTTCATCCGCCCCCGAATAGGATATTTTGGGTTCATCCGCCCTCGAATAGGATATTTTGGGTTCATCCGCCCTCGAATAGGATATTTCGGGTTCATCCGCCCTCGAATAGGATTTTATTTTTTAAAGTTGTTGAAATCAGGAGCCCCCCTGAAGAACAGAATGGCGATGTATTGGTTGAAGAGAGGAATGACATTCATTTTTAAAGTTGTTGTTGAAGTTGGGAGCCCGCCCATAGAACAGAGGCATACATTTCAGTCTTTAATTTTCAAGCATTGAACTTGGGAGCCCGCCCAGATAACAGAGACATACATTTCAAGTCTTTAATTTTCAAGTATTAAAATTGGGAGCCCGCCCAGATAACAGAGGCATACATTTCAAAATCAAGTCAGAGGACAATAAAACAGAGGGTTACAATAGGAATCCCCAGCAGGAAACAATAAAATTCCCCGGCACCGGGAAACAGAAGGTTGCAACAAGAGGTCACAGTACAAACTCAAGTACATGTGTCAAAAGAAGTAAAGCACCGAAAGAAATGCAAGCAGACAAGGAAGCAAGGCAACAAAAACAAATTGTACTCTAGCCTAGCTTCTTGTTTTTTTAAGCACGGTGTAACAAGGAGATCGGTAAGCAGTAGTAATAGCATGCAACAACAGTAACATTGCAGTCCAACGGTAGTCCCAGCTACCAAAATTTCTCGAACTACATTGACCTGATTCCTGTTTAGCCCAGGATATGTAGGAAACCTTTGAAGCAAAGGTTCGGTCAAATCTTTTTCAAAAAAATGCTTCAACGGAGTACTCGGATGGGCAAAAATCGCTCGCTTTATCTTTGCACGAAAACCCTTCGTGTCTCCGGGCAAAGAGGGGCAGCTGTAAGCACGTGATTTTTGCCCTATATGAGAATTACTCCCAAAAAATTCAAAAATAAAATGATTTTTCTTTGGTGTACAATTTTGTGATATTTTGAAGAATTATTTGTATTTGTCTGTGCGTGTTTATTCGCTAAATTAATAAAAAATAAAAAAATATGTCGCATTTTGCATGTAGGATTTAATTCTACAATTGTTAGTAATTAAAATTGTTTTACAAAAATTAAAAATTACAAAAATAGGCATCGTTTGCATTTTTAGCATTTAATGTCCAAATATACAATTTTATGCTTAATTAATACTTAATTGTGCGTTAATTGTTATTGGGAGTTAATTTGCGCCTTTATAACTTAATTTAGTTCTTAATAATAGTTTAAGTATTTTTATAATTTAGTTTTAGAAAAATAAAAGAAGAAAAGAGAGCGAAAATATAAAGAAAGTCGGAATTTGGCATCTTCTTCAATTTCAAGCTATAGGCCCAAAAAATAGCCCAATCTTCCCTACGACCCAGTCCATTTCGAACTGGGTCGACCCAGTCCATTAACCCAACACCCCTTCTTCATTTTTGTCCAACACAAAACAAAACCAAAAAATAAAAATAAAAAAATAAAAAGTGAATTATCACTATTAATAGTTTTTTTTTTATATATATAAAAAAAAATCCGAAAATATTTTATTTTATTTATTATTTTTATTTTAAAAAATATATATATATATATATATAGTAATTTCGGAAATGATTTTAAAAAAATAAAAAAAAAATAAAAAAAAAAGTAAAAGAATGTAGAAAATTTTAAAAAAAAAGTAAAAAGTTTTAAAAAATTTAAAAGTAAAAGAAGGTTGGAATTAAAAAATAAATATAAAGATATCTGAAAATTTAAAAAATTTAAAGTAATTGAAAGTAGCATTTTTAAAAGAAAAAGAAAAGATAGTGGTTTATTTTTTAAAGAAAAGTTAAATAAAGTGAGATTCTCTTTTAAAAAAAATAAAAAGTGGGATTTTAAATAAGATAAAGTAATTAAAGTTGGAATTTTAAAAATAAAAGTAAATAAAGGTGGGATTTATTTTTCTAAAAAAATAAAATCAATTTGTAAGTGGGATTTCTTTTAATTAAAAAAATAATAAAATAATAAAAAACAAATCTGAAAATTTCGAAAATTTTGCTATAAATAGAAGAGAAAATTTAGGAAGAAGGGTGGAAAAAAAGAGAGGAAAAACTAGATAGAGAGAAGAAAAAAAGAGGGGGCGGAGTGAGAAGTATACACCCGATATACATTCTGTATACACTGAATATACAGGGGCAGAATTCATTTTGGAGAGTTTTGAAGTTGAAAAAAATAGTTACTGCTTCATTGCCTCGCTTAAGATCTGAAATAGTCAGAACCTTCCTGCCTTTTACTTCTTCACTATACTTGGAGTCGTTTATAGTCTCCTGGGTTTTCTGCTATTCCTACTGTACTGGTTTGCGATGTTGCTGAATCTGCTGTTGCTGTGTTATTACTGCTGCTGACTTCTCCTTCTTTTGTTCTTGTACTGCTGTTTCCAGGTACACATTTGTACAATCTCGGCTTGAAGCAAAAAATGAAATATTAATCAGGCTTTGTTCCTGTTGAATTCCTCCTGTTTAGATTTGTGGTTGAATATAATTTTTCTTTCTTCGTATAAAGATGTAGTTGAATGATTAATGAATAATGAGGTTGCATATGTATACTTTCTTCATCTAATAATGTTAGTTTAAATTACGGAGAATAATTAATCTGTTTTGATATTATGGTCAATCTCATGTTCTAGTATTATTGAATAACAGAATATAAAATGAAAGCAGTTTTTCTTTGTACAAACTCGATCGCAATTTTCCATTCGCATTAGCCGTAAACTAATAACTAATAAGTTACGTTTTTCAGCATGTAAATAATTAAGAGATTTTCTTTTAGTTTAGAGACGAACTTAATAGAAAATATAGTCATTGTAGGTTTATCCTGTAAAAATAAAAATGAGACGAGCCTCGCCAAATAAAACGTATAGATTGCGGGGCCCTCACAAAATGTATGGTTTAATTAGAATTCAGAAGGACCGTTTAGCGAATTTCACGGTCTTCCCCAAAATAATAACGCGATAGTCTCTTTAGGCGCGTGTTTAATATTTTACTTTCTTAAGCCTGGGTGTGCATTTCATGCGATCCGAATCCAAATCCCAAAACATCAAATAAAACGTGTTCCGGATTGTGGGTGCATTTCATGTAACGCAGTCCAAAGACGTGTTTTAAGCGATGTTCATATTTCTTTTAAAAACAATAATAATAAAGCGGTTAAAAGATAAAATTTGCACATAAGTTCATATTTGTATAAAATCAGACAATCAAGCCGAATATAACAGTTGAGCGACCGTGCTAGAACCACGGAACTCGGGAATGCCTAACACCTTCTCCCGGGTTAACAGAATTCCTTATCCGGATTTCTGGTACGCAGACTGTAATATGGAGTCATTCTTTTCCTCGATTCGGGATTAAAATTGGTGACTTGGGACACCCTAAATCTCCCAAGTGGCGACTCTGAAATAAATAAACCAATCCCGTCTCGATTGTCCTTTAATTGGAAAAACTCCCTTGCACCCTCGCGGGTGCGGAAAAAGGAGGTGTGACAGCTCTGGCGACTCTGCTGGGGAATTGGCCCAGAACCACTGGTTCAGGGTTAGAAATTCGAGCTTAAAATAACTGTTATAGTTGGCTTTATTTATTATCTGATTTTTACATGTTTATGCTTAATATGCTAAATGATGCTTTTACCGCTTTAATATTATCTGAATTGTGTATAAAACTGCTACGAAACTCTTCTTCTTTCTGAGTCTTCTAAATTTATGGTGTACACGTGCGCGTGACCCACCTTTCTGTTAGAAGTCATACCAAATAAGACGAAGTTGGGACAAGTAACTAGGCCGGGCAGACTTTCGTGCTCCCGGTACGTTGCCCCCATTTCGGCTCAAGCTGTCCACTTGGGTAAGCCAGGGCTAGAACAATATGCCTCAGGTTTTTTTCACTTAGAATAACTCAGCTTCATGCCGGATCCCTAGTAGGAACGTTTGTTTGCATCACGTGCATTTGACTTTGGAGGCTCAACACAGGGGTTGGGTCTGTCTAGGACAGGTGTACCAAAAAATGAAAATGACCATCCTGATGCATCTTACTTGCTGCTATTTGCGCATTTATTTGATTCGGACTTTTGTGTTGACTGACTTTTGAATATCAGGAATAATATTTTGAAATTGAAAAAATAGCGGTTAGGGAATTGATTGTTTATTTTTGAAAAAAAAAACAATGCCCAAATAACTGTCAAAACTCTGCCGAAATTTTGAGAAAATGAGAAAAAAAATATTTTATTAGTTTGTTTTATTAAAAGCAAAGGAAAAATAGAAAGAAAAAAAAGAGTCGTTGTTCTGTCTTGTTTTTAAAAAACAAATTAGAAAAAAAAATAGTTTGTCTTGCCATAAAAAAAATGAAAATGAAAAAAAGTCTTGTTTTAAAATGAGTTTTTATTTATTTATTTGTTTAGATACCAAAATAAAAATAACTAATAAAATAAAAAGAGTCGCGTCGAAAGTGGTTTTATTATTTGTTGCAAATATGTATATATATAAAAATCCAAAAAAGTTGTTCTTTATTTCCAAAAAATGTATATATATCTTTATTTGTTGCAAAAATATTTGTCGTGCCAAAAGTCTAGAAAAGTTTTTTTTAGACTCTCAATTTTCAAAACAAAAAAAAATCCAAATTTTTTTTTCCGTTATTGACTTCTTTAGAAAGTCTTTTTAATTATTAAAATATATATATATATATATATATATATATATATATATATATATATAATAAAATAAAATAAATTCGAAAATATTTTCCTTCTTCTTTAAAAATTGAAAAGAAAATTCAAAATTCAAAAAATATTTTTTTTAGAAAGCGTTTCTTTTATTAAAGGTAAAATTCCAAAAAAAAAAATATTTTCTTTCTTCTTAGAATAAGAAAAAAAAATATCTTCCTTTTACTTTTGAAATTCTCAAAGTTCAAATCAAAAGAAAAGGAATTCTTAGAAATCTTTCTTTCAAAAAGAAAATCAATCAAAAATCCAAAAAAAAATATAAAAATACTTCCTTTCTTCTTTTAAAGCAGTTCTTTTACAAAAAAAAAATCATAATTTAAAATCAGTTTATTTACTTTATTCATGACCGGCCCGAACTACGCGGGTTTGATTCTCACCGGATGTGAGATACGTAGGCAACCCTCATCGGGTCCAACCCCACCTTTTTGCTAAAATAGCCAAAAACCAATAAATAAATAAAAACGTGTCAAAATTTTAATTTTGTCATAAATAAGTCGGGTGGTGTCCAACCCCCCCTTTTTGCTAAAAATAGCAACAAAAAAAAAATATATGACAAATTTTAAATAGTCATAAATAAGTCAGGGTGGTGCTGTTTTTGTCAAAAATAGCCGAATGTTCTCGAAAGGGACGCCGGAAGGCTGACTTCGCATAAACAGCCATTTTTGGGGTCATGGGTAGGATTTTGGTCTAGTCGACCCACACGGCCTTAAAAATCTTCGTCCTCGATGCGCTGAAGGGCCATGTTTGCAACACACGATTTTATTGTAATTTGAAAAAAACAAAACAAAGAGTCAGCGGTCAGGTGAATACCGTTTGGATTTTTGGTCAAAATAAGTCGAGCCAGCTTCGACCGCGTCTTAAACCGTTCTTGCCGAAATAGCCTTAGAGTATCTTTCAGTTGTCGAAAGGCTATTTTCGTAAAAGAATGAGCAAGTTTGTAAAGTGTCATAAAATAATCCTCTCCGGCCTCAAAATTCGGAAGGGCCACATTTGCAAAAATAATCGTTCGGTTGCATTTGTCAAACGGAGAAAGGAAGCTTGCCGTTTGTTTTGGAGTTTGTAAAACTTTTGATTATAATATGTGGGTCGTTTGATTTTCAAGTTTGTAGGTCATTTTTAAACCTTTGAAACTCAATATGAAAATTGAAAAAATGATTAATATTGCTTATCTTTTATTGGTCCGAACTACGCAAGGTCTGATTCATGCGGGGTCATGATACGTAGGCAATCTCCATAAGATTCGACCACAACAAAAAAAAATGAAAAAAAAAATCGAAAAAAAAAAGAAAAAAAGAAATGAAAAAAAAAATCGAAAAAAAAGAAAGAAAGAAAATGAAAAAAAAGATGTTATTAATTATGGGGACCGACGGAGTCCATTCTAACCTGCTTTGAATCACAAAGAAAGTTAAGGTGGTTGGTTTGTGGTAAGCCGGAAATACAAGACCCAGAAGCACACTTTGCGGGGATCAGGCCAGATAGCAGAAGCACTCGAATCCTATTGGGACTTGTTGACTAAGGTTGACGATATCGAAGTTGGAAATGGTCTAGACAATACTGATGCAAAGCTCAGTGGCTAAAGATGCCAATTTTGATAAAGTGGGAGGTCGCTCCGTTCCTTGGTTAGCAAAAGAGAAGCGGGTGGTGTCTTATTTTGTTGTCATTTCTGTTGTTCGGATTATTAGGATTGTAATCCGAATATTGTCTTGTGTCAAACCTTCTTATCTTTCCAGTTTGTCATATCAATTTGTTTAAGTTTTGTCAAGGTTGTGTTAAGATTTTATTCTGGTTGTTTTGTTTGTTTTATTATTCAAACCATTTCACCGGTAGTCTAATACAAAAGCCGGTCTTTTATTGTTTCCAGTCATCTTTTGTTTAGTCCTTTTATCATTTTGTTCAGCGCCGATTCCAGTGACATGACATGCGCACACAGTTTGGGCCTAGTCTTAAAAATTAATCATAAAACCCTGGGAAGGTGATCAAAGCATTTAAAGGAAATAAGAACGGTTTGAGATTATTTGGAGCCCGAGTCATGTGGAACTGGGGCAAGTTAAACACAAAGAAAACCGTTAAAGAAAGATTCGCCTAAATTGGCATGAGGGTCGTTCATAATAATGAGAATGAGAGTGTCGCCCAACGGTGCTTTAGAAGTGACAAATGAACAAACAGATGTTGAATATAATTGTCAAGTCCAGCACCATCGGAAGAGACTATAAATCTATTGTTCAATTGTGTTGTTTGCACTTGGCATGTTTTGAAGACTGGAATGACGAAGGCATTTTATTCTGCTACCTAAACACTTTATCCTTCGTTACCCCTTTTGAGCCTTATTTATTTTCTTTCATACCCCTCGTTCGGAATCAATAGCAACGACTAGGAAATACGAGCCTGGAAGATAAAGAAAAATAAAAAAAAAAAAACGAAAAAGAAAAAGAAAAATGAAAAAAAACAAAAACAAAAGAAAGTCAAATGAAAAAAGAGGAATTGGGAACTACGTTTGACCTGATTCCTCAAAGAGGATACGTAGGCGCTTCACGGCTCGGTCATAGTTTTGAAAAAAATGAAAAAAAAAACCAATCAATTAAAATATCCCCAAGCAAGAAACTGGGGCAAATGTTGCATTTGTTGTAAATAAATCTAATTCCGAAGGTTGTAACTAATAACCCAAAAATTAATGCATTTTTGAGCCTTTAATACCTTTTTTTTCTAGCCCTATCCAAAACCCACATTACGGTCCAAAGAAAGACCTTCTGATCAGTCTTCAAAAGATTTCAAGTCAGACAAATGAGAGTCTCACCGGTGAGCATAACATTTTGTTCCACAGCAGAAAGGACTCTAATCTCCAACAGAAAGAGTCATACCGGCAACACTTCAAAACCCCAGCTGAAAAGTGATACAAATGAGAGAGTCTTATCGGTGAAAACCTTCACATGCACCATAAGGTGATGAAAGTTGAGAGAAAAACCCAAAATGAGAGAGGCTTGATAGTGAAAACCCTTCGGGCACTACAAGTCGAATAAGATTAAGAATCAGATGGGGAATTGCCAATTGAAGATCTTGAAAGATGATTGACGAAGGATAGGCCACATAGGCATGTCATGACCATTAGAGTCGGTGTCTGCGTTTGATAGGGTTTTATTTATAGTTTCTTTTGTTAAAGAGTCATCTTTTTCCGTTGTCTTTTATTCTGTTCCCTTTTATCTTTTCCTTTCATAGAAAAATTCCCCAGTAGAGTCTGTTTGGTCAGAACCAGTGGGAAATGATTTCAAAATAGGCCATCAGCTTTCCAAGATAAGATCTGACTAATACATCCAAGTGATATAGTCAGGAAGGAACAAGCGCGAGGCCAGTGTCAAGAAAGATATCTCCAGCAAAAGAATTGACGAGTGTCAAGAGGGATATCCTTGCCGAAAACAAAGGTTATTAAACCTCAAGACCAGAGCCCATGGACAAAACAAGAAAAACAATAAGCATGATTTGGGAAATTCATGCGAGACTAAAAGGTCGGGAAAATGCAAATTTCCGAGCCATGCCACGAAAGAAGAGGGATATCCCCAGCAGAAAAGGATTATCCCCAGCAAATAATATCATCCCCAACAAGTTGTGGAACGCAGAGCAAGGAAGAGAAAAGGGAAAACCATCCCAGTGGGAGTATCACAACCAACCACCGCGTTTTAAACTAACAAATTTTGTTTAAATTGAAACAGGTAAAGGAAGTGGCATTGATGACAGAAATACAGGCCATAAGGGAGACTGTCAAACTGGGGCAGAAAATTTTCCTTTCATTTGGAAAATTTTCTGGAAGTCAGATAACCATTTAGGGTAAAATGAATATAGCACCAGTCTCAAGGGATGACATTTGTGCTCATAAGAGCAAAAACCATTATCATCCCCAGCAGTTTCCAGAAGAATGATGCATCAATTTGAAGGGATAAAATTCCCCAGCAGCATTATCCTCAACAACGTTATCCCAAGAAGATAACACTTTTATCCCCAGCAGTGTTGAGAGAAAATAAATTCTGAAAAAAAAATTGAATTTGTAGGAGGGGAAGAAAGGAGACTCCCACAGTGGTATTATCCCCAGCAAGCAAGAACAAAGCAGAGCGGAGGATAAAAAATTGAAGAAGAAGTCAGGCGTCCACCTGGAGAATGAGGATGAAAAATTGAAGAAGAAATCAGGCGTCCACCTGGAGAACAAGGAAGAGAAATGAAAGTATTAGCAGTCAGGCGTCCACCTGGAGAACAAGGAAGAACAGTTGAAGTATCAGCAATCAGGCATCCACCTAGAGAACAAGGAAGAACTGTTGAAATATCAGAAGTCAGGCGTCCACCTGGAGAACAAGGAAAAGCACCAAAACTGGGGCAGAAGATTTTCTGCCATTGTCGAAAAATTTCTCGGAAGAACGAGGAAATCAATTCAAGTTTTAAGAGATAGCAAGACAACACGATTCGAAGAAAAACAGTCGGAGGTAAGACAATTCCAAGATTTTGAAAATGGGATCATCCGCCCTCGAATAGGATATTTTGGGTTCATCCGCCCTCGAATAGGATATTTTGGGTTCATCCGCCCTCGAATAGGATATTTTGGGTTCATCCGCCCTCGAATAGGATATTTGGGTTCATCCGCCCTCGAATAGGATATTTGGGTTCATCCGCCCTCGAACAGGATATTTTGGGTTCATCCGCCCTCGAACAGGATATTTTGGGTTCATCCGCCCTCGAATAGGATATTTGGGTTCATCCGCCCTCGAATAGGATATTTTGGGTTCATCCGCCCTCGAATAGGATATATGGGTTCATCCACCCTCGAATAGGATATTTTGGGTTCATCCGCCCTCGAATAGGATATTTTGGGTTCATCCGCCCTCGAATAGGATATTTTGGGTTCATCCGCCCTCGAATAGGATATTTGGGTTCATCCGCCCTCGAATAGGATATTTTGGGTTCATCCGCCCTCGAATAGGATATTTTGGGTTCATCCGCCCTCGAATAGGATATTTTGGGTTCATCCGCCCTCGAATAGGATATTTTGGGTTCATCCGCCCTCGAATAGGATATTTGGGTTCATCCGCCCTCGAATAGGATATTTTGGTTCATCCGCCCTCGAATAGGATATTTGGGTTCATCCGCCCTCGAATAGGATATTTTGGGTTCATCCGCCCTCGAATAGGATATTTTGGGTTCATCCGCCCTCGAATAGGATATTTGGGTTCATCCGCCCTCGAATAGGATATTTGGGTTCATCCGCCCTCGAATAGGATATTTGGGTTCATCCGCCCTCGAATAGGATATTTGGGTTCATCCGCCCTCGAACAAGATATTTTGGGTTCATCCGCCCTCGAATAGGATATTTGGGTTCATCCGCCCTCGAATAGGATATTTTGGGTTCATCCGCCCTCGAATAGGATATATGGGTTCATCCGCCCTCAAATAGGATATTTTGGGTTCATCCGCCCCCGAATAGGATATTTTGGGTTCATCCGCCCTCGAATAGGATATTTTGGGTTCATCCGCCCTCGAATAGGATATTTCGGGTTCATCCGCCCTCGAATAGGATTTTATTTTTTAAAGTTGTTGAAATCAGGAGCCCCCCTGAAGAACAGAATGGCGATGTATTGGTTGAAGAGAGGAATGACATTCATTTTTAAAGTTGTTGTTGAAGTTGGGAGCCCGCCCATAGAACAGAGGCATACATTTCAGTCTTTAATTTTCAAGCATTGAACTTGGGAGCCCGCCCAGATAACAGAGACATACATTTCAAGTCTTTAATTTTCAAGTATTAAAATTGGGAGCCCGCCCAGATAACAGAGGCATACATTTCAAAATCAAGTCAGAGGACAATAAAACAGAGGGTTACAATAGGAATCCCCAGCAGGAAACAATAAAATTCCCCGGCACCGGGAAACAGAAGGTTGCAACAAGAGGTCACAGTACAAACTCAAGTACATGTGTCAAAAGAAGTAAAGCACCGAAAGAAATGCAAGCAGACAAGGAAGCAAGGCAACAAAAACAAATTGTACTCTAGCCTAGCTTCTTGTTTTTTTAAGCACGGTGTAACAAGGAGATCGGTAAGCAGTAGTAATAGCATGCAACAACAGTAACATTGCAGTCCAACGGTAGTCCCAGCTACCAAAATTTCTCGAACTACATTGACCTGATTCCTGTTTAGCCCAGGATATGTAGGAAACCTTTGAAGCAAAGGTTCGGTCAAATCTTTTTCAAAAAAATGCTTCAACGGAGTACTCGGATGGGCAAAAATCGCTCGCTTTATCTTTGCACGAAAACCCTTCGTGTCTCCGGGCAAAGAGGGGCAGCTGTAAGCACGTGATTTTTGCCCTATATGAGAATTACTCCCAAAAAATTCAAAAATAAAATGATTTTTCTTTGGTGTACAATTTTGTGATATTTTGAAGAATTATTTGTATTTGTCTGTGCGTGTTTATTCGCTAAATTAATAAAAAATAAAAAAATATGTCGCATTTTGCATGTAGGATTTAATTCTACAATTGTTAGTAATTAAAATTGTTTTACAAAAATTAAAAATTACAAAAATAGGCATCGTTTGCATTTTTAGCATTTAATGTCCAAATATACAATTTTATGCTTAATTAATACTTAATTGTGCGTTAATTGTTATTGGGAGTTAATTTGCGCCTTTATAACTTAATTTAGTTCTTAATAATAGTTTAAGTATTTTTATAATTTAGTTTTAGAAAAATAAAAGAAGAAAAGAGAGCGAAAATATAAAGAAAGTCGGAATTTGGCCTCTTCTTCAATTTCAAGCTATAGGCCCAAAAAATGGCCCAATCTTCCCTACGACCCAGTCCATTTCGAACTGGGTCGACCCAGTCCATTAACCCAACACCCCTTCTTCATTTTTGTCCAACACAAAACAAAACCAAAAAATAAAAATAAAAAAATAAAAAGTGAATTATCACTATTAATAGTTTTTTTTTTATATATATAAAAAAAAATCCGAAAATATTTTATTTTATTTATTATTTTTATTTTAAAAAAAATAAATATATATATATATATAGTAATTTCGGAAATGATTTTAAAAAAATAAAAAAAAAAAAAAAAAAGTAAAAGAATGTAGAAAATTTTAAAAAAAAAAGTAAAAAGTTTTAAAAAATTTAAAAGTAAAAGAAGGTTGGAATTAAAAAATAAATATAAAGATATCTGAAAATTTAAAAAATTTAAAGTAATTGAAAGTAGCATTTTTAAAAGAAAAAGAAAAGATAGTGGTTTATTTTTTAAAGAAAAGTTAAATAAAGTGAGATTCTCTTTTAAAAAAAATAAAAAGTGGGATTTTAAATAAGATAAAGTAATTAAAGTTGGAATTTTAAAAATAAAAGTAAATAAAGGTGGGATTTATTTTTCTAAAAAAATAAAATCAATTTGTAAGTGGGATTTCTTTTAATTAAAAAAATAATAAAATAATAAAAAACAAATCTGAAAATTTCGAAAATTTTGCTATAAATAGAAGAGAAAATTTAGGAAGAAGGGTGGAAAAAAAGAGAGGAAAAACTAGATAGAGAGAAGAAAAAAAGAGGGGGCGGAGTGAGAAGTATACACCCGATATACATTCTGTATACACTGAATATACAGGGGCAGAATTCATTTTGGAGAGTTTTGAAGTTGAAAAAAAATAGTTACTGCTTCATTGCCTCGCTTAAGATCTGAAATAGTCAGAACCTTCCTGCCTTTTACTTCTTCACTATACTTGGAGTCGTTTATAGTCTCCTGGGTTTTCTGCTATTCCTACTGTACTGGTTTGCGATGTTGCTGAATCTGCTGTTGCTGTGTTATTACTGCTGCTGACTTCTCCTTCTTTTGTTCTTGTACTGCTGTTTCCAGGTACACATTTGTACAATCTCGGCTTGAAGCAAAAAATGAAATATTAATCAGGCTTTGTTCCTGTTGAATTCCTCCTGTTTAGATTTGTGGTTGAATATAATTTTTCTTTCTTCGTATAAAGATGTAGTTGAATGATTAATGAATAATGAGGTTGCATATGTATACTTTCTTCATCTAATAATGTTAGTTTAAATTACGGAGAATAATTAATCTGTTTTGATATTATGGTCAATCTCATGTTCTAGTATTATTGAATAACAGAATATAAAATGAAAGCAGTTTTTCTTTGTACAAACTCGATCGCAATTTTCCATTCGCATTAGCCGTAAACTAATAACTAATAAGTTACGTTTTTCAGCATGTAAATAATTAAGAGATTTTCTTTTAGTTTAGAGACGAACTTAATAGAAAATATAGTCATTGTAGGTTTATCCTGTAAAAATAAAAATGAGACGAGCCTCGCCAAATAAAACGTATAGATTGCGGGGCCCTCACAAAATGTATGGTTTAATTAGAATTCGGAAGGACCGTTTAGCGAATTTCACGGTCTTCCCCAAAATAATAACGCGATAGTCTCTTTAGGCGCGTGTTTAATATTTTACTTTCTTAAGCCTGGGTGTGCATTTCATGCGATCCGAATCCAAATCCCAAAACATCAAATAAAACGTGTTCCGGATTGTGGGTGCATTTCATGTAACGCAGTCCAAAGACGTGTTTTAAGCGATGTTCATATTTCTTTTAAAAACAATAATAATAAAGCGGTTAAAAGATAAAATTTGCACATAAGTTCATATTTGTATAAAATCAGACAATCAAGCCGAATATAACAGTTGAGCGACCGTGCTAGAACCACGGAACTCGGGAATGCCTAACACCTTCTCCCGGGTTAACAGAATTCCTTATCCGGATTTCTGGTACGCAGACTGTAATATGGAGTCATTCTTTTCCTCGATTCGGGATTAAAATTGGTGACTTGGGACACCCTAAATCTCCCAAGTGGCGACTCTGAAATAAATAAACCAATCCCGTCTCGATTGTCCTTTAATTGGAAAAACTCCCTTGCACCCTCGCGGGTGCGGAAAAAGGAGGTGTGACATCCGCCATCGTCATCTCTTGCTTTGTCATCACCATGTTCGTCATTACTGCGTCTTCGTCGTCAACCATCATCCATGGCTGCCATGGCTAGTGCATCCATCGATGCCATTGCTGCGTCTTCAATGCCCATGGCTTCTACTGTTCTTCACCTCCAGTTGCTGCTGCTTCTGTGTTCAACCTCGCCTTCCATGGCCGACTGTGTCGTCGACTAAACGACCAGCTGCTTCACCACAGTCCGTCGACCAGCTCTACTGTGCCGCGATGCTGCTTCCTCCGAGCTGCTGCTGCCGGCGTTGCTGCTTCACTTCATCTTCTTCGAGCTTGAGCTCGACACCCTCCTGCTGCATCGTTGCCGGTCCATTCCAGCTGCCTCGTCAAGTTGCTACAGCTCGCCATGGCCAGCTGCTTCTGCTTTCTTCTTCGTTGCATCCAAACAAACCCCATCGCTGCTGCTTCAGACCAGTCCGAAAACGAGATTCAAACCATCTCGTTTGTTCGAGTTTCGGTTGGGGTCGTAAAAGCAGTCCATACGAGTTCATCGTCGATCGGTCGTTGTTCGTCATTTCATTTCCGGTTAGTTGGTTTTTGAGTTTTATTTTTGTCCATATTTAGTTTTTATATTTCTCGAAGTTAAAATCGTTAAATATTTGATTCTTGTTTTGTTCGTTGTTCATCGTTTTGTTAAATTTTTAGTTTGTTCATGTGTTTTGTTGGTTTAGTTTTCAGATTCAAATGAAAATTTAATTAATTGTTTTTCAGTTTATTTCATGTTAATTTTATTTATTTTGTAAAAAAGGGAATTGTTAGTTCAATATTGTTAGATTTAGTTTAAATCGTTTGAATCCGTCATGTTTGTTGGTTAAAATGGATTTAATTCATGTTCATCTTGGTTTGAAGTTCATTTTAATCCAGTTGATTTAACGTGAGTTTATGTTTTGGTTTTTGATTTGTTGATTTAGTTTGAATCATGTATTGTGTTCTTAATATTGTTGTTTCTTTGCTCATCAATTTTTGGTCTAAGTTAACCAGGATTGGTTCCCAATATGGTTAATTCATTCACATTAATTGATGTTGTTCATCTGTGTTCATATGAGTTGTTGTTGAAATTGTTTAGAAATTAGTCATATTGGCTATATTTTGGTTGAGTTTGATTAATTGATTGGTTATAGCTGATGGGGGTAGTTTGGTAAATTGCAGTACATTCAGGGATAAAATGGTAATTGCAATAAGGTCGGAGGGGTAGTTTGGTAATTGAACATTTTTGAATAATTCTTTATGTTAAGCATGGGGGAAAAAATATAATGGGGTGTGGGTGATATAGTTGTTTAATATAAATGGGGGACAAGACAAAATGTAGTGGAGGGAAATATGGTAATTGTTTATGGTAGGCATGAGGGACAAGATGTAATGGTTTGGTTTGATATATTAGTTTAATGTAGTGGGGAATGAGTGAGAAGATAATGAGTTTGATAGGAGAAAGTGTGGTTGATTTTAATTGATTAAAGGATTCTGGGATGGGATATAAAGAAGAGGTCTTGAATCAGATTTTACAGAGAATAAGAGGACAGAATAAGAATACAAGAGAGGGACAGAATACAGAAGAAAATTTTAAGAGAGAGGAAATTCCGAAAAATACTAAGACTTCAGAAAATAAAAAGAAAAACATTCTGGAAATTCAAAAGAAGAATAGTATACACCTGATATACAATCCAAATATTCTGATATACGGATTCAGAAATTAAGGGTTAAACACTAAGTAGTCTTTCAAAATCTGAAAAGATTTCCGTTACTTCTGTCCGTTGATTGTTGTTGGTGTTTCTGAATTTTGTCTTGATTTTAAAATTTGTCACTAAGTTTCTCGTTGCTGGTTGTTACTAGTTGTTGGGGTTGCTGTTGTTGTATGCTACTGAATTTCTGCTTATCTCCCTTTTCTTTTGCTTCCAATATCAGGTACACAACTAACACGCTGGTTATTGTAAACCGAAATATGAAGCATGAATACGAAAATGAAGAGTTGAAGTTCTAAATTTAATTTAATTATATTCTGAATTTTATTTGTATATATAAATTATTTAGCTTGCAAAAATCAGAATCATGTAGTTATTTAATATATATAGTGGAACATCCGACGATAGCTTAACGGATGAACTATCTATATATTGCCTAAAAATAAATAAATGGTGTAGTAACTCCGTCTAGTCAAAAAATCAAACGAATAGGCCATTTAGGAACTTGGTAGGAATATTGTTTAGTTAAATAATATTGGTTAATTTCAGCATGTAAATGGTCTAGGATTAAAATGAGATTGCTAAGTTTTTTTTTTAATTTGACAATTTGAGAACATGCCTAGTATAATGTAACTAGGTAGTAACATGTGAATAAGATGGCCCAGGTCTAGTTTTATGTCATACACGTTGGGCCTGGGCCCGTAGTGGCAACAGACGGTCCTGTTTGCATCATTTTCAGATTTTATGAATCATATTTGAAACCCATCTATAACAACTCAAACATGTAAATAAATTAAGACATTTTCTTTTTTATTTTGTAGAGACAAATTTAATAAGAGAAAAATGTAGGCATTTTAGGACTGTCCTTTAAAAATAAAATGAGATGAGCCTCGCCCAATAAAATGCACCAATTGTGGGGCTCTCAATAAATGTTTAATTGAATATTTAGAATTTGGGATGGACTGTTTAGTGAATTCCACGGTCTTACCCAGAAATAATAATACGCTAATCGCTTTAGGCACGATTTTAATAATAATACATTCCTAAACGCGGGTGCGCATTTATGCGACCCAAATCCAAATCCCAAAACATTGAATAAAAATACGTTCCGGATCGCGGGTGCATTTTATGTGACGCAATCCAAAGACATGTTTTTAAACGATGTTCACATTCTTTTAAAAATATAATAATAAAAGCGGTAAAGAGTTAAAAATTTGCACATGAGCTCATAATTGTATAAAAATAAGATATTTAAGCCAAATATGACAGTTGAGCGACCGTGCTAGAACCACGGAACTCGGGAATGCCTAACACCTTCTCCCGGGTTAACAAAATTCCTTATCCGGATTTCTGGTTCGCGGACTGTAATACAGAGTCATTCTTTTCCTCGATTCGGGATTAAATTGGTGACTTGGTACACCCTAAATCTCCCAAGTGGCGACTCTGAAATAAATAAACAAATTCCGTTTCGATTGTCCTTTAATTGGAAAAAACTCCTTCACCCCTCGCGGGGGTGGAAAAAGGAGGTGTGACAAGGACTTATTGGAAAAAATATTTTCTACTTTTCACGCTTCAAATGTGGTGCTACAACAACAATACCGTAAAAAAGGTTTTAAGAAATATTCTGAGTTAATCACATGCCTACTTGTGGCAGAGCAGAATAATACTCTATTAATGAAAAATCATGAAGCCTGTCCTACTGGGTCAGCTCTATTTCCGGAAGTGAATGATGTAGCAACATATGATAAGTTTGAAAGAAAACAAAATAATTACCGTGGTCGTGGACATGGTCGTAAACGTGGACGTGGCAGGGGCGAAACAATTATCGTCATTATGGTGGAAATAAATTGGGAGAACAATAAGGGTTCTCAAATTAATCATTCAAAAGGTAAAACTAGTATGTGTCACCGATGTGGTATGAGAGGTCATTGGGCACACATTTGTCGTACGCCAAAATATTTTGTCAAACTTTATCAAGCCTCCCTCGGGAAAAAAGAAAATAATGTGGAGGCACACTTGACCTTTGAAAATAATGATGATGAAGCAGGTCCCTCAAACAAATATGATTCTAAGTCACATCATGCATATAAAGAAGATGATTTTGAAGGCCTAACAAATATTACTCATTTAGAAGCTGGAGACTTCTTTGAGGATATTGACTGAAGAACTAATCATCATACTGGGGAATGAAGCTATAAAAGTTGTTATTTTTATGTTTGCAACTAGTTTATTTTTCTTGAGTGTATTTTCCTAATGCATCATGTGTTGCTAGTTTCTACATTCCTAATGTTTTTTCTGCTTGTCTTTCATATTTCTTATGATGTATTATTTGTCTTTTTTTATGAAGAATATGAAAATTCCTGGTCTTCAATTGGACTCAAGATTAATAAAGATGATATATGTCTTCTGGATAGTGCTACAACACACACTATTTTAAAAGATAAGAGATATTTCTCTTATTTGGTAATGAAAGAAACAAATGTTAATACAATATCCGGTAGTACAAGATTAATTAAAGATTCTGGAAGAGCCAATTTATTACTACCAGGAGGAACAAATTTGGCTATTGATGAAGCACTATATTGTAGTAAATCTCAAAGAAACTTATTAAGTTTCAAAGATATTCGCCAAAATGGCTATCATATTGAGACTACAAATGATAAAAAGATTGAATATCTTTATATTACTACAATAATGTCCGGTAAATAACATGTGCTTGAAATGTTACCTGCTCTTTCCTCCGACTTATACTACACAAGTATTAGCAGGATTGAAACACATGTCGTAGTAAACGAGAAGTTTACTAATCAAGATAATTTTATTATTTGGCATGACCGGTTGGGTCATCCTGGTTCTAATATGATGCATAAAATAATTAAGAATTCACATGGGCATGCAATGAAGAATCAAAAGATTCTTCAATTTAAGGAATTCTCTTGTGCTGCATATTCTCAAGGAAAATTAATTATTAGACCATCAATTATTAAAGTTAGGATGAAATTCCCTGCATTTCTGGAACGTATACAGGGTGATATATGTGGGCTCATTCACCCTCCATGTAGACCATTCAAATATTATATGGTTTTGGTAGATGCATCTACAAGATGGTCACATGTGTGCTTACTATCAACTCGCAATATGGCATTTGCGAGATTGTTGGCTCAAATAATAAAGCTAAGAGCACAATTTCTAGATTATGCAATTAAGACAATTCGTCTTGATAATGCTGGTGAGTTTACATCCCAAGCCTTTAATGATTATTGTATTTCAACTGGGATAAAAATTGAGCATCCGGTTGCTCATGTTCATACACAAAATGGTCTAGCATAATCATTGATCAAATGTCTCCAATTAATTGCTAGACCAATGCTTATGAGAACAAAACTTCCCATTTCAGTATAGGGTCATGTTGTTTTGCATGCAGCGACACTTGTGCGGATAATGAAGTTATCATAAAGTCTCCCCATTGCAATTGACTTTTGGTCAGGAGCCAAATACATCCCATCTTAGGATCTTTGGTTGTACGATATATGTTCCAATTGCTCAACCACAACGAGAAAGATGGGTCCTCAAAGAAGGTTGAGGATATATGTTGGATATGAATCTCCTTCTATTATAAAATATTTAGAGCCGACTGGATATTTATTTACGACAAGATTTTCTAATTGCCATTTTGATGAATCAGTATATCCAACATTAGGGGTAGAAAATAAGCAGCTGAAAAAGAAGATAGATTGGAATGCATTATCACTGTCTCATTTAGATCCTCGAACAAATTAATGTGAACAAGAGGTTCAAAAGATTATTCATTTACAAAATATTGCAAATCAATTGCCAGATGCATTCACCGACCTACCAAGGGTGACTAAGTCACATATTCTAGCTGCTAATGCTCCAATTCGAGTTGATATCCCGACAGGATAATTAATTAAAGCAAATGAGTCTAAGTCATGCTTGAAACGTGGTAGACCAATCGGTTCTAAAGATAAAAATCCTCGAAGAAGAAAAGGAGCAAGTGATTAAAGTGAACATAACACAGAGGTAGTGGCTCAAGAAGAGCCCCAAGACGTAACAAATGATAAGACCTTAGGGAAGGTCCAGGTACCTGAAAATAATGAGAATGAAGAGATATCAATAAGTTACGTCTCAACCGGGAAAAGATGGAACCGAAATAATAATGTTATCGATAACATTTTTGCTTATAATGTTGTTGTTGAAATAATGCAACAAGATAAGGATCTTGAACAAAAATCTGTCAATAAATGTAGATAGAGAAATGATTGGCCAAAATGGAAAGACGCTATCCAGGCAGAGTTAACTTCACTTGGAAAACATGAAGGCTTCGGACCCATAGTTCGAACACCTGAAGGCATAAAGCAAGTAGGGTATAAATAGGTTTTTGTGCGAAAACGAAATGATAAAAATGAAGTCGTTAGATATAAAGCGTGAATTGTGGCACAAAGGTTTTCCCAAAGGCCTGGAACTGATTATATAGAGTCATATTCTCTTGTAGTGGATGCTATCACCTTAAGGTATCTCATAAATATGGCAGTGCAAGAAAAACTTGATATGCATCTAATGGATATTGTTATAGCTTATTTGTATGGATCATTAGACAACAAAATTTTTATAAAAATACCTGAGGGATTTAAAGTGCCAGAAGCATATAAAAGTTTTCGAGAAACTTGTTCAATAAAGCTTTATAAATCTTTATATGGATTGAAACAATCAAGTCGTATGTGGTACAATCGCCTGAGTGAATACCTGTTGAAAGAAGGGTACAAGAATGAACCAATTTGTCCTTGTGTCTTTATAAAAAGGTCTGGATCTGAATTTGTTATAATCGCTGTGAATGTTGATGATTTAAATATCATTGGAACTCTTGGGGAGCTTCCAAAAACAGTAGACTGTTTGAAGAGAGAATTTGAAATGAAAGATCTTGGAAAGACAAAATTTTGTCTTGGTCTACAAATTGAGTATATGAAAGATGGAATATTTGTCCATCAATCAACATGCACCGAAAAGATTTTAAAGCTATTCTATATAGATAAAGCACATCCCTTGAGTACCCCGATGGTTGTGAGATCACTTGATATAAAGAAAGATCCATTCCGACCTCATGAAAATGATGAAGAGCTTCTTGGTGCCTAAGTATCATATCTTAGTGCAATTGGGGCATTAATGTATCTTGCCAATAATTCCCGACCAGATATAGCTTTTTCAGTAAGCTTATTGGAAAGATTTAGTTCTTCGCCAACACAAAGACACTGGAATGGTATTAAACATATATTCAGATACCTCCAAGGGACCATTGATATGAGTTTATTTTATTCAAATGAATCCAAGCCATCATTGATTGGTTATGCAGATGCAGGATATTTGTCTGATCCACACAAAGGTCGATCTTAGACATGCTATTTATTTACAAGTGGAGGTACAGCCATATCATGGCGTTCGACAAAACAAACTATGGTTGCTACTTCTTCAAATCATGCAGAGATAATAGCCATTCACGAAGCAAGTCGAGAATGCATTTGGTTGAGATCTATAACTTAACACATTCAACAAACATGTGGTCTTTCTTTGAAAGAGAATATTCCAACAGTATTGTATGAAGACAATGCTGCATGCACAACTCAATTGGAAGGAGGATATATCAAAGAATATAGAACAAAACACATTTCACCGAAATTCTTTTTCACTCATGATCTTCAGAATAATGGTGAAATAGATGTACAACAAGTTCGCTCAAGTGATAATTTGGCTGATCTGTTCACTAATGCATTACTAACCTCAATATTTGAAAAGCTTATATATAAGATTAGAATGCGTCATCTTCGATACATTAAGTGATTTTTCATCAGGGGGAGTAACTACACGCTACACTCTTTTTCTTAACCAAAGTTTTGTCCCACTGAATTTTTCTGGTAAGGTTTTTAATGAGGCAGCAAGCAATGCATATTAGAAATAACTATTTACACCCCAATTTTTTTTTTAAGTTCTTAATGAGGCACATTATCTTACATGGACATGCAAGGGGGAGTGTTATGAATAGTTTGTACATTGGATGCTACATTGGATGCCCATGTTGTGAATAACTTAAAGATTAAATCTCCTACTTTATGTCCATCATCTTTACTTTTTATGCCTATAAAAGGCCATGTAATTGCAATGGAAAGATACACCAAAGTGAAAGAAGAAAATACTTCTCCCTTCTTTCTATCTCTTCTTATTTACATTTTACTGCATTGCTTTTATTTTATAACAAAAACTATATTATCTAGAGTTGTATTTAAATTTTATTCCGGAATAAGGAACCCTTAAATTAATTATACCACTGTTCTAATATTATTTATAATAGGTGCAATATGGGATAAGTAGGGAAAAAAAGCTAAGATATTGAATATCAATACTATGTAATAGTAGCATGTTTGGCCAAGCTTCTCCAATGCCAATTTATGTTTTAAGTTAAAGTGTTTGGCCACACTTTTAGTAGAAAAAGAGTATTTTTGAGTGGAAGCAGATTTGAAGAAGCAGAAAAAGGTAGTTTCTCTCCAAAAGAACTTTAAAAGAAAATATACTTAGAATTTTTTTAAAAGATTGATCAAATACTAATTGCTTGTTCAAATTAAATAGCCAAACACAAATTGCTGAATTTAGAAGCTTGGCTAAAGAGGCTATAAGGTACTACTAACAAATTGCATAATATTGTTAATATGCCTCGGAGATAAAAAGAGCAGTATTTAAAATATATTTTGATTTGATCCAAAGGGAAGAATATGTTGGAAATATAGACCCCAGTCCGGATTAGTTAGGATCTAGGCTTTAATTATTTTGTATTGTATTGGGCCAAGCCCACTTAATTGATTATTATTTTTCCCCACAATGTATAGTATGGGTCGGGTCGTTGTTGTTATACTGGATCGTTGTTGCTGCATAGTATGGGTCGGGTCAGATATAAGGAATAATGGGGTCTGTATCAAAACGTATTGTATCATTTTTATTTTTACACAGATATGAAAGTCTCCCTTTTTCTCTCTCGAACATAACAAACCCTAGAATAAGTTTACCTGATTTCAGCTTCTTCTCCGCTGCTAACATGGTATCACAAATCTCGTAGATTTAGTTGTCTTCTATCGTCCGATGTTACCCTTAAGGAGTATCGCCAGAGTTTTCTGCTGATTCCGAGATTTCGTGGAATCTCCATCTTTTTGCTTTCTCGGCAATTTCTTCGAGTTTTCTGTTGCTATTTTGGCTTATCTTTGGGATTTCTCTTCTTCAAATCGTTTTTTTGGAGTTCATCAGTTGTGTTCTCGTCTTCAAGCTTGAGGTCAACATTTGGGGATGTTGCTTGTGGATTTTTTGAGCGTTACTAAGTATTTATTCTCCATTCAAGGTTGTACTCTTCCGGTTGCGAGGAGTTGTGGTATATTCTTTCCTTTACTGTTTCTTTTTTCCATCAATTGCATGCCTTAGGATTTATTGCTTTATAGTTGAGATCTTATCAAATCGTGTCTGTAATTGTGAGTATTATCTGATGGCCATTCCGTCGAGTACATCATCTTCCTTTTCTACGGATAATTCTGCTCCTATTGACCATAGTGCTGCGAGTCGCCTTCCTTTTCACCCTGATGACTATACACATCTCTATCACCCTTTATATGTACATCGCTCTGATTTACTAGGTTCTTCTTTGGTCACTAAGCCTTTTGATGGCTCATGTTATGGGAGTTGGCATAGATCCATTTTAGTGGCTCTATCTGTTAGGAACAAATTGGAATTCATCAATGGAACTTCTGAGAGACCTCAAGAGGGGTCTCCTCTTCTTCGCCAATGGCAAATGTGCAATAATTTAGTTGTTGCATGGCTGGCTAATTTTGTGACTAAGGAAATCCACCGTACTGTAGTCTACTCTAAGTTTGCCAAGGATATTTGGAAGGAACTTGAGACCAGGTATGGGGAAGCTGATGGAGCTAGGGTCTTTGAGTTAAAAAAGGAGATGGCACACATTTCTCATGGTGCTCTTGACATTCCTTCTTATTTTATCAAACTTAAACAACTTTGGGATGAATTGACCTCTCTTTCTGCCAGTTCTGATGATAGGTGTATTTGTGGGAGAAATATTAGGTCTGAGGAAAAACAAAAGGTCTATCAGTTTTTCATGGGGCTGAATGACACATATGTTCAAGTCAGAAGCAACATATTGATGATCATGCCCCTTCCTTCTATTGACACAGTATATAGTATTCTCTTAAGTGATGAAAAACAGAGACATGTGTCTGCTACATCTTATTTCTCCTCTGAATCTGCCTCTTTTAATGTTGGTTCTTCTAAATAGCTTTATACTCCTAAAGTGAATTTTGATAGTTAGAGGAGTTTAGTCACTTGTAAATACTGTAAGAAGCCTGGGCATAACATTGAAAAATGCTATAAATTTCATGGTTATCCACCAAACTTCAAGTTCTCTAAGGGTGGTGGTCCCAAAAAGGCTTCAGCACATACTGCACTTGATTCTTCTACATCTCAGGCATCTGCTTCTCAACTCACTGGTGGTGCTATTCAGAGTGGCTACTCTGACTCATCTACTGGTTTTCCTGGCTTGACAAAAGACTAATGCTCCCAGCTGATTCAATTTCTGCAACAAACTCATGTCACTCCTGACTCTTCTCACCCTCTCATGGCATCTGCACATTTTGCTGGTAGGATATCCACTCATAGTGTACTTATTAAGCCTGCTTTATTCTCCAAAGTCAATATTTCTGATTGGATTATTGATTCTGGGGCATCTGATTATATGACCTCTCTTAAATCTCTTCTTTTCAACATTCAACCTCTTACTATTCCTTGTCTTGTTTCTCTTCCTAATGGTTACAAAGTTAAAGTTACAAATTATGGTTCTTTAGCTTTGTTTTCCAATTTCACTCTCCACAATGTCCTTTATGTTCCTAGTTTTCAATACAACCTGATTTCTATTCATCAATTGGTTGATCAGTTTGATGGCATTGCACAGTTTACTAAGGATTTATGTGTATTATAGGGCCCTTCTCTTAAGAAGCCACTGGCTCTTGGTAAACTGGATAATGGACTCTACAAGATACTAGTCCCCATGATTACTCATTAAAGATGTGTTTCCAATTTTGCTTTTGTATTTCCTATTTCTTCTTCTGAATGTAACGGTATTGGTACTTCTATTGCTTCTTCTTGTAATTCTGCACCTTCTTGTAATTCTGTATCTACTGTTTCTAAAAAATGGATATTGTTTGGCATTTTAGACTTGGTCATATACCATTCTCTAGAATGAAAGGGATTTCTGTTCTCAGTCCCTCTTTCTCCTCTAAACAATCATTTCCTTGTCCTGTTTGCCCTCTAGCTAGGCAAACCAGACTTCCTTTCCTGATAGCACCATTCACTCCTCTACTCCCTTCCAATTAATTCGCATTGACACCTGGGTCCTTATCACTCTCCTACCTCCCATGGTGCTAAGTATTTTCTCACCATTATGGATGACTATTCTAGAGCTCTTGGACTCACTTGATGGGTGCTAAGAACAATGCTTTTAACTTACTTAAAACTTTCATTGCTATGGTTAAAACTCATTTTCATACTTCTGTTAAAAGTGATAATGCTTTTGAGCTAGGTTCTAGTTCCATTGGTTCCACATTTTTTTCTACCAAAGGTATCATTCATCAGACCACCTGTCCCCATAGTCCACAACAGAATGGTGTAGTAGAAAGGAAACATAGACATTTACTTGAGACTACTGAGCTTTATTATTTCAATCTAAGCTCTCTATTTCTTTCTGGGGGGATCACATTTTAACTGCCACATATCTCATTAATAGATTCCCTTCTCCCTTTTTACAGAATAAAACCCCTTTTGAATTGCTTTATGGTTCTGCCCCTTCCTATGCTCACCTTAGGACTTTTGGCTTCTTATGTTATGCTACTGTTCCTAAGGTTCATAGGGACAAATTTGACCCTAGGTCTGTCCTTTGTGTCTTTCTAGGATATCCCTTTGCTAAGAAGAGTTATAAACTGTACAATCTTGTCTCAAAAATTTGTTTTGTGTCTAGGGATGTTCAGTTCTATGAACACATTTTTCCTTTCTCTACCACTCCTTCCCCTGTTCATTCTGTCTTTACCTCCCCTTCTACCCTTCTTACTGATTTTTCTTTCATTCCTTCCTCTGTTTCTCCATCCTCTCCTTCTCCTTCTCCATCTTCTACTCCTAATGCTTCTTCCCCTTTACCTTCTCCTGATCTTCCTCCTCCCTCTTCCATTAGTGATGTTCCTGTGAGGAGGTCTTCCAGACCTCATAATCCTCCAGGATATTTCCAGGATTATGTTTGTTCCCTTTCTTCCTCTTCCCCCTCTTCCTCCTTGTCAGTTTCATCTTCTTCTCAGCCTTTATCTGAACCTGCCACCTACTCTCAGGCTGCTTGTATTCCTGAGTGGCAGGAAGCCATGGACAAGGAGTTTGAGGCTCTAGAAACCAATGTCACTTGGTCTGTTGTCGAGCTTCCTCCAGGCAAGAAGCCCATTGGTTGCAAGTTGGTCTACAAGATCAAGCACAAGGCTGATGGGAGCATTGAGAGATATAAGGCTAGATTGGTTGTCAAGGGGATACTCAAGTTTAGGGTATTGATTTTCATGAGACATTTTCACCTGTGGTGAAGATGTCCAATGTCAAGACTCTTATTGCAGTTGTTGTCAAGAAGCATTGGCCTATGTTTCAATTGGATGTAAATAATGCCTTTTTGCATGGTGACCTTGATGAAGAGGTTTTCATGAAGCTGCCTCCTGGTTACATTGTTTCTTGCCCTTTTACTTCTAGGCAGTTGGTTTGTAGGTTGCACAAATTTCTCTATGGGCTCAGATAAGCCTCCAGGTAATGGTATGCCAAGTTTTCTCAAGCCCTATCTTCTAGAGATTATTCCCATTCTCTCAATGATTATTCCCTGTTCACAAAAGTTTCTGGGGATTCTATTGTGGTACTTGTTGTTTATGTGGATGACATTATTTTGATTGGTACTGATAGTGTTGAAATTTCTGTTCTTAAGTCATTTCTTCACCATCAATTTAGAATTAAAGATTTGGGCTATCTTAACTAACTTTTGGGAATATAGTTGTTATACTCAGCTTCAGGTGTTCTATTGCATCAAAAGAAGTTCATTCATGAACTTCTCCATGAGTTTCATTGTTCTGATGCCCCTCATGTGGTTTGTCCTCTTTCCTTGTCTGTCAGACTTAAGGCCAAGGAGGGTGTGCCTCTTCCCAAGCCTGAGGTGTACAGATATTTGGTTGGAAAACTCAATTTTCTCACTCACACTAGGCCAAACATTTCTTTTGTTGTACAACACCTGTCTCAATTCATGCCCTTTCCTTGTATGCCTCATTTGGAAGCTGGTTTCCATTTACTGAAGTATTTGAAGGGTACTGCTGAGGTTGGCATCTTCCTCAACAATACCCCTGATCTTTCTGTTGCTGCTTTTTGTGATAGTGACTGGGCTGCCTGCCCGGATATCAGAAGGTCTGTCACTGGCTTTTGTGTATTATTAGGAGGTAGCCTTGTTGGTTGGAAGTTTAAGAAGCAACCTGTGGTCTCAATGTCATCTGCTGAACCTGAATACAGGGCCATGAGTAAGGCTGTCAGTGAAATTACTTGGCTGCACAGATTACTTATGGATTTGGGTGTTCCTTGTTCTTCTGCTATTCCTCTTTTTTGTGATAGCCAAGCTGCTATTCATATTGCCAAGAACCCTATTTTTCACGAGCGTACTAAGCATATTGAGTTGGATTGTCATCTGGTCAGAACCAAGCTTGCTGAAGGCCTCATTCAGCTGCTTCACACTTCTTCTCTACTCAATTGGCTGATATCCTCACTAAAAGCTTGCCTGGTGCTGCTCGTCATGGTATTCTATCCAACTTGGGGGTTTTATCACCCTCGAACTTGAAGGGGGGTGTTGAAAATATAGACCCCAGTCCGGATTAGTTAGGAGCTAGGCTTTTATTATTTTGTATTGTATTGGGCCAAGCCCACTTAATTAAGTATTATTTTTGCCCACAATGTATAGTCTGGGGCGGATCAGATATAAGGAAGAATGAGGTCTGTATAAAAAACGTATTGTATCATTTTCATTTTTACACAAATATGAAAGTCTCCCTTTTTCTCTCTCGAACATAACAAATCCTAGAATAAGTTTACTTGATTTCAGTTTCTTCTCCGCTGCTAACAGAATAACGCAAACTATGAAATCAGTATACTCTCCAAAAATTGTTTTTACAGCTCGAGAGAACGACAAGTTTTCATTCACTTATTTTTCTCTTTTCGACTTCGGCCTCGCATATAGAAACAGTAGGGCGCAGATATCTTCTATGATATGAACAAAGGTTCAGTTTAGTTCCTTAAAATCAAAACTTTCTTGAAAAACTGCACACCACTTGTTCTTCAACTATCTCAAACCTCCAATGCAGTTCCAGAAGCTATAACGATACTTGCGCAATACCAGTTTAGTTTTGATCAGTTTCATCTTTACAGGGGACAATGGCCGAGAATATATTACACATAAATGATTTTACATTAACAATTAATTCACCTTAAAACTAATCCATTGTTTTCGTAGATAGGACGTTCACTAGAGGGGTTGGACACAAGGGCAGAGCTAGAACTTCGGACGCAAGTTCAACCGAACCAGTAACTTTGGTCCAAACTCTATATTTGTATTTAAAAATTCATTGAATATGTATATATTATTAATTTAGAATCCAATAACTCCAAAGAAATACAATCCCGAACTCAATAGTTTCAAATCCTAGCTCTGTCTCTGGCTTGGACATAAATCTGTCTGATATGGCCAAGAACTTGATGCTCAAAACTACTGATGCAGCTGTCGATGTCCAGTAAATACATTTAAAACTTCTTCTAAAATGCGTAAAGTTGTTTTCTTCTTTTTCCTTTTCCTTGACAAATGTACGCTGTTAGTTCACTCCTAAAACATGCTATTCCAGTTTTTAAATGATTAGTGAGTGAGACAAGACGTTTAATATTGGATGGAGGCTTTAACACCAGTTAACGCACCATGTGGATAATAAGCAGAGGCATACATGAAATAGGCAACACTAGTATTACAATGACCCAAAAAAAAAGGAACTAAGGTCAGAAACAGATCAGTAACATGCCCTTCAAACCTAAGCAAATCGCTACCGAATTAGGTACATTCACTCAATGTTGATCCTGACGATGTTTCTTGGTTTTCCACTTCGACTCGCAGGCTGGGTACTGCTATTACGTCTCAGACCACTAAATGGATCTTTGAATCTAGGATCCCAGTTGGTCAACCAATTATTACTTGTTCCTGCATAAACCAAACAGCAAACATTACAGGGATCACACATGCATTAAGCTTCTTCCTATGAAAGGAAGAATTCATCCTTTTCAAAAAACAAAAAAAAAAAATGAAAGGAAAATTTCATCCAGCAAAATCCTGAAAGGCTAACAGAAACTAGCAGGTCACTGAATGACATAGACAAGGTTCCACTTTTCGCTTTGCTTGTTTTAGCTTTCTGTCAGACTTTGGGCCCGAATGGTAGAATTGGTACCAGTGCATGGGGTAAACAAGAGCTAGATTTCAAGCAGGCATGATCTTTGTGCTTGCTTCTTTAAGTAGCGATTTACTTCGTAAGCAAACAGATAATAGCCCACAAAGTTTGTCTAATTCTTCCCACCTAAGCGTGCAGTAAATCACAAGCAAAGAGTGTATCAAACTAGTATGGTAATTCCTAAGAGATTGAAAACAACTCCTGCTACATATTTGCTGCAATGTCAAATCTAAGGGCTGCAGCTTCTAACAGTTTTTGCCCAGAATCTGCTTTAAAAAGGATTTTTCATCTAAAACGAATAAGGTAATCTTTTAGTGAAGCGCTAAACTAGAAAAACTTCAAAATTCAATTTACTAACCGGGGGAACTCTGTTGGAAAAATTGGATGATTATTATGGAAAATAAGATTTAGCTTGAGGCGTGTCAAAGACACTGTCCTTAAGGATATTTCGCCCATACCGTGATAAATAAAATTAGGCGTATCCCCAGGATTCAACAAGCTCTTGTAGCTAGTATAACTAGGAGCAGAAACAACAAAGATTGAATAAAAGAAAACCCATCACAAAAGAAAAGGGAAGAAAAGTTTTAACTTTGTTCACTCCATCCAAATGAACACAAACATATACTTATATATAATCCAAAATATGGACATCTGATTGTTGCCAAAAACGTTACAAAATTAAAGAATCTTCTCAATAAGAGACGTTACTAACATTAAAGGCAAAACGTTATAAACATCAATTTTCTTAAAGCCATAATGATAGCCATTTAAGGTTAGTAAATTGTTATATTCAAAGCTATTCAAATATTCAGTTATATATATTAAAATATATTCAATTGATTGGTATAATAAAAATCTATTAAAATAATATTAAAAGAATGAACCAAGACATTAATTTGAATATTTCTTTTTGAGTTAGCAAATTATTTTTCCAACAAACTCTACCACTTGCTGCGAAAATTAGCTACCACACTAAATTAAAAAATTCACGGCATCATAAATAATGGAATTCTACCTTTTTTGAGTGTTTTTCATAAAGTGATCTCTTCCACAAGTGTGTTTCAGAGGAATTAATTTCACCCATGCTCAACGCCTCAACCATGAAATATCATTTGCTTAGGCTCATTGTGAAGTGCTAACTAAAAAGCTAGTGGTAAGGTCAAGTCTACCTCCCTTCATCTGTGTCATTGTTTGATGAGAGGTGGTGAAGTAATTCCCTACACAGTTACTCCCACGCCCTATATCGACAAAGTTACCTAAACTCTCTTCATGCCCTCTCAAATGAGACAGCTAATAAAGTTTAGCGATAGCAATGTAAAATACATAAACTAAGAACATTGTCAAACTAAGTCTAGCATGATTGGGGGGAAAAACCCTAAGTCTAACATAGCTGTATAAGGAATAAAGATAGTTTAACTGAGAAGAGTCAATACTCCGTCGGAAATGTGCAAATGTAATCCATCAGATCTATTTGCCATGATCAGCAGAGAAAGGCGTTTCCTTTTCTCACTAACCTGCATTTGCATGGAAATCAGACCCATTCTCCCATCCAGGAATATGCCTATCAGCATTGCCATTCCATGTCTGTTTAAAGCCAGCTAATTCATCTGCAAAACAAAAGACAAACATGTGAAATCTGCTGTCGAATGGAACATAGAAGTGGAACACCTGAGTAATATTCAAGAAGATGCTACCTTCTGCTAGATTATGCAATGTCTGCATCATGTCCACCTTGCCGTCAGAGGCAAGCTTCCTTGTTAAGGAGTGTCCCTAGGAATGATAGAAGAATGTGAATAAGATACTTTTCTCTATCCGGCAAGATGAAGCCACAGTTCACAGAGTAAAGGAAAAGGCTAGAATTCAACCAGAGATTGCACATATCTTTAACTACACAAATGGAGCAATCTATTAGATTATCATGTAACTGCCAATGTCTAACGCAGGTGAAATAATGCAAGACTCTCGCAAATTCATATGAGAAAAGTCAGACTCGTTTCTATCTTCCACATGAATGGCAGACACATACGATTAGTCACTCTTATTAACTACTAACGCCTCTGTTCTCAGCATAGAAGATAAGTGTTAAGACTCCTTTAAAAATGTTCACAAAGTTACGAACTCCATACTTTGGTTGTTAAATCCATCCAAATTTACATAATTTCTAGTAGATAATTTAGAAGGTATTGGAGGTCCACCATTTTTCACTGAGACTCATAGATGTTATCTTGAAAATAGTGTATGTTTTCGACTTAATAAGCTTCTAAACATAAAAAACATCACAAGTCCTTCAAGTATTTTAATAACAGTGCCAAAAGTAAAGACTAATAAAATGTATTATACCTTATCGTGGATACCCCTGGAGATTCTATGTGTTGCTTGACCAGTTGTTCTATCTGCTTGCTTGCTCTCCTCTAGCACCCTCTGTTTCATAATATATGCACTGTTAGAATCAGGAAAAACGCACTTATTCAGCCAGATGAACAAGACATCAAGGAGATGAGAACATACTCCATCACTTCCAGTCTTACGCGTGGTGGTGGCAGTGTAATATGCCCCCTCTATTCCACCATATGTAACTCTTCTATAGCTCGCGCTTTGAGTCTTGGATTCTGTTCTTTCCAAATTCATATCTTCCATTCTCCGAGTCACGTCTTTGCTTACGCTCTTGCTCTTGCTATGGTCTGCGACATAAGTACAACTAATGATTTCCACCAGCAAGAATGTTATTTCCTCCGTTTCATTTTATGTGTCACTCCTTTTTTAGTCTATCCTAAAAAAGATGTCAAGAACATGTGAAACTCTCTCCACCTATCACTTACTTGTTGGTAGTGAGGGCAACTTTAGTAGTTCGCATTTAATTAATTAATGTCTCAAAAGTTTCCTATATTTCTTAAGCTATATCCTCAATCAAACAGTGCTACGTAAAATGAGACAAAAGGAGTACCAATTATGGACAGATAACATAAAAACAACCAAAAGTTACCATCAGTTGGGTCTTCAGGATGTTCAACAAGTGGATTTCTGTTAGCATAATCCCTATTTCTTTCCTCCTCGGAGCCATTAACGCCATCTTCCTCCGCTGGTTCTAGCTCTACTTCTCCCTCATCATCCATATCTATCTCTTGAATGACCGGCCCATTGGAATTAGCAAACTGCTGCAAGTGATCAGCAGGAGTTGTTGGATGTAACATGGAAGACTGAGACAATTTAGGAAAAGGGCGAGTAAAGAACGGGTCATCAAATGGGTCTCTTCCTCCAAATATACTAGACATCATGCCTCCAAATCCATCAAATGGACTGCTGAAGGAGTTGAAATTGTCACTGCCACCTCTTTCTCTCTGCATATTCTCACACCAAACCCTAGTTCCAGAACCGGAAACTTAACAGCTTAGCCATTTAAAGCTATTGAAAAGGTTAAGAATGATTGGCAATAGGATGCATCATAATTTAGTAATGTGCAGCAATTACAATCTCATAGTCAATTAACGTATCGATATCAACAACGTCTCAGCTCCTAATTTACTACTTAGTAATACAATACTGTAACACTTGAAAGAATTCACCACAAAAGCTAGTTTGAACCTTGATTTTTAGAAACCTTGTCAAATATATGAAAGTAGGACACTTACATTCTTACAATAATGAGGATATCATGAGTTTAGGAATTGGTAAAAGCACAAGTTTAACGAGAAACTAATGATTGGAACCTCTATTTTAGGCAATGATACTCTTAACTGAACTTTTTAAGTTCAATTTAGTAAATGATAGAGCTAGTGCAGAATTTACCAGTTTCATGACTAGAAGATAATTGAAACAATAAACAGCAGCAGAAACACTAAACATAGATTGCTAATTCCCTTTACCAAAAAAGAGACTGAATTACCTTAGGTGCAGAGTCGAGAATAAATTTGTTTTATGAGAGGGGATGAAATAATGTGCGGGACTAAGATTTATATTTGAGGAGTGACACGTGTTGGAGAGTTGTAGAGAGGTCAGAATACACGGAGCCTAGATCCTTCCATTTTCTTTCATTTTCTATTTCTCTCCTTGCACTCAGAACCTTCCAGGTCTCTCTTTTACCATTCCTTTTTATCTTTTTTTTGGTGTTTGAATGAACAAGGAATATAAAAAATTAATTGTGCAAAATATTAAATTAGTTTAATAAATATTGAGTGAGGAAATAAATAATCATTATTAGTGGAATACTATCAACCATTTTGGCACACTCTAAAATAAACACACTAGTCAATTGTTTCTATTAGAATAATATTATTTGTGTGTTCAGTTGAACTTATTATTAGTCATTCTAATTATGTGTACATAAATATAACATATGAATAAGCTCAGAGTAATTATGAATTCATTGACTCCAGATCATGGTGCATCGCATATCCAGGCTATGGTGCATGTCCAAAGACAATGGGCTTAAAAACAATTTCACAATTCCAAGACTAGGAACAAAAAGTTGCAGCATACTTTAGAAACATAGCAAAAATAGCACAAAACTATATTTTTAAATGTGTGTTTCTGCTAATTGTCTTTGTTGGGCAATTATTGTCAAATGTAACAGATAAAACTTACGAATTTTTTTTTACTGAAATAAAAAATACTTAGTCTTTGGCAAATTTAAAGGACCAAAATTGATTAGAAGTATATTTAAGGATCTACTTTTAATTTATCCCAAACATACAAAATCATTTTTTTGTCATTTTCTCTTGTTTTTTTTTTAACTTCGCTCACTCTCTCTTTTTGGTTTTCCACCCGGTGTCCCGTGTCCGGTACCCGCATTGGAGGCCAATTATATCCGAATTCGCCCTTAGGGCATCTCTAACATTTACCCCATTTTTTTCTCCCCATAAAGAATATTTCTTTTATATTCTCTTTCTTCTATATTATATTATTATTTTTTATTTTTATTTTTTAATTTTTATTAAACAAATTCCATCTTTTATTTTCATTAATTTGTAATTTCCATTAAAATAATTCCATAAAATTTTAAATAATAAAATTTGTAAGAAATTATTATAGATTAACTAATAATTAAAATAAAAGTGAAATCATTGCGATACAATTTTAATGTATTTTAATTTAATATATTTTCAATTTTAATGTATTTCCAATTTTAATGTATTTCAATTTAGTAATTTTATATTTGCACCTTTAATTTTCTGTGATGGTTATATCTTTGTTATACAATTATAACTCATAATAAAATTAAGTACCAAATTTACATAAAAAAATAGATGCACGATAATTAATTTTTCAAAATTATATGTCAAAGTTAAGATGAAAAAATTAATTAGGTAAATATATTATATAAACATAATTATACATATAAAGATAAATTAAACAAACAACAACAACCCAGTATAATCTCACAAGTGAGATCTGGGTAAAGATAAATTAATAAAAATATTAATATTTTAATGGGATAGTAAATAGGGAGATGAATAGTGTGTCCCCAAATTTGGGAAGACATCATTTACTCCCCGTTTTGGGGACAAAATGAGGGAGGGTTAGAGTAAACTTTTTCCATTTTTGTCCCCAAAAATGGGAAAATCTCCATTTTGGGGACAAGGTTGGAGTTGTTCTTAGAGATTTAAAGGGCTAGTTGATCCATGAAGAGAGGAGTATCGACTAGCAACTTGCAGACTGCTATTTTAGAATTTTAATCATTTGACCAAACGACTTCTTTTACTTAACTTCTTTTGTTGGAGGGATTGGGCGGCCTGGATAGGAGGGGTCTGGAAAGGAATGAATAACTCCCCGTCTATGCATGGGAGTAGAATTTCAGGAATCTCAACTTCATCTTCTTTATGCTAGTTCTCAATTATATAATGCATTATGCATAGTACCATTCTTGGGTACTATGTGCCATACAAGAAGTGGTGGAGGTTAGCATTCTCGGATAAGAGCACCGGGTAGGTTGTTTCTTCTCCATTTTAAGAGCTAGATTACGTGAGGAGCTAATTTTGAGAGGATTTTCACGAGTCAATTACTCAAATGGTCACTCAACTATCCCAAATTGTCTTCTAAAGTCATTTTTCTTTCATTTGTAATAACAAAGTCACTGAACTATGTCTATTGCACTCAAAATATCACTCAACTAGATTTTTCAAATTTTGAATTGCCAAATACCTACTTTACCCTCTAAATTATAAACATTTTTTTAATATTAACAACAAAAATTCAAAAATTTATTTACATAATTCAGAATGAAATAAAATAAAGGTTTGTAAAATATATATTCCATGCACGTTTATAAAAATAATTATTTAAATAAAGATATTTTTATAATATACATTACATATTCTTGAAAATTATGCTCAAATATATTATTATGTTTCTATCAACTTTCCAATGACAGAAAGTTATATCACCAGAAAGCAGGGGGACTATCTGTATGGGTAAAATATACTATGTTAAGTCGTGCATGGAATATATAATATAATTGAGAATAATTTTTAAAAATATATAATGTATATATATAAAAATACCTTTATTTAAATACGTGCATGTAATATATATTTTACAGCCTTTATTTTCTTTCATTCTGATTTGTGTAAACAAATTTTTAAATTTTTGTTGTTAATACTAAAATTATTATTACTAACAAATTATTCTAATTAATTTTTTTTACTATGCTCACTATTTTGTTATTCCAGTATTATATATGCTTAAATACTTTTTTTAATTTATAAATAATATTTATTTATTCTATAGGTAAGTCCATAATATAAATTAAAAAGGAAAAATCATAATATTAAAAAGTTTTAAAAAATAATAAAAAGAAGATAAATGTTTATAATTTAGAGAGTAAAATAGGTATTTGACAATCCAAAATTTGAAAAATTTAGTTGAGTGACCTTCTGAGTGCAATAGACATAGTTCAGTGATTTTGTTGCTACAAACGAAAGAAAAGTGACTTTAAAAGATAATTTGGGATAGTTGAGTGATCATTTGAGTAATGGACTCGGATTTTCACCTCAACCTCAAAGATTAGTGATTCTAACTTAGTTCAATTAATTTTCTGAATTTCACATAGATTTTCACTTAAGTATAGGATTTCAAGAGTAGAAATTAAGGCTTTGGAGTAAAACTTAAGAGACCTAATGTTGGAGATTTGGACCTCGATTTGAGGTCCGACTTTGATATAAATTACATATTTGGACTCGGAAATGAATGGGCCTTCGGGATTTGGTCTTGATTTTGAATTTAGACCATGTGGGTCCGAAATGACTTTTTGTTGACTTTTCTTAATTAGGTAAAGATCGAACTTTTTTTATGAGGATGATCCCTAAATTTTTTTTGACCAATTTGAGTATTATTTGACTAGATTCGAGTTGTTTGAAGGTTTATTCTAAAGAAAAAGCGGTATTGGAGAGTTGATGCACTTTGAAAAGAGGTAAGTGTCTTGGCTAACCTTGATTCGAGGGAATTAGCTTGTACTGAGTATATTGCTACGTGCTTGTAACGACCCCTATCGTTTTGTGTATTTGAGTACTGTTTCACCTTTTGATACTTCACACATGTGTAATTTTGGTGTTATAACTTGCGGGGTCGGCTAGTTTTATTTCGGGAAGGTTGTGGGTTGATTTGGACCCTTTGGTTCTTGGTTTAGAAGCCCTTATTATAAATATTAACCAAAGTTTGACGTTTGTGAAAACAACCTCAGAATAGTGTTTTGATGGCTTTGATAGGTTCTTACCGTAATTTTGGACTTGGGCGTATGTTCAAAATCGAATTCAGAGGTCCCTAGTTTGATTTGCCTTGTTTTGTCGAAAGTTGGCAATTTGAGGTTTAGAAGTTTTCCCAAGTTTGACTATAGGTTGACTTTTTAGCTATCAGATTCAGAACTTGGTCTTGAGACTTGGAATGAGTCTGCTTTGCTATTTGAAACTTGTCTGCAAAATTTGGTTTCTTTTGGAGCTGGTTTGATAGGATTCGGACGTTCGGTTGGAATTTTAGAGGTTCTTAAGTTTTCTTTTGGAATTCATGCGTTTTGATGTTCGGTTCGTAGTTCTAGATATTATTTTTATATTTTGATCGTGAGAGCGAGTTCGTATGATGTTATTAGACTTATGTGGATGTTTGGTTTGAAGCCCCGAGGACTTAGATGAGTTTCAGACGTGTTTTAGATTGGATTGAACTTATTTTGGGTTGCTGGTGTGTTTGTGCTGTAGTTATCACAATTGCGAGCACCGGCCTCACAATTGCGAAGTGAACAGGTGAGGGTCAGGTATCGCAATTGCAAAGTGTAGGCTATACTGGATAGGTTCGCATTTATGACACTTTAGTCGCGTTTGCGGAGGGAGCAGGCTTCGCATTGTCGTATTTGCGACTTCCCCCACATAGGCTGTCACTCCCACATTTGCGAAGTATTATTCACAATTAAGAGGGTTCACAATTGCAAATCTAGCTTCGCGATTGCGATATCTGCAATTGAATAAAAGGGCTGAGAGCCGGGATTTCATCTTATTTTCTCTCATTTTAGAACCTTAGACTCGGTAGAAAGCGATTTGGAGAGGAGATTTTCATCTACAAACATTGGGTAAATAGTTTTAATTAATTTTCAATTATATTTTGATTATATATGAGATTTAACATCAAAATTATGAGAATCAAAGAGGAATTTTGCCTAAATTTTGAAAAATTTTAAATTTGAGTTTTGAGAGTTGATTTGGACTCGGATTTGAAAATAAAATACATATATAGACTCGTGGAATTTTAGGTAGTCGGAATCTACCCTTGGACTCAGGTTTTGACTGGGCAAGTCTGGGGTTAACTTTTGTTGACTTTTGAGAAATTGTGTAAAGATCATTGCCTTATCGATCGTAATTGGTTTCTCTTACATTGTTTGCTGATATTGAGTTTTTTTTGTTAGATTTGAGCCGTACGGAGGCAAATTTTAGGGGGAAAAGATATTTTTTAGGGTTAATTTATCCTAGTTGAAGGTAAGTATATTGCCTAACTTTGTGTGTGGGAACTACCCCTTAGAATTTGGGTTGATTGTGTTATTTGAATTATATGAAAGACGTGTACACGAGATGACGAACATGTACACGGGCTTATGTGTGGTATTTTAACCGGTTTAAACTTTTAGACTTCTTTCATGCATTTAATTAAATTTTGTCATGACATGTTATATCATCCATTGTTTACTCTCACGTGCTCAATTTGACGTTATTAGCACATGTTCTATCTTTTATTATTAAGTTTGCTCTTATATGCTTTAGTTGAAGTTGTTGTTTCTTTTATTATTTTGTTATCTCTCTTATTGTTGAATTACTCTTATTTGAAGTTTTTATTTCGTGGGAATACCTTCATTTGGAGTTATTGAGGTTGAAGTTGTGAAAGCTATTAATACATTGAGGTTGAAGTTGTTGATTATTAAGATATCTTCCTTGTTGAGTATTTCTCATTTATTTTGTTATTATTGAGATTCTTGTTCCCATTGTGGTTGAGTCGTGGGCTATATATTGTGGTAACATTGGAATTTTTTATTTTGGCAAGTGTTGTGGAATTTAGGCACGTGTAGTGCGAGTTTATTATTGTATTGTGATATTGATACGCATGCGGCGGTGTAAGGATAGGGGTTGATACACATGCGATGAGATATGTTGGAATTTATACGCGTATTGCTAGTAAGGGAATTACTTGAAGCCACGCGGTGAGATAAGGGGGCTAAAACACGTGTAGTTATTTTGGAAAAAAATATTTTTTAAATATTTGCAAGGCTCACATAGTGATATAAGGAAGATTGTGATTATGACTTGTGAAATGTGAAATATTGTCACGACCCTAACCCCGAACGCGGTCGTAATGGCGCCTCTCGTGAAGACAAGGCCATCCAGTTTAACCCAACTCAACTTTTAAAGAAGTTAATTAACATAAAAATAGTCTAAACATGATTTAAACAATATTGAATAGCGGAAATATCGATAACAATGCGGAAAGTCCAACCCGACACAGCCCTAACCGGGGTGTCACAAGTCACGAGCATCTCTAAACCATAATACTAGTCTGCTAAAGTCATAAACTACTACAAGTGTTTGAAAGGAAACAGAAATGATAGAGAAGTAGAGACACGGGGCTACGAACGTCAACAGTTACCTCATAGCCTCCGAAACCGCCTGAAACTGGAGGAATCAACACTCAGGAGCGGTACCAACTACACTTGAATCTGCACACAGGGTGCATGGAGTAAAGTGAGTACTCCAACTCAGTGAGTAACAAATATAAATAATGACCAAAAGTAAGAAAACACTTAGAACACAATGCATTCTGTACTTAAGCAGTAAAAATCACTTAAAAACAGTAAAACAGTGAAGAGTCAAGTAAATCCCTTTTCAACAAGTAACTGACAGGTAAGTAAATAAATAGAAGTTTGCCCCTTAGGCATAGTATCAACAAATCCGCCCCTCGGGCAATGTCTCAGAACAGTACCAGCCCCTCGGGCTCAATCTCAGAACAATATCAGCCCCTCGGGCTCAATCTCACATTACAACGGGTAGCCGCGCTCACTGGGGGTGTATAGACTCAGGGAGGGGCCCCTTACGGCCCAAGTGCAATATCAAGCCATCTCGCGGCATCAAATCTAGGCCCTCGGCCTCATATCAATCAAGCCACCTCGTGGCATATATATGTATCTCAGGTCCTCGGCCTCATATCAGTATCAGTGTATCCTCACAACTAGGCCCTCGACCTTACTCAGTCCAAAAACCATCACAAGTCCCTCGGGCAATAGTTAAACAGTATTTCTCAGCCCAAAACATCATTTAAAAATATCATTTAAGTCTCAAAACTGAGCAAAAATGGCTAAATAGTAAAACAATGGAAAATAACATGACTGAGTTCAAGTAATAAGTCAAAACAACGAGGAAATAGTAATAAAAATTCCCGAAGGGTTCAAATAGTTGGCACAAAGCTCAAATATGGCAATCATCTCAAATCATGATGATAGCAAGTAAGTTTCAGTCAAATACGCGGTAAAATCATCAATCGGGGCAAATCAAGTCTCAATCCCCAATAGTCCACGACCCCATGCTCGTCATCAAGCGTGTGTCTCACCTCAATGTAGCACTACAATGTGCAAATCCGGGGTTTCAAACCCTCAGAGCATCATTTACAATCATTACTCACCTCGAACCGGTTAAATCTCTAACTCGCGGCACCTTTGCCCCTCGAATCGGCCTCCACACGCGTCGAATCTATTCAAAATCAGAATGAATACGTCACAATATGCTATGGGAACAAAGCCCAAGCGAAAACAATCAACAAAGGGCACGATTCCCGAAATTACCAAAACCTGACCCCCGAGCCCACATCTCGAAAATCAGAAATTTTCACATCAATAGATTCCTTATCTCCCCACGAGTTCGTACATATCAAAAGTATTCAAATCCGACCCCAAATGGTCCCTCAAATCCACAATTAAAGGCCTAAGTTCTCAAGCCCTAGTTTCCCCAATTTTAACCTTTGATTTCCATAATTTCTAGCCCTAATCCATGAAATAATAGCATAGGAATGCGTTTTAGGTCCGAATTCATTACCTCAAAGAAGTTCTCTTGAAATCTGTTTCTCAAATCGCCCAAAAGGCTCTCAAGCCGAAGTCAAAAATGGTGAAATATCCCAAAAATTCGCGAAGAACCCTTTTTATACTTTCTGCCCAGTTAATCCGCATCTACGGCACCATTGCCGTTTCTGCGGTACCACATATGCGGTCTCTCTTCCGCTTCTGCGGAACTCCCTTCCGTATCTGCGATCCCATCTCCGTACTTGCGACTCTGCAGGTGCGTTCCAACTACCGCATCTGCGGCTCCTAGCTCTTCCTCTCAAATCCGCTTCTGCGGCTCCCCTTCCACACGTGCGACACTGCATCTGTAGTCCCCACATCGCAGGTGCGAAAACACCAGAAGTAGAAAAATTTCAGCAGCTGCAATTACACTTCAACTTTCGCGTTAATCACTCGAAATCACCCTGAGGCCCCCGGGACATCAACCAAAAGCACAAACATAACCCAATACCTTATTCAAACTTGTTCCAATCATCAAAACACCTCAAACAACATCGAATCTACCAAATTACATCGGATTCAAGCCTAAGTTTCAAAAATCTTCCGAAATACGCTTTTGATCAAAAACTCAACCAAACCACGTCCGAATGACTTGAAATTTTACACACACATCCCAAATGACACGATGAAGCTACTACAACTCTTGGAATTCCATTCCGACCCCTATATCAAAATCTCGCCTAACAACTGAAAATCGCCAATATATCAACTTCGCCAATTCAAGCCTAACTCTAATCCGAACCTCCAAAACCCATTCCGATCATGCTCCTAAGTCACAAATCACCTCCCGAAGCTAACCGAACCATCAGAACTCACTTCCGAACCTTCTAACACATAAGTCAACATCCGGTTGATTTTTCCAACTTAAGCCTTCTTAAAAGAGACTAAGTGTCTCAAACTTCACCAAACTCATTCCGGACTTGATCCGACCAATGCGATACCACAAAAACACGGATAACAAAGCATAAAGAAGATGAAAATAGGGGAAGCGGATCGGTAACTCATGAGTCGACAGGTCGGGTCGTCATATCCTCCCCAACTTAAACAAACGTTCGTCCTCGAACGAGCCAAGAAACATACCTGAAGCCTCAAACAGGTGAGGATATCTGCTCCGCATCTCCCGCTCAATCTCCCAGGTAGCCTCCTCCACAGTCCGACCTCTCCACTGCACTTTCACTGAAGCTATATCCTTTGACCTCAACTTCCGAACCTGACGACCCAAAATAGCTACTGGCTCCACATCATAGGTCAAATCATCATCCAACTAAACCGTGCTGAAATCTAGAACATGAGACGGATCCCCAATATACTTCCGGAACATAGAAACATGAAATACCGTATGCACACTCGACAAGCTGGGTGGCAAAGCAAGCTCATAAGCCACCTCCCCAATCCTCCGAAGCACCTCAAAAGGCCCAATGAACCGAGGACTCAATTTCCCTTTCTTCCCAAATCTCATAACACCCTTCATGGGTGAAACCTTCAACAGAACCTTCTCGCCAACCATGTAAGACACATCTCGAACCTTCCTATCAGCATAACTCTTTTGCCTTGACTGCACTGTACGAAGCCTCTCCTGAATCACCTTCGCTTTCTCCAAGGCATCCTGTATCAAATTTGTCCCCAATAGCCTAGCCTCACCTGGCTCGAACCAACCAAATGGAGATCTACACCGCCTCCCATACAAAGCCTCATATGGAGCCATCTGAATAATCGACTGGTAGCTGTTATTATAGGCAAACTCTGCAAGCGGTAGAAACTCATCCCATAATTCTCCGAAATCAATGACCCAAGCACATAACATGTCCTCTAATATCTAAATAGTACGCTCGTACTGCCCGTCCGTCTGAGGATGAAAAGCTGTGCTCAACTCTACTTGAGTACCCAACTCTCTCTGCGCGACCCTCCAAAACTGCGAAGTAAACTGAGTACCTCTATCTGAAATGATGGAAACTGGGACACTATGCAAGCAAACAATCTCTCAGATATAGATCCCTGCCAACCGCTCTAAAGAATAGGTAGTACACACAGGAATGAAGTGCGCGTACTTGGTTAGCCGATCCACAATCACCCAAATAGCATCGAACTTCCTCAAAGTCCGTGGAAGTCCAACAACAAAGTCCATAGTGATTCTCTCCCACTTCCACTCAGGAATATCCATCTGTTGTAGCAAGTCACACGGTCTCTGATGCTCATATTTCACCTGCTGACAATTGAGACACCGAGCTACAAATCCCACAATATCTTTCTTTATTCTTCTCCACCAATAGTGCTGCCTCAAATCCTGATACATCTTCGCGGCACCCGGATGAATGGAATACTGCGAGCTATGGGCCTCCTCCAGAATCAACTCCCGAAGCCCATCCACATTGGGCACGCAAATCTGGCCCTGCATCTTCAACACCCCATCATTGCCGATGGTCACATATCTGGCATCATCATGCTGAACTCTGTCCTTAAGGACTAGCAAATGCGGATCATCGAACTGGCGCTCTCTGATGCGATCATATAAGGAAGACCGAGATACCACACAAGCCAATAACCGACTAGGCTCCGAAATATCTAATCTCACAAACCGATTGGCCAAGGCCTGAACATCAACTACAAGAGGTCTCTCTCCAAATGGAATATATTCCAAACTCCCCATACTTACTGCCTTTCGGCTCAAAGCATCGTCCACCACATTGGCCTTTCCCGGATGGTACAATATAGTGATATCATAATCCTTAAGCAACTCCAACCATCTCCACTACCTCAAATTAAGATCCTTTTTCTTGAACAAATGCTGAAGACTGCGATGATCAGTGAACACCTCACAAGATACGCCATACAAGTGGTGCCTCCAAATCTTCAATGCATGAACTGTGGCAGCCAACTCCAAATCATGAAGGGGGTAGTTCTTCTCATGGGGCTTCAACTGACGAGAAGCATAAGCAATAACTCTACCCTCCTACATCAACACACAACCAATCCCAACTCTCGAAGCATCACAATACGCGGTATATGAACCTGAAACTGATGGCAAAACCAACACTGAAGCTGTGGTCAAGGTTGTCTTGAGCTTCTGAAAACTCTCCTCATACTCGTCCGACCAAACAAATGGAGCACCCTTCTGAGTCAACTTGGTCAAGGGCGATGCGATAGATGAGAATCCCTAAACAAACCAGCGATAATAGCCTGCCAAACCAAGAAAACTACGAATCTCTATAGCTGAGGATGGTGTAGGCCAATTCTGAACCGCCTCTATCTTCTTCGGATCAACCTGAATACCCTCGTTGGACACCACGTGGCCCAAGAAAGCCACGGAACCAAGCCAAAACTCACACTTGGAGAATTTTGCATAAAGCTTCTCCTCCCTCAATCTCTGCAATACAACTCTCAAATGCTCTATGTGCTCCTCCTGACTACGCGAATACACCAAAATATCATCAATGAAGACTATAATGAATGGATCGAGATAAGGCCGGAACACGTTGTTCATCAAATGTATTAACGCTGCTGAGGCATTGGTCAGCCCAAAAGACATCACCAAGAACTCATAATGACCATATCAGGTCCTGAAAGCCGTCTTAAGAATATTCGAGTCCCTGATCTTCAACTGGTGATAAATTGAATGGAGATCAATCTTGGAGAACACCCTTGCTCCCTGAAGCTGGTCAAATAAATCATCAATGCGAGGCAAATGATACGTGTTCTTAATTGTTACCTTGTTCAATTGCCTATAATCAATGCACATTCTTATTGTGCCATCCTTCTTCTTCACAAACAGAACCAACGCACCCCAAGGTGACACACTAGGCCGAATGAACCCCTTATCTAGGAGCTTCTGAAGTTGCTCCTTCAATTTCTTCAACTCTGCTGGTGCTATACGATACGGCGGAATAGAAATGGGCTGAGTGCCCGGCACAAGGTCAATACCAAAATCAATATCCCTGTCTGGTGTCATGCCTGGCAGGTCTATAGGAAACACATCAGGAAAATCCCTCACAACTAGAGCAGAATCAATACTAGGAGTCTCAGCTCGGACATCCCTCACAAACGCTAGGTATGAAAGACAACCATTCCCAACCATATGCTGGGCTCTCAAGAAAGAGATCACTCTACTAGGAACATAATCATTCACACCTCGCCACTCGATCCGTGGCACATCCGGCATAGCCAATGTGACTGTCTTAACATGATAGTCCAGAATAGCACGACACATTGATAACCAATTAATGACCAAAATGACATCAAAATCCACCATGCTCAATAGTAATAGATCCACGATCTCCAGACCCCCAATAGTCACCTCACATGACCGGTACACACGGTCTACAATAACAGTATCGCCCACCAGGGTAGATACATGAACATGTAAAGCAAGAAGCTCATGGGGCGTACCCAAATAACGGGCAAAGTATAATGACACATAAGAAAAGGTGGAACCAGGATCAAATAATACAGAGGCATCTCTGTGGCTGACTGAAACAATACCTGTAATGAGAGCATCTGAAGCAATAACATCTGGCCTGCCTGGGATGTCATAGAAACGGGTCTGACCGCCCCCTGATCGACCTTCCCCTCTAGGGCGACCCTTGGCTGACTGACCTCTACCCCTAACTGGCTGAGCAGGTGGTGGTGAAGAAACTTCTGCTGAAGCCGAAGACTGACCCCTTTACTGGGACGCACTAGCAACACAACGAGGATACTACCTCCACATATGGCCCATCTCGCCACACTCATAACAACTCTCAGGTGCTGGAGAAGGGGACTGAAGGGAACCCCTCACACCAGAGTGACTAGCATATTTACTCGGCATAGAAGAACCCTGAACCGATGGGGCACGAGATGAACTCTGAGCTGGAAGGGCGCTGAGTGAGGACTGGCCCTGCTGAGATCCATGATAACCATGACCCAAAGATGCCCCCTGATAACCTAGGCAAGCTGACTGAGCAGGCCTGAATGAACAACCTCTGTTGTGCTGGAACTGGCCCCTCGAAGGAGCACCACTATAGCAGCTAAATCCTCGAGGCCTCTTGGCCTCCCTCTCCTCTCATTCCTGACGACGAACAGTCTCAATCTCATGGGCGATATCAACAACCTCCTCGAAGGTAGCACCAGTCACCCTCTCTCTGGTCATAAGAATACAGAGGTGATAAGTAAGACCATCAACAAATCTCCTGATCCTCTCTCAATCTATCGGAACCATCCAGATGGCATGATGAGCCAACTTAGAAAACCTCAACTCATACTGTGACATAGTCATATCCCCCTGTCGCAACCACTCAAACTGTCTACGCAGCTCCTCTCTGCAGGACTGTGGCACATACTTCTCCAGGAAGAAAACGGAGAACTACTTCCAATTAAGGGACGGTGTAGTAATAGGCCTACGCCTCACAAAATCCTCCCACCAAGTAAAAGCAGCTCCTGAAAACTGTTAGGTGGTAAAAGCGACCCCGCTGGTCTCCAGAATACCGGCAGTACGAAGCATCCTCTGACACTTATCCAAAAAGCCCTAGGCATTCTCGTCCTCTGTGCCACTGAAGGTCGGAGGCTGTAATCTACCAAACCTCTCCAATATATGCTGCTCATCTTTCGGCATGATAGGAACCACATAGTCCTGAGCAGTTGCGACTGGCTGGGCTGGATATGCCCCCGACGTTTGAAGTCCCTACACTACCTGCTCAAGTGTGCGAGCAGCGGGAGTCTGATTGCCTCCCCCGACCTGCGAAGTAGCTATGACTGTAGTGGCTGAAACCGCCTGAGCCAGGCCAGTGCAAACTGATAAGATCTGTGCCAAGGCCTCCTGAAGACTCGAAATAACGATGGGCACAACTGGTGCCTGAACTGGTGCTGTTGGAGCATCCATAGCTGGAGCCTAATCCTGATCTGGGACAGTTGGTGGATCAATAGGTGCTGCTCTGCCTCTGCCATGACCACGACCGCGTCCTCAGCCTCTGGCGGTCTCAGCTGGTGGAACTGGTGGTCGTCCACCCCATCCGGTAGCGCGTGTCCTCACCATCTGTGAGAGAATGGAATAACAAAAGTTTAGTACTCGGATCAACAAGTTCGCACGACAAGAATTACAAGAATATGAAGTTTTCCTAAAGGTTCTGCAGCCTCTCGAGGATAAATACAGATGTCTCCGTACTGATCCGCGAGACTCTACTAAACCTGCTCATGACTCGTGAGACCTATGTAACCTAGGCTCTGATACTATCTTGTCACAACCCTAACCCCGAACCCGGTCGTGATGACGCCTCTCGTGAAGACAAGGCCAGCCAGTTCAACCCAACTCAACTTTTAAAGCAGTTAATTAACATAAAAATAGTCTAAACATGATTTAAACAATACTGAATAGCGAAAATATCGATAACAATATGGAAAGTCCAACTCGACACAGCCCTAACTGGGGTGTCACAAGTCACGAGCATCTCTAAACCATAATACTAGCCTGCTAAAGTCATAAACTAATACAAGTGTTTGAAAGGAAACAGAAATGATAGAGAAGTAGAGACACGGGGTTGCGGACGTCAACAACTACCTCGTAGTCTCCGAAAACCGCCTGCAACCGGAGGAATCAACACTCAGGAGCGGTACCAGCTACGCTTGAATTTGCACACAAGGTGCAGGGAGTAAAGTGAGAACTCTAACTCAGTGAGAAAAAAGTGTAAATATTGACTGAAAGTAAGAAAACACGTAAAACACAAGGCATTCTATACTTAAGCAGTAAAATCACTTAAAAATAGTAAAACAGTAAAACAGTGAAGAGTCAAGTAAATCCCTTTTCAACAAGTAAAACAAGTAATTGACAGGTAAGTAAACAAATAGAAGTTCGCCCCTCGGGCACAATATCAACAAATTTGCCCTCGGGTAACATCTCAAAACAGTACCAGCCCTTGAGCTTAATCTCAGAACAATATCAGCCCCTCGGGCTCAATCTCACATCACAATGGGTATCCTCACTCACTGGGGGTGTACAGATTCCGGTAGGGACCCCTTACGGCCCAAGCGCAATATCAAGCCATCTTGTGTCATCAAATCTAGGCCCTCGGCCTCATATCAATCAAGCCACCTCGTGACATATATATGTATCACAGGCCCTCAGGCTCATATCAGTATCAGTGTATCCTCACAACTAGGCCCTCGGCCTTACTCAATCCAAAAATCATCACAAGCCCCTCGGGCAATAGTAAAACAGTATTTCTCAGCCCAAAATATCATTTAAGTCTCAAAACTGAGTAAAAATGGCTGAGTAGTAAAATAGTGGAAAATAACATGACTGAGTTCAAGTAATAAGTCAAAACAGTGAGGAAATAGTAATACAAATCCCCGAAGGGTTCAAATAGTTGGCACAAATCCCAAATATGGCAATCAGCCCAAATCATGATGATAACAAGTAAGTTTCAGTCAAATACGCGATAAAATCATTAATCGGGGCGGACCAAGTCTCAATCCCCAATAGTGCATGTCCCACGCTCGTCATCAAGCGTGTGTCTCACCTTAATATAACACTACGATGTATAAATTCGGGGTTTCAAACCCTCAAAGCATCATTTACAATCATTACTCACCTCGAACAGGCTAAATCTCTAACTCGCGATGCTTTTGCCCCTCGAATCGGCCTCCACGCGCGTCGAATCTATCCAAAATCAGAACGAATACGTTACAATATACTAAGGGAACAAAGTCCAAGTGAAAACAATCAACAAAGGACACGATTCCCGAAATTACCAAAACCCGACACCGGGCCCACATCTCAAAAATCAGAAATTTTTACATCAATAGATTCTTTATCTCCCCACGAGTTCATACATATCAAAAGTTCTCAAATCCGACCCGAAATGGTCCCTCAAATCCACAATTAAAGGCCTATCTTCTCAAACCCTAGTTTCCCCAATTTTAACCTTTAATTTCCATAATTTCTAGCCCTAATCCATGAAATAATAGCATAGGAACGCGTTTTAGGTCCGAATTCCTCACCTCAAAGAAGTTCTCCTGAAATCCCTTTCTTGAATCGCCCAAAAAGCTCTCAAGCCGAAGTCAAAAATGGTGAAATATCCCAAAAATTCGCGAAGAACCCTTTTTATACTTTCTGCCCAGTTAATCTGCATCTGCAGCACCATTTCCGCTTCTGCGGTACCGTATATGCGGTCTCTCTTCCGCTTCTGCGGAACTCCCTTCCGCATCTACGATCCCATCTCCGCACCTGCGACTCCGCATGTGCAGTCCAACTACCGCATCTGCGGCTCCTAGCTCTTCCTCTCAAATCCGCTTCTGTGGCTTCCCTTCCGCACGTGCGACACTGCATCTGCGGTCCCCAAATCGTAGGTGCGAAAACACCAGAAGCAGAAATACTTCAGCAGCTGCAATTACACTTCAACTTCCCCGTTAACCACCCGAAATCACCCCGAGGCCCCCGAAACCTCAACCAAAATTACAAATATAACCTAATACCTTATTCAAACTTGTTACAATCATCAAAACATCTCAAACAACATCGAATCTACTAAATCATATCCGATTCAAGCCTAAGTTTCAAAAATCTTCCGAAATACGCTTTTGATCAAAAACCCAACCAAACCACGTCCGAATGACCTGAAAGTTTACACACACATTCCAAATGATACGACGAAGCTACTGCAACTCTCGGAATTCCATTCCGACCCTTATATCAAAATCTCGCCTAACAACCGAAAATCACTAAAATATCAACTTTACCAATTCAAGCCTAACTCTACTCCGAACCTCCAAAACCCATTCCGATCACACTCCTAAGTCACAAATCACCTCCCAAAGCTAACCGAACCATCGAAACTCACTTCCGAACCTTCTAACACATAAGTCAACATCTGGTTGACTTTTCCAACTTAAGCCTTCTTAAAAGAGACTAAGTGTCTCAAACTTCACCAAACTCATTCCGGATTCGATCCGACCAACCCGATACCACAAAAATACGGATAACGAAGCATAAAGAAGTTAAAAATGGGGGAAGCGAAGTGGTAACTCATGAGACGACCGGCCGTGTCGTCACAAGTATGAAATGTGAGTTGTGGTACCTCGGTTGTGATTCTTGTTGTACATTTTTTAATAAAGGCTTGATGGTTGAACAGTTCTGGTTACGTCCTCATTTGTCTTACTTGTATTTTTCCATATTTGATTATTTGTTGTTCTTATCATGTGTTCTTTTCTTGTTGCCTTAGTTGCCCTAAATTCCGTTTCTAGGCTATATTATTGTATTGTTTGTTATTAGTCATTCCCTCGCTTTCCATTATTTATCTATATTATACTCTATTTAGCTTTCTCATCCTAGTAGGTGTCCAGCCTCGTCACTACTCTACCGAGGTTATGCTTGATACTTACTGGGTACCACTGTGGTGTACTTCTATTCATATAAAATTTATTTAGTTTAATCCATACAAAATTTGAATTGAATCTTTATTTTATTTGGGTTAAATAATTAATTTGGACTTTAAAAATTAAATTAGTCCATTTATTATTTGTAAGCCCTAGGTCCATTTCATCTTAAGGCCAGACTCATGCCATGTGTCAAGTGACATGTCATATCCAGTCAAACTCAAAGCCAACAAGATGAGGCCATATGTGAAATGATGTGGCAACCCCAGTCTAAACTAGTGACCAATCTGTGAGCACCTAATTTTTGCCCCACATAAAAAATTGCTCCTAAAAATAGTCCAAAAATAATTTTAATTGCTTTTATAGAATTTTAGGAATTGTTTTATTTGTTTTACAATTATTCACATTGTTTATGCATATTTAGAAATATTTTAAATTATAAAAATTATCAAAAATATTTTTTATCTTTCATTTAGTGTGTTAATTGTATTTAAGAATTAACCATATGTTAAAAGGACGATTAAGAAAAAATCACAAAAAATACATTAGCTTTAATTAATTAGTTTAATTAATTAGTTAAAATGCTAATTAGGTCGTTTTGGCAAAACAAATTCAATTAGAAGTATATTTTTTGAAAGATCAAATAAAAGAGGAATAGGGTCTGTCGCTTCTTGTTCCAAATTTGCCCAGTTTCAGCGGCCCAAAAATCACACCAGCCCAGTCCATATTTGCGCGACCCACCTGGCCCAATATCCCTCTTTTCACTTACTTAATAGACCCTTTTTCTAAAGAAAAATCCTAGAGCTCTATCACCCCAAAAAGCTGTATAGCTCCTTCCTCTGAGAACCAAAATCACACCAACCCTCTTCTTCCTAAATAAAGTCAGCATTTCCTCATAATTTTTCAGCCACAAAAGAGCCAGAAGCTCATATTAAAATATCCAAAACCAGCCATCTCCTCCACTACCCCCAAACACCCTTAAAAATCATGAAAAACTCCATGGAAATTGGTGACTAAAGCTCCAAAAACATCCTTAAAGTACCTCCAGAAAATAGTTCCCTTCTCCTCCTCAAACACAGTTGATTTTTTATCAATTTTTGGCTACAAATATCAGCCAAAACCTCCATTAAAACACACCTGAAAATAGCTCCTTTTCTCCACCTAAAACTACATCCAAACTGCCCTTAAACCACCCAAAAACGTCCCAAAAATCCATCCTTGAAACAGCCCCAAATGAGCTGCCAATTCTAGCTCAAAACAGCCCCAAAACGCACCTGAAATTACTCCTTAAAAGCACCTCAATAACAGCCCAAAATTCCCTATAAGGCATCTTGATATCCAGTCCCAAAACTCCCCAAATTCCAGATCCAAAAATACCCCAAAACCACCATGAAACAACATCACAAAACATCACAAAACATCACTAACATACTATCAGAAATCATTGTTAAAGTGAGGTGTCGTTCGAAGTTGCCAGGTTTGTCGAAGTCATGGTCTATAGATTGTGATTTGGGAGCTACTCTTTCATTGTGAATGTTAGATCATATGCAGCAATAAAGGTCCTCTTTCATTCTGAATGTTAAAACATATGCAACAATAAAGGTCATCAAACCTGAAAGTTCCCTATCAAACGGGAGTCTCGGTAGCTGGTCTTGCTATCCTTTCTGCGTTCAGATTATTTCAGGGTCTAATTCGGATGTTTTAATTTTATTGTCTTACTTTCTAATTTAAACCCTTCTATCTTTAAAATTCAAATAAATAAATTCAATATTTCATCGTCCATGTCTCTTTTCTTGACTTTGTCACTTTTTTTGGTAATTAAATCTTTGTATTAACTACCAAAGTAAATATTTACAAAGCAGTAGGTCACCACGACCTACTTCATTACTAGAAAAACAACTCTCTCTATATCTTCCCTACCTCCTAATCTCTTTTGTACATTTCTCTCTCAAGCTAACTACTCAGTATTTACATTTTGCTAAAAGGATACAAGTATAACCCTCAACTCTAATGTTGCACATGCATACCACTCTCCTTGCAAGGACATCCCATGTTGTTGCTTTCTTCTCAAATATCCTTGTATTTCTCTCACTCCACACTGTGTGTGTATATTCTGCAAATACTAGTTTGAGTATCCTGGCCAGTTGAGATCGCTCCTTTGTTTTCTTTACAATCCAGTTCTGCCATTCAGAGATGTTGTAAATGGTTGATGCACCTATAACTATTGTATAAGTCTGGACCATATATTTCTACCATATGCACATTCTGCAAAGATATGATCTCTTGTTTCTGATGCTTGATTGCAAAAGCGGCATGTATCATCCACTTATATTTCCCAGTTCTTCAATCTGTCAGCAGTGATCAATCTTCCCCGTATTTGTAGCCACATTGTGAAGATTGCTTTTGGTCGTGCTTGGTTCTGATCATTAAGCCTTTCCATGGGACTTTAGGTAGTTCTCCTAACAGTTGCAGGTAAACTTGCTTGATTATTATCGTTGGTTAGCTTGACTATTACTGATGCCATTCAAATTACCTCTTGCTCCAAATATTTTCCTTACCATCCATGATACCTATTTTGGTGCTTCCATGATGGCAAAGATTTGATCCTTAATGTAGTAGCTATGAATCTATTTGATCCGCATCTTATCTTTCTTGTTTGCCAATTCCCAACATGTTTTTGTGATTGTTGCCTTATTCCATAATGTCAAGTTGATCAAATTAAGTCCCCCTATTGCTTTAGGTGTACACATTTTGTTCCATGCCACCAAAGCTTTTTTAGTGATTATATTCTCCCCCGACCACACATAGCTTCTACAGTAGGCCTCTATTGCTTTAACAACTTTAGCTGGTATGATGAATATTTGTGCCTAATAAGCTTGAATACCAAAGATTACTTGTTGCACCAATTGGATTCTGCCTGCATATGAGAGCTTCTTTAATGTCCAAGAGGATATTTTAGCCGCTATTTTGTCAATGAGTGGCTGCCATTGCATTACTGAGAGTTTCTTTGTGTCAAGTGGTATGCCCAGATATCTGAAAGGGAGGGATACTTGACTATAACCTAGCTTTTGTTGTATCTTATGTTTTACTTCTAGGCTGACTCCTCCATAGTAAATAGAGTTTTTGGCTATGTTAGCTTTAAAACCTGATGCTGCTGAGAAAATGTTGAATCTGTCATGTAGTAGTGCTACAGATGTAGCATCTCCTCTTACAAATAGTAAGAGGTCATCTGCAAAACTCAAGTGAGTTAAATCCATCCTGGAACACATGGGATAATAATGGAATGTCTTTTCCTGCTTCAAAGTCCTCAAATTTCTGCTCAAGTACTCCACTGCTATAACAAACAAAAAAGGGGACATTGGATCCCCTTGTCTCAACCCTCTAGCTACATCAAATAGTTTAGTTGTTTCTCCATTGATGAGTATAGTATAGTTAATAGTTATCACACATTCTATAATCCACTTAGTGAATTTGTTTGGGAAACCCAAACCTTCTAGCATTTGTTGTAATTACCTCCAATCCACTGTGTCATAAGCTTTTTGGATATCCACCTTGATGAGACATCTTGGTGAAATGTTCTTCCATGAATAAGCCTTGACCAATTCATGAGCAAGCAAGACATTATCTGCCACATTTCTACCTAAGATGAACCCTGCTTGTGTATCTGAGATTATTGAAGCAATGACTTTCTGAATTCTATTGGCCAATACCTTGGCTATGAGTTTATATAGTACTGTACAACAAGATATTAGTATGTATTCTTTGATGCTTGAAGAGTTAGGAACCTTAGGAAGTATTGTGATAGCTGTGCAGTTGATTGCTTTGTATAACTTCCCTGTTTGAAAAAATTCCTTAACTGCTTGACAAATTTTTGAGTTTAGAAGAGGTCAAGCTATTTTGAAGAATAAAACATTATATCCATCTAACTCTGGTGCTTTATCATCTCCATAGCACACAATCTTTCATATATTTCTTGGTCTATAACTTCAGCACAAAGACTACTCTACTGCATGTGATTGATCACTGGTCCATTTTTCATCACTTGTTTATTTACTGCAGGTAATTGGGCTGCAGTAGATCCCATCAGGTATTTATAAAATGTAGTGAACTCTCCTTGGATCTGGTGATGGTTTGTTAATCTATCTCCAAAAGCATTGACAAGTTTTGTGATAACTTTTCTTTGTCTTCTTTCCTTTATAATTGCTAAAAAGTACTTGGAGTTTGCATCTCCTAGTCTTATCCATTTTTCTCAAGCTTTCTGTTGAAGGATGCTTTCTTCTATTAATGATCATTTTTCTAGATTCTCTAAAAGTTGTGTCTCTTCAGCAACTAGTTCATCTGAGTAGCAAGTAAATATTTGATCTTGTACCCCTGCAGCTTATTCCTACTTTGCTCCAATATTTCTTTGATACCTCTAAGCTCTGTGTTATTTAGTTATTTAAGTAATAGCCTTAGAGCCTTCAGCTTGTGCCAAACATTCTTCATAAGATTTGAATTATTATGTTCTTTCCATACTTCTTCTACCAATGTCATGAAGTTTGGATGGTTCGCCCTTACATTGAAGAATCTAAATGGAATTTTACCACTTGGTTATGCTCTCCTTATTGTTATTACCATTGGAGCATGATCTGATATGAATGGGAGTCTGTATTCTACTTCCATGTGCCCATATGTTTGCATCCAGTCATCATTTCCTATAGCTCTATCAATTTTGCTATAGACTCGATCAACACCTTGTTGCTTGTTTGACCAATTGTAGAAATCCCCCTTCCAAGGTAACTCATTCAAGTTTAACAAATGCATACAGTCTGAAAAGTCTTGCACTTTATTGCTTGTGACTGGATTACCATAAAGCCTATCTTGTATTTTCAAAACTGAGTTGAAATCTCCCCAGATGATCCATGGTATAGTGCTTTGTAGTGCTAAGGCTTGTAATTGTTTCCACAATGGTTTCCTCTTTTCATTGGTGTTGAATCCATAGACTACATTCATGAAGCAGTTCATTGGATTCTTTCTGCCAGCTATACTACAATGCATTATTTGAGCAGATTGATCTAGCACTGTTATATCATAAAAGTTAGGATCCCATAACATCCAAATCCTCCCATTAAGTGCATGATCATAATTGTACCTTGTTTGCCATCCTGGTACGACTAGTTGAGCTATATGATCAGCCTTATCCTTCTTAACTCTAGTTTCTACTAAGCCAACTAACTTTATATTATTCTCTTTTATATAGGTACACAACTCTTTTTGTTTGTATCTCTTGTTGGTACATCTTATGATCTACACCATCCAAGACATCAGGTATGATGAGCTTGACCACCTGTGGCAGGTGGTTTCAAGTTAGCCATCACAGCTACACCTGTTTGTTGTTATGGCCCTTGTTTCGCAGGAGATAGAATTGCTTTAGCATAGGTCATTGGAACCCCATTGATCTCAACCGCAATCTTCCCTTTTTCTAATTGTCTTTGTAAGCCTTCCTCTGCTAGCTGCTTGTCCTCAAGATTCACAGATTGCTCAGAAGTAAACTCTTCTTTCTTGCTTGATTCTTCCACCTGTTTTTAGCTTTCCACTGAAGTGGAAGCCACTGTTGTTGCTTTAGTTTTCCATATCTGCTTCACTGGTGGTGGTCTCCTTTTCCTGGGCTGTTGATCTTTTTTAACTCCCTCTTTGGGAATTTTTGCACAATCATGCCCAGTTTAAGATATTTTTCACAGAACTCTGCTTCCAATCATATTCAAGAACCTGCTTAAATATAACACCTGAATCATCTATAACTGGTACCTTGCTTGCTAAGGGCTTGGTAACATTTACTTCAATAAGGATTCTAGCAAAGGAAATTCTTGATTGTTTGGCAGTGCACTCGTCTGCAAATATTGGAATTCCTATGGTGCTTGCAATTTTGCTCAGTGAGTTACCACTCCAACAGTTCATAGATAACTTAGGAAACCTTACCCATAAAGGTATTTTTATCAAGAATTCTGAACCAAAATCAAACTGTGGAGACCATTGTTTCATTATCAGGGGTCTATTGTTCATTGTGTATGGAGCATCACATATGATTTCTTTTATATCAACCATACTATGAAACCTGACTATGTAATAACCTTCATCATGATAGTATAATTCTGGCATAGTCACAGTGTTCCACATCTGATTAATGTATCGCTCCATGTAATTGTCCTCGGGTTTTTCACCAAGCATATACACTATTAAGGCACACTTCTATTTCAAATTTTCCTTCCGTTAGAAACTTAGCGTCCACCAGACTGTATAGAGAACCGAGTTCTCTATGAGTTTCCTCTGAAAATATTAATGAACCAAACTGTATAGCGATCTGATCACGCCCAACTCTAGTCCTAAAAAGGATAAACGGTTGCTACAAATATAATCTGGTCTAAAAGTCCGGAGTCGAATCCCACAGAGAACTAAGGCTTAGCTATATCTGTTTAATCTTACTAAAAAGACAAGTTTGAACAATTTTCTAAATTATAAAGATTGAGATTTATATTTCTAACTAATTAACTAGCAAATACTAGAAAGCGGTAAAATTATCAACTAACGAGACAAAGGGTTGGAGACTAAATTAAAAAGGTCTAGAGTTATGATTTCCCCAATTGTCGGAATCCTTCTAGCTATGTTCCCTACAATTTTGCTAATGTATTATCTACTGATTGTGAGCACTTTAGATGCTGTAATTCTCTCTCGAGCAACTACAATAATTTACTAGATATATTCTCTTGAACTACGCTAGTTGGCTTTATCTAACCGCTCATTATGACCATGTCAAGACTTTGTTATTTCTAAACCTTCCATTAAATCCACCGTATTGATTTCTCACATACGTTAGGAATGACGTTCAACAACTACCTAAATATGTACTCTCTCTCGAGCACTACACACTAAATAGGCACAGTCAATTGATGGCCATTCAATCAACAACAACAAACATGTAGTTGAACAAGTAGAGAAATCCAATGGCTCAATTATATAAAAACATAATACAAAAGGTTCTATCAAAATCCTAGATAACAAATTAGCTATTCATAATAGTATGTAAAATTACAATACTAAAAGTCATAAAATACCGTTTTCCCATGTATATATACCAAGTAGGGTCGGGCTCAAACTATTATACCTTCTCCTATGCGAAAAAGGACAAGTTTCCAGGCCTGGACGTCTGCGGTACTTTCCTAGTGTACTGCCTCAGCCCGCCTCAGGTCCGTGGTCGCGGTTTCAACCGCATTTTTCACCCTGTTCCATTTGGAATTTGGAAAAACGTAAAACATGAAAGTTGTAGCCCTTTGAGTTATCTTTCCAACCATATATTGTGGAGCCCAAATGGAGTTATGAGAAAAGGTTATGTGCGTTTTACTAGACAGTGCGTAATATACCTACTCGATTCTTCGTTTTATTGCTCTATCATCCGTTGATCCCCGAATACGATCCCGACTTAATTCCTTGGGATTTTACTCAGACTTCAAAGCTCCAAATCACTTGAATTCATTTCATAACATCTACATAGCTCGGAATCACTCCTACAATGCATAAAATACACAATTAGTGCAAGACACTAGCAATTAAAGCTCAAACTCACTTAAAGTGCAGTAAATTTGAGTGTAATAAGCGACTAAAATACGTAATTATAGTCTATCATCAACACCCCACACTTAAACCATTGCTCGTCCTCGAGCAATCAAACTGTACTCTTTTTATAGACACGACCTTTTTAAACAATTCTCCTAACTCATCACACCAAGAGTATTTAAAATAGACTAAGCACATAATTTCTTCACCTCAAGATTTGACTCACAAGTACCATGCATTATTCACAACTCACCCACTTACTCTAACATAGAGGTCACTGACATTACCTTTCCTTCATGAATCAAGTTCCCTCACACAACAAAAGAGAGTAGTTCCACACAATAATATTTAAGAACACTTAGGAACTCAAGATATAAAGAATTCACTCACTCTCAGAAATAACATTCATATGCCACAAAAGATGCACCATAAGCTTGCCCGTAATATACTACTATACTAATCGAGCTCATTCAATCTAGGATCAATTAGGACTTTATTTGGTTGTAATGTAGACTACGGGATGGGTAGGATACATTTAGATATAAGAGTGACTACATCTCCCTAAGCACTTTAATACATATACTTTAACATTCAAGCCTCATACTTATGTCAAACCAAAACTCCACCTTCACATCAATGTATATTACCCCATTCTTCTTTAAACACACTTATATCAAGAGCCACCACTTATCAAGGAATTTTTTTCCACAACAATCCAACTATTCTTTTTTTATTTACAGTGCACCTTTCTCCTTATTTAATTAGTTCCACTCAAAAGCCAAACCAACCACCCCACACTTTAACCTTTACAAAGTTCATAAATAATTCAAGTGCTCATGAGAGGTTACATGGTTCAAATAGATGGTTAATTCAAATAAATGGGTAAGGTTTGTAATGTGGTTGCCAAAGAAACATGATTACAGGCTCAAAGGAGTTAACTACGATACATAATAATTAGGCGGGTAAAATATACATATCTGGTTCAACAAAGAAATGCCTATATCACTTCCTCGACTGAATAAAACTACTATTTTGCTTTGCAAACACACGGGGCAAGTTCTAGACATCAGATGCAATGCACAAAATAACATCCAAACCTCACACCCACATGGCACATAACTCACTCAGGATTGGATTCATCACGACACTCTAGTCAAAGCAGTTAAGCAAATTTAAAATCATACAATTTAAAGTACTTATACAAGAGTCAAAAACTGAGCCTAAGCGTCACAACCAAAGTACTCACTGTTCTCAAGGAATAACAAAGTCAAAAGATATTGCTTCAATTCAAAACACAACACAATAGCTCCTATTCCTAAAAAAACTAACTATACCCTGTTCAAATAAAACCCTTGAAAAAGAACCGCAACACAAAGAAAAACCAAGGGGGAATTGCTACACTACCTAACAAAAGAAAATCTTTTTATTTTATTTTTTCATTAGACTTAAATCCCTCAAGAAAATTGTCTAATAAATCCATCGTCGGGAAAAGTCCAATCTTTTCTATTTAAAAAAAAATTATTCAATTAAACTAGCACAACTAAAATAGCATAGAAAGTCACACATACAATCTCCTCACCCCACACTTAAAATTGTGCATTGTCCCCAATGCACATCCATACATACAAGAGGGTAAAAGAAACTCCCTGGTAGGTCAAAGGCCGAAGCACTAGCATCTCATGGGGTACTCAGACTTCTCCCATGCCTGGTTCTTCGTGCGGGTACCTCACGCTTTGTTCCAACCATCTGGTTTGTTGTTGCATCCTTCCAATAGCTTTGTATTCCATACTCCTAAAAAATAAAAAATCGACACTACAAAAATAATACAATTAGAACAAAAATGAAATAAAATAAAATAAAGCAGTAAAACTGGGTTGCCTCCCAACAAGCGCTTGATTTAACGTCGCAGCACGACGTGAATCACTTTTTGCCTCCACCTTGAACTTATAAACTGAGCCCCCAATTTGGCTTCAAGTATTCGGTTATGCTCCAGGGGTGGTGGAACAAATATAATTGGACCAAGCAACCATTGTACTATTTTACACTTCTTAGCTTTTAGATGAGGTATGTAGTCCTGTATTTCTGGCAAGAAATATTCCAGACTGTAGGCACTTTGTTCCTCATTCCTTGATTCCTCAATCGGATCGGATGACTCTATTTCCATATCATCATCCAAGCCCAATGTGAAAAAATGTTTGGAGTGAGGACCAATGCGCTCAAACACATGAACTTCAGGACTTTCAACATCCTCAACATCAATGATACTAGAGTCAACAAAATTTGTATCCTTAAAGTCCTTGGCTGACTCTAGTCTCACTTCTTCAACATCGACATCCTCAAATTGTAGTTGGCTAGGTTGTTGATGTTCTACTCTGACCTCCTTAATTAACACCTCAAATTCATGCTCTTCTTGGCTACTATCCCTAATATTGGCTTGTTGAGCATTAACAACTCCAACCACTTGACTCAATTGAGCCTCCAAGTTGCGAATAGTTGCCTCTTGCCTCTCTATATGCAGTTGTTTCTCATTATTTTGTTCCAGAAGGCACTTTAACATATCATTGATCTCCTTCAGGCCCGCACCCACATGTTCTTTGTTCCTATTAACTTCACAAGAAAAAGCAAAACCATCATAGTAAGGGGTTGGGGGAAGATAAGAAATATAAGCACAACCATAAAAGTGACCATTTTTACCACCACGCACATCACACACATTCCACAAATAAGACGAGTTGTTGCACATAACTTGATCTCGAAAATATTTTGATAATTTTGATACGGGTGGTTTCCTTCACAATATGTATGAGGATCAAGAGTAGAATTATCTACACCTAAATTCCCATAATTCCAAGATGTCATGTTTCTCAAATCAATAGTTATAAAAAAATTACAAAATAAAAAACAAAATAAAATAAAAGTTCAAACTTGAACCCTAGCAATATATACAGCTGCAACTACACCGTTAGTTTCCCCGCAACGGCGCCAAAATTTGATCACACCCAATTTGAAAATGCTCAATCTCATGCAAATGGAAACGCTCAATTTGCAAATGATGAAGCTATCAATGAAGCTTTACAAAAGCTAATCGCTCAACAGGTCAATAAAGCTCTTGCGACCTTTGTCAGCCAGTTACCTGTTGCACCACAAACACCCACTCCAAATAACAACACTTTGGAGAACCCTCGTTCTGGGCTTGCTAATTCAGGTAGTGGTGGAATCCCCAGCGAGTCACGAGAAGGAGAACCAGGTAACTTAGTCAATTCTAATTTACAAAATTTAGTATTAACATTGCAGAGACAGCTCAAGGAGCAAAGTGACAGCATAGAGCAAATACCTGGAGTACCGTCCGTAATCAAAGGGATAGATATGGATAAATATTCACAACCACCTTGGAAGCCAAGTACCGTTTCCCTCCCAATTCCAAAAAAATTCAAAATGCCCGATATTCCAAAATATAATGGAACAACTGATCCGCGAGACCACGTGACTGCATTCACAACAGATGTAAAAGGCAACGACTTGACCAAACAAAAAATTGAATCAGTATTGGTCAAAATATTCGGTGAAACACTAACTAAGGGAGCATTAACATGGTATTCTCTTTTACCCAAAAATTCCATAAATTCTTTTGCTGAGCTTGCAGATTCATTTATCAAAGCACATTGGGGAGCTCAAAAAGTCAAAAAAAGAATGGCAGATATTTTCAAAATCAAGCAATGGGACTCAGAGTTGCTTAGAGAGTTCGTGGATAGGTTCCAGCGTGAAAGAATGACATTACCGCATGTACCTGACAATTGGCAGCTATAGCCTTCACTAGTAATTTGAATGAAAAAAACTCAGAAGCCACGAAGCGACTCAAGGAAAGTCTTTGTGAATTCCCAACAACAACGTGGAATGACATTTGCAACAGGTATAGCACGAAGCTAAGGATAAAAGAGGATATTATCTCACTGTCTCAAAAAGAGGAAAAGGTAAGTTCCAGACGGGCAAAAATCAAAAAAAGGTCCGGTAAAAACAGGTACGAGCCATATATGGGCCCAACGGGAAAATATTCATGATCAAAACAGGACAATTCAAGGTACAATCATAGATCGAGGAATAGAGAGTCGGGCTCATCATCAAGATTTAGGAATGATCGAAACACGTGAAAGTCGCGGGATGATGATAGAAACTTGAAGGCAAGACTCGACAGTTATAATTTTAATATGAGCACTTCCGAGCTCGTAGCTATTTTAAGAAGCATGGGTGACAAGGTGCGGTGGCCAAAAGAAATGAGATCAAATCCAAACAGGCGCAATCCTGATCACTGGTGCAAATTTCACAACGATCATGGTCATAAAACTGCAGACTGTAGGTTGCTACAAGGTGAAGTTGATCCTCTATTAAAGCAAGAGTATCTCACCGAATTATTCAGTAAGAAAGGTAAGCAAGCATACATGAAGAATAGGCAGGAGCCCCCTAAACCACCTTCTCCCAAAAGGACCGTTAATGTTATAAGCGGAGGTGAAGACATCAATGGTGTGACGTACACAGTAGCCAATAAAGTTTCCAAAGTCACAATTGCCCACGGGAAGCGGGTGCGACATGTCTTAGAGGAAGAAAATATTATGTTTGATGATGTAGATGCGGATGACGTATTGTCTCCACATAACGATGCACTGGTAATATCTCTACTTGTACATGATACTAATATGAAACGAGTTTTGATTGATCCAGGTAGTTTCGTGAACATTATTCTCCTAAGAGTACTATGCGAGATGCAAGCTGAAGATAAATTAATACCAAAGGCACATACTTTGTCTAGATGTGACAATTTTAGCGTCGTGACGAAAGAGGAGGTAATACTTACTACATTCGCAGAAGGAGTTGTCAAAGATACAAAATTTCAGGTGGTAGATATGGAGATGGCTTACAATATGATACTCGGGAGACCATGGATCCACGAGATGGATGCCGTTCCGTCGACCTTACACCAAGTAATTAAATTTCCATCACCGTGGGGAATATGTCAAATCCGTGGGGATCAATAGAATTCTAGGAGCATCAACTCTGTAGCATATTCAAGTATGAGAAACGAAGAAAAATAGCAGTTACAGAATCCAGTTAAGAGTACCACAACGCAAACCTCAATTGAACAAGGGCGAATAGATGTGGACTCAAGGCCTGATTCCATTCAAGAACTAGAGGAAAACGAATGTATCAAAACAACAATTGAAGAACTGGAGGCTGTAGTGTTATCCACACAATGGCCTGAAAGGAAAGTCTATGTAGGGGCCTATTTAAGCCAGGACATGAAAGGTAAGTTGATTGAATTTTTGAAAATTAACGTGGATTGTTTTTCTTGGTCCCATTTTGATATGACAGGGACACCACCGGAGGTAATGACTTGCAAATTAAATGAAGACCCATCATATCCACCTGTCAAACAAAAGAAGAGAAAGCAAGGAGCTTTCAAAAATCAACTAATTCAAGATGAGGTCCAAAAATTACTAAACATTAGGTCTATCCGCGAGGTAAAGTATCCTAATTGGTTACCAATACTGTTGTGGTACCAAAAAATAATGGTAAATGGCGAGTTTGTGTAGATTACACAGACCATAACAAAGCTTGTCCTAAAAATTCTTTTCCATTACCATATATTGGTCAACTAATTGATGCTACTGCAGGACATGAATTGTTAAGCTTTTTAGATGCATATTCAGGATACAACCAGATCAAAATGGATCCTATAGATGAAGAAAAAACTTCATTTATAATAGACAGGGGGACTTACTGTTATAAAGTAATGCCTTTCGGTCTCACAAATGCTGGTGCAACATATCAAAGACTAGTGATCAAAATGTTTCAAGAACATTTGGAAAAAACTATGAAGGTCTATATAGACGATATGCTCGTTAAAACTCAACATTCAGGGGATCATATATCACACTTGTCTGATACGTTTAAGATATTGCAAAAATTTAATATGAAATTAAATCCTGAGAAATGTGCATTCGGTGTTGCATCAGGTAAGTTTTTTGGGTTTTCTTATTTCTAATCGTGGTATTGAAGTGAATTCCGCACAGATTAAGACCATTGAAGAGATCCTTGACATGCTTACAAGCAAAAAGGAAGTGCAGAGGTTGACAACAAAAATTGCAGCCTTGGGGAGATTCATTTCCAAATCATCAAAAAAGTGCTTTAAATTCTTTTCAACTCTTAAAAAGCAAGATCAGTTCGAATGGACTGAGAATGTCAACATGCACTCAAAAATGTGAAGACATACTTATCAAATCCGTCGTTGCTCGCAAAACCAAAAGTTGGGGAAAGATTGCTCATCTACCTTGCTGTCTTCGAAGTAACGGTAAGTGTTGTGTTAGTTCGTGAAGATCAAGGTAAACAATCTCTGATTTATTATGTCAGCAAATCTTTATTAGATGCGGAGATGCGGTATCCTCAATTGGAAAAGCTTACACTTGCACTAATCATGACATCTAGAAAATTAAGGCCTTATTTTTAATGTCACCCTATTGTTGTAGTAACTGCTTATCCATTACGCAATATATTACACAAGCATGAGTTGTCAGTAGGTTAGCCAAATGGGCTATAGAATTAAGTGAATATGACATCACATACTAGCCTAGAACCACGATAAAATCTCAAGTGTTAGCAGATTTTGTGGCTAATTTTAGCCAAGAAATGCAATTGGAAGCAGAAAAAGAATTACAGGTGTTCAATGGATCTAATCCGGGAATTTGGACCTTATTTACTGATGGTTCATCTAATGTGAATGGTGCAGGCTTGGGAATTATTTTGGTACTACCTACGGGTGAAACCATTCGACAAGCCATTAAATGTCATTCTATAACTAAAAATGAGGCAGAGTATGAAGATGTGATTGCAGGTTTAGAACTAGCATGAGAACTTGGCATTAATCAGATTGTAATCAAAAGCGATTCGCAGCTCGTAGTTAATCAAATGTTGGGGGACTTATACGGCCAGGGAAGCACAAATGCAACAGTACTTAAAGAAGGTACGGGATCTGATTAGGCAATTCCAAACCTGGAAAGTTGTGCAAATACTAAGAGATAAAAATGTCGAGACGGACGCCCTAGCCAATCTCGCATCTGCAGCAGACATGGCAAGCAATGAAAATGCCTCCGTAATTCATTTGTTTCATTCACTACTCGATCCAGACAAAAATGAGGTAAATTTTAATAACTTAACCTGGTATTGGAGGAACGAGATTGTTGCTCTTTTGCAGTATGGAACCGTCCTTGAAGACAAGAAAAAAGCTGACGCGCTTCGAAAAAAGGCTGCTCGATATTGTTTAAATCAAGGCAAACTTTATCGAAAAATGTTCGGTGGTCCCTTAGCAAGGTGCCTCGGGCCTTCTCAGACATAATATGTAATAAGAGAAATACAAGAGGGGCATTGTGGGAATCATGCCGGAGGAAGATCATTGGTAAGAACCATGATTAGGGCAGGTTATTATTGGCCTAAAATGGAAGAAGAAACGGAAAATTTCGTGGCTAAATGTAATAAAATGCCAAAGATACGGTAATAACATGCATAGACCTGTGGAGTTGTTACATCCGATCATTGCACCGTGACCATTTATGAAATGGGGGATGGATATCTTGGGTCCACTACCACAAGCAAAAGGACAGGTAAAATTCTTGCTTGTACTTACTGACTATTTTACTAAATGGGTGGAAGCAGGAGCATTCAAACAGGTGCGAAAAAAAGAAGTTAGAGATTTCATTTGGCGAAATATCATATGTCGATTCGATGTGCCAAAGGAAATCATGTGCGATAATGTCCCTCAATTTATAGGCACAAAATCACAGAGTTTTTTCAAAGTTGGCAGATCAAAAGGATTACATCCACACCTTATCATCCGGTGGGTAATGGACAAGCTGAGTCAACAAACAAAGTCATTATCAACAATTTAAAGAAGGGTTTGGATGAATCCAAAGGTAATTGGCCAGAATTGCTACCTGGTATTTTATAAGCATACCGCACAACAGCAAAAACAGGTACGGGAGAAACACCATTCTCATTGGTTTGTGGAGCTGAAGCCTTAATTCCAGTTGATATAGGAGAGCCAAGCACGAGATTTACACAAGCGTCAGAAGAATCCAATGATGAAGAAATGCGCATAAACGTTGATTTACTTGAAAGAAAAAGGGAAGATGCATTAATAAGAATGACAGCACAAAAGCAGGTCATGGAACGATACTACAATCAAAAAGCGCATCTAAGATACTTCAAGACTGGGGACTTCGTGCTCAAAAGAGTTTTTCTATCTACGAAGGCGGCTAATGCGGGAAAATTGAGTCCAATCTGGGAAGGACCCTACAGGATTCATGGTATCGCAGGAAAAGGAGTGTACGAGCTGGAAATGATGGATGGCAAGATACTACCTTCACACTGGAATGCCGTTCACCTGAAGAGATACTATTTCTATGGAATACCCACGGTCAGTTATCCATATTTTAAAATTTTATTTTTGAATTGTTAAAATTTTACTAACGATTTTAGATGATAGGCAAAAAGCTAGCTCGTACTAAATGATGAATCGCGACCTGCAAGGCACGTGGAATAAATTAAAATTCCTGGTCAAGGGTTACAACTATTCTGATAGATATTCAGATGGGTTAAGCAGCCTTCATCTATAATCGCACCTCCGAGTCCCGTGTGTTTTTCCTTTTCAGGGAAAGGATCAAATGAGAGGAATAATCAAGTTCTTGAGACTTCATACTTCAAAGCTCAAACACTTGGGGGACTATATAACATACATAGAAATGTGTATAAAGAAGGTAAAGAAGATTGGGAAATAATCAAAGTTCAAGCCTGAGAAATTCACTCATTGAATGAGTCAAGTGCAGAGCAAAGTCACGAGCTAAGGCCATACCTTATCATAGTTAGGGTAAAGGCAATGTACTGAAACGGGTTATAAGGAAAAACCTTGTGTTCATTTTCTTTTTTGAAATTTGTTATAAGGAAAATAGTTACGAGAAAGTTATAGAAGTAATTTAAATACATGTAAGGTGTTATTTAAAACTTGACAAAGTTCAAATAAAAACTTGTCAAAGTTATTCCAAAAAACGTGTGTATTCCAATTTCTTTTATCGTACATTAACACCATTATGAAGTTGAGACAACTTCTTCATTAAGTGTCGAATATAAAAGGGCCCTCTTTTATAAAATTCATGATTAATTCAAGTATTCATGAAGTTAAAAACAAAACAGAAGAATTTTTGAGAAAATAAAAATGCAAGTTATTTAGTAAGTCCTTAAAAATAAAGGCAAGAATAAACAAAACGGAAGTTCGAACAACAACATAAACTTTTTAATATTAAAAACGTTTAGACTAAGTATGAACTTAGTCATAAACCAAAAGTTGTTTATACAGAGCGCCCCATAAAAAGGTTTGGGGACTTAATATTTTCAACAAAACCTTAAAAAGACCAAGGGTTACAACCACATACCACCAAAAACGAAAAAAAGGGGAAGTCAAACATCATAAACTTTTCACTGAGAAGTAGAGGAACTAAAGCAGGGTCATCAGCAGCAACAGGCTCAACTTGACTTGAAGGAGTAATACCCGTATCATCTTCAACATTTTCAGAAGCTTCAACCACAGGAGAAGAAAAATCTTGGTTCTGTTGAGTCTTTTCAATAGTCTCTTTGATCTTGGATAACTCAAATTCCAAGTCAAAATTCTCCTGGCTAACTTCAACAAGGGTATCATGGCGGGAATTTAAAAAAGGCCAACTCACTTCAATGGCAGTTTTATCTTCAAGAATCTCGTAATCTCTTTCCCAGTCAGCAATTTCATTTCTTAACTTCTCATTTTCAGCCAAGACAGATTCATAAGAGGTTTGAAGAGAAGGTGTGAATTTTCTAAAGAGCAAACCTTATCAGAAGATACTCGGAGGTCCTCTTGAGTTTGAATCAAAGTCTGTATGAGTTCACCAACATATGCTTCTTTTTCACCCAAGAGAGCCTTCAACTCTCAGATTTCTTCACTTGCCTTGGAAATTTGCTCGGAAAAAGAGGTTTCCAGACGAGGCGTACATATCTCAGGCATACATATCAAGCAACAAGTCACCTCGTGGCGTACATATCTCAGGCCCTCCGCCTTACTCAGTCAAAATACAGGCCCTTGGCCTTACTCAGTCAAAAATCACATAAGCCACTCGGGCAATAGTAAAACATGATGCTCAGCCCAAAAAAGTTGTTTGGAATATTATTTCAAGTGTTAAAGCAAAATAAACTTGGCTGAGTTATGAAACAGTGGAAAATAACATGACTGAGTTCAACTATAAAATCAAAACAGTGAGGAAATATGAATAACAATCCCCGAAGGGTTCAAATAGCTAGCACTAGGCCCAAGTATGGCATTCAACCCAAATAATGATGATAGCAATTAGTTTTTAGTCAAATATGCGGTAAAATCATCAATCGAGACAGACTAAGTCACAATTTCCAATAGTACACGACCCCACGCTCGTCGTCAAGCATGTGCCTCACCTCAATATAGCACTACGATGTGCAATCCGGGGTTTCAAACCCTCAGAACATCATTGACAATCATTACTCACCTTTATCCGGTCAGAACTCTAGCCCGCGATGCCTTTGCCTCTCAAATCGGCCTTCAGATGCTCCAAATCTAGCCGAAATCAGTACAAAACCATCAAAATGTGCTAAGGGAACAAAGCCTATTCGAAAATAATTAAATTACCACAAAATTCCCGAGATTGGTCAAACCCGACCTCCGGGGACACATCTCGGAATTTGACAAATTCACAAAACTAAAATCCTTATACTCTCACTAGTCTAACCATACAAAAATTATCCAATTCCGATACCATTTGGTCCTTCAAATCATCATTTTACATTTTTGAAAGATTTTACAATTTCTTCCCAAATTCCATCCCAAGTCACGAATTAAATGATGAATTCAATGATAGATTCATGTACTCTAGCCAAATCTGAGTTAGAATCACTTACTCCGATGAATTTCTTCAAAAACCTTCGAAAAATCGCCAAAATCCAAGCTCTCTAGGTCAAAATATCACATAAAACCCAAAACCTTGTATTTTTAGAGTACCCCACAGATTTCCACCTCCGCAGACCGCACAAAATCGACCGTGGTCCGCACAAAACCAGTGCGGTCCGAACAAAAATGATCGCGGCTGCACATGCTTTCCTCTGTAGTGACAGGCTTTAGTATTTTGGCCATAACTTTCGCTACAGATGACCAAATCTCCATATCTTTACCTTTCTGGAAACTAGACACGAAGGGCTACAACTTTCGTTTATTGAATCAGCTCAGAATTCCTTGTAAATCAAAGGATATGAGCTTCCGAAATAGGACCAGTGAAATGTCCCCCACCGCGGCCGCACCACATTTTGTGTGGTCCGCACAACACCTACTGCGGCCGCACTTCATTTTGTGTGGTCCGCACAACACATACCGCGGACACACTTTATTTTATGCAGACCACGCGGGTAGGTTTCGAGGCCTGCAACCCTTCTAGACCTGCTACAGCTATGACTTTCGGCCTAAAACATCCCGGAACTCCCAGAACTTCAAACCAATTGTACCAACACATCCCATGACATCGTTCAAACTTGTTCAAAACTTCGGAATGCTCTCAACAACATCAAATCACCAATTTAACATAAGATTCAAGCCTAAGAACTCCAAGAACTCTTAACTTATGCTTTCGATCAAAAAGTCTATCAAATCTCGTCCGAATGACCTGAAATTTTGCACACACATCCCAAATGACACAACAAAGCTACTGCAACTCTCGGAATTTCATTCTGACCTCTATATCAAAATCTCACCTATCAACCAGAAAAACGCCGAAAACTCGATTTCGCCAATTCAGGCCTAAACCTTCCACGGACTTCCAACATGCATTTTGATCACGCTCCTAAGTCCTAAATCACCTAACGGAGCTAACCAAACCATAAAAATTCCAATCCGAGATAACATACATACAAGTCAAATCTTGGTCAAGCTTTCAAATTTTAAGCTTTCAACTGAGACTGTTCTTCCAAATTAATTCTGATTAACCTGAAACCCAACACCAATAATTTACATAAGTCATAATACACCACACAGGGCAAGTCATGCTCGAGAATTGGCGAGCAAAGTGCAAAAGCTCAAAACGACCGGTCGGGTCGTTACATCCTCTCCCACTTAGACATACGTTTATCATCGAATGTGCCCAGAGTTGTTCCAAAAGACAACCAATCGCTGAATAACCTTACCATGCATATACCCGGGGGTGATCCCGCGTCACCCTATCTCATATAGGTTCGATAACACAATGCAACTAAAATTTCACAATCCAACCTAGCCCATAAAACTTAGAACCCCATTTCCACTTACGAAATCATCCATAAGATCAGAATCTCATATCTATATTTAGAATAAGCCCGAACCACCTGTAATAACCCATACCTACAACCTCAGGTGCAATCACTTGATAGATGAATAAATAACTTCATTTATAATAGACAGGGGGACTTACTGTTATAAAGTAATGCCTTTCGGTCTCACAAATGCTGGTGCAACATATCAAAGACTAGCGATCAAAATGTTTCAAGAACATTTGGGAAAAACTATGAAGGTCTATATAGACGATATGCTCGTTAAAACTCAACATTCAGGGGATCATATATCACACTTGTCTGATACGTTTAAGATCTTGCGAAAATTTAATATGAAATTAAATCCTAAGAAATGTGCATTCGGTGTTGCATCAGGTAAGTTTTTTGGGTTTTCTTATTTCTAACCGTTGTATTGAAGTGAATTCCGTACAGATTAAGACCATTGAAGATATCCTTGACATGCTTACAAGCAAAAAGGAAGTGCAGAGGTTGACAAGAAGAATTGCAGCCTTGGGGAGATTCATTTCCAAATCATCAAAAAAGTGCTTTAAATTCTTTTCAGCTCTTAAAGAGCAAGATCAGTTCGAATGGACTGAGAATGTCAACAGGCACTCAAAAATGTGAAGACATACTTATCAAATCCGTCGTTGCTCGCAAAACCAAAAGTTGGGGAAAGATTGCTCATCTACCTTGCTGTCTTCGAAGTAACGGTAAGTGTTGTGTTAGTTGGTGAAGATCAAGGTAAACAATCTCTGATTTATTATGTCAGCAAATCTTTATTATATGAGGAGATGCGGTATCCTCAATTGGAAAAGCTTACACTTGCACTAATCATGACATCTAGAAAATTAAGGCCTTATTTTTAATGTCACCCTATTGTTGTAGTAACTGCTTATCCATTACGCAATATATTACACAAGCATGAGTTGTCAGTAGGTTAGCCAAATGGGCTATAGAATTAAGTGAATATGACATCACATACTAGCCTAGAACCACGATAAAATCTCAAGTGTTAGCAGATTTTGTGGCTAATTTTAGCCAAGAAATGCAATTGGAAGCAGAAAAAGAATTACAGGTGTTCAATGGATCTAATCCGGGAATTTGGATCTTATTTACTGATGGTTCATCTAATGTGAAGGGTGCAGGCTTGGGAATTATTTTGGTACCACCTACGGGTGAAACCATTCGACAAGCCATTAAATGTCATTCTATAACTAAAAATGAGGCAGAGTATGAAGATGTGATTGCAGGTTTAGAACTAGCATGAGAACTTGGCATTAATCAGATTGTAATCAAAAGCGATTCGCAGCTCATAGTTAATCAAATGTTGGGGGACTTATACGGCCAGGGAAGCACAAATGCAACAGTACTTAAAGAAGGTACGGGATCTGATTAGGCAATTCCAAACCTGGAAAGTTGTGCAAATACTAAGAGATAAAAATGTCGAGACGGACGCCCTAGCCAATCTCGCATCTGCAGCAGACATGGCAAGCAATGAAAATGCCTCCGTAATTCATTTGTTTCATTCACTACTCGATCCAGACAAAAATGAGGTAAATTTTAATAACTTAACCTGGTATTGGAGGAACGAGATTGTTGCTCTTTTGCAGTATGGAACCGTCCTTGAAGACAAGAAAAAAGCTGACGCGCTTCGAAAAAAGGCTGCTCGATATTGTTTAAAGCAAGGCAAACTTTATCGAAAAATGTTCGGTGGTCCCTTAGCAAGGTGCCTCGGGCCTTCTCAGACAGAATATTTAATAAGAGAAATACAAGAGGGGCATTGTGGGAATCATGCCGGAGGAAGATCATTGGTAAGAACCATGATTAGGGCAGGTTATTATTGGCCTAAAATGGAAGAAGAAACGGAAAATTTCGTGGCTAAATGTAATAAAATGCCAAAGATACGGTAATAACATGCATAGACCTGTGGAGTTGTTACATCCGATCATTGCACCGTGACCATTTATGAAATGGGGGATGGATATCTTGGGTCCACTACCACAAGCAAAAGGACAGGTAAAATTCTTGCTTGTACTTACTGACTATTTTACTAAATGGGTGGAAGCAGGAGCATTCAAACAGGTGCGAAAAAAAGAAGTTAGAGATTTCATTTGGCGAAATATCATATGTCGATTCGATGTGCCAAAGGAAATCATGTGCGATAATGGCCCTCAATTTATAGGCACACAAATCACAGAGTTTTTTCAAAGTTGGCAGATCAAAAGGATTACATCCACACCTTATCATCCGGTGGGTAATGGACAAGCTGAGTCAACAAACAAAGTCATTATCAACAATTTAAAGAAGGGTTTGGATGAATCCAAAGGTAATTGGCCAGAATTGCTACCTGGTATTTTATAAGCATACCGCACAACAGCAAAAACAGGTACGGGAGAAACACCATTCTCATTGGTTTGTGGAGCTGAAGCCTTAATTCCAGTTGATATAGGAGAGCCAAGCACGAGATTTACACAAGCGTCAGAAGAATCCAATGATGAAGAAATGCGCATAAACGTTGATTTACTTGAAAGAAAAAGGGAAGATGCATTAATAAGAATGACAGCACAAAAGCAGGTCATGGAACGATACTACAATCAAAAAGCGCATCTAAGATACTTCAAGACTGGGGACTTCGTGCTCAAAAGAGTTTTTCTATCTACGAAGGCGGCTAATGCGGGAAAATTGAGTCAAATCTGGGAAGGACCCTATAGGATTCATGGTATCGCAGGAAAAGGAGTGTACGAGCTGGAAATGATGGATGGCAAGATACTACCTTCACACTGGAATGCCGTTCACCTGAAGAGATACTATTTCTATGGAATACCCACGGTCAGTTATCCATATTTTAAAATTTTATTTTTGAATTGTTAAAATTTTACTAACGATTTTAGATGATAGGCAAAAAGCTAGCTCGTACTAAATGATGAATCGCGACCTGCAAGGCACGTGGAATAAATTAAAATTCCTGGTCAAGGGTTACAACTATTCTGATAGATATTCAGATGGGTTAAGCAGCCTTCATCTATAATCGCACCTCCGAGTCCCGTGTGTTTTTCCTTTTCAGGGAAAGGATCAAATGAGAGGAATAATCAAGTGCTTGAGACTTCATACTTCAAAGCTCAAACACTTGGGGGACTATATAACATACATAGAAATGTGTATAAAGAAGGTAAAGAAGATTGGGAAATAATCAAAGTTCAAGCCTGAGAAATTCACTCATTGAATGAGTCAAGTGCAGAGCAAAGTCACGAGCTAAGGCCATACCTTATCATAGTTAGGGTAAAGGCAATGTACTGAAACGGGTTATAAGGAAAAACCTTGTGTTCATTTTCTTTTTTGAAATTTGTTATAAGGAAAATAGTTACGAGAAAGTTATAGAAGTAATTTAAATACATGTAAGGTGTTATTTAAAACTTGACAAAGTTCAAATAAAAACTTGTCAAAGTTATTCCAAAAAACGTGTGTATTCCAATTTCTTTTATCGTACATTAACACCATTATGAAGTTGAGACAACTTCTTCATTAAGTGTCGAATATAAAAGGGCCCTCTTTTATAAAATTCATGATTAATTCAAGTATTCATGAAGTTAAAAACAAAACAGAAGAATTTTTGAGAAAATAAAAATGCAAGTTATTTAGTAAGTCCTTAAAAATAAAGGCAAGAATAAACAAAACGGAAGTTCGAACAACAACATAAACTTTTTAATATTAAAAACGTTTAGACTAAGTATGAACTTAGTCATAAACCAAAAGTTGTTTATACAGAGCGCCCCATAAAAAGGTTTGGGGACTTAATATTTTCAGCAAAACCTTAAAAAGACCAAGGGTTACAACCACATACCACCAAAAACGAAAAAAAGGGGAAGTCAAACATCATAAACTTTTCACTGAGAAGTAGAGGAACTAAAGCAGGGTCATCAGCAACAACAGGCTCAACTTGACTTGAAGGAGTAATACCCGTATCATCTTCAACATTTTCAGAAGCTTCAACCACAGGAGACGAAAAATCTTGGTTCTGTTGAGTCTTTTCAATAGTCTCTTTGATCTTGGCTAACTCAAATTCCAAGTCAAAATTCTCCTGGCTAACTTCAACAAGGGTATCATGGCGGGAATTTAAAAATGGCCAACTCACTTCAATGGCAGTTTTATCTTCAAGAATCTCGTAATCTCTTTCCCAGTCAGCAATTTCATTTCTTAACTTCTCATTTTCAGCCAAGACAGATTCATAAGAGGTTTGAAGAGAAGGTGTGAATTTTCTAAAGAGCAAACCTTATCAGAAGATACTCGGAGGTCATCTTGAGTTTGAATCAAAGTCTGTATGAGTTCACCAACATATGCTTCTTTTTCACCCAAGAGAGCCTTCAACTCTCTGATTTCTTCACTTGCCTTGGAAATTTGCTCGGAAAAAGAGGTTTCCAGACGAGGCGTACATATCTCAGGCATACATATCAATCAACAAGTCACCTCGTGGCGTACATATCTCAGGCCCTCCGCCTTACTCAGTCAAAATACAGGCCCTTGGCCTTACTCAGTCAAAAATCACATAAGCCACTCGGGCAATAGTAAAACATGATGCTCAGCCCAAAAAAGTTGTTTGAAATATCATTTCAAGTGTTAAAGCAAAATAAACTTGGTTGAGTTATGAAACAGTGGAAAATAACATGACTGAGTTCAACTATAAAATCAAAACAATGAGGAAATATGAATAACAATCCCCGAAGGGTTCAAATAGCTGGCACTAGGCCCAAGTATGGCATTCAACCCAAATAATGATGATAGAAATTAGTTTTTAGTCAAATATGCGGTAAAATCATCAATCGGGACAGACTAAGTCACAATTTCCAATAGTACACGACCCCACGCGTCGTCAAGCGTGTGCCTCACCTCAATATAGCACTACGATGTGCAATCCGGGGTTTCAAACCCTCAGAACATCATTTACAATCATTACTCACCTTTATCCGGTCAGAACTCTAGCCCGCGATGCCTTTGCCTCTCAAATCGGCCTTCGGATGCTCCAAATCTAGCCGAAATCAGTACAAAACCATCAAAATGTGCTAAGGGAACAGAGCCCACTCGAAAATAATCAAATTACCACAAAATTCCCGAGATTGGTCAAACCCGACCTCCGGGGACACATCTCGGAATCTGACAAATTCACAAAACTAAAATCCTTATACTCTCACGAGTCTAACCATACAAAAATTATCCAATTCCGATACCATTTGGTCCTTCAAATCATCATTTTACATTTTTGAAAGATTTTACAATTTCTTCCCAAATTCCATCCCAAGTCACGAATTAAATGATGAATTCAATGATAGATTCATGTACTCTAGCCAAATCTGAGTTAGAATCACTTACTCCGATGAATTTCTTGAAAAACCTTCGAAAAATCGCCAAAATCCAAGCTCTCTAGGTCAAAATATCACATAAAACCCAAAACCTTGTATTTTTAGAGTACCCCACAGATTTCCACCTCCGCAGACCGCACAAAATCGACCGTGGTCCGCACAAAACCAGTGCGGTCCGCACAAAAATGATCGCGGCTGCACATGCTTTCCTCTGTAGTGACAGGCTTTAGTATTTTGGCCATAACTTTCGCTACAGATGACCAAATTGCCATATCTTTACCTTTCTGAAAACTAGACACGAAGGGCTACAACTTTCGTTTATTGAATCATCTCAGAATTCCTTTTAAATCAAAGGATATGAGCTTCCGAAATAGGACCAGTGAAATGTCCCCCACCGCGGCCGCACCGCATTTTGTGTGGTCCGCACAACACCTACTGCGGCCGCACTTCATTTTGTGTGGTCCGCACAACACATACCGCGGACACACTTTATTTTATGCGGACCACGCGGGTAGGTTTCGAGGCCTGCAACCCTTCTAGACCTGCTACAGCTATGACTTTCGGCCTAAAACATCCCGGAACTCCCAAAACTTCAAACCAATTGTACCAACACATCCCATGACATCGTTCAAACTTGTTCAAAACTTCGGAATGCTCTCAACAACATCAAATCACCAATTTAACATAAGATTCAAGCCTAAGAACTCCAAGAACTCTTAACTTATGCTTTCGATCAAAAAGTCTATCAAATCTCGTCCGAATGACCTGAAATTTCGTACACACATCCCAAATGACACAACAAAGCTACTGCAACTCTCGGAATTTCATTCTGACCTCTATATCAAAATCTCACCTATCAACCAGAAAAACGCCGAAAACTCGATTTCGCCAATTCAAGCCTAAACCTTCCATGGACTTCCAACATGCATTCCGATTACGCTCCTAAGTCCTAAATCACCTAACGGAGCTAACCAAACCATAAAAATTCCACTCCGAGATCACATACATACAAGTCAAATCTTGGTCAAAGCTTTCAAATTTTAAGCTTTCAACTGAGACTGTTCTTCCAAATTAATTCTGATTAACCTAAAACCCAACACCAATAATTTACATAAGTCATAATACACCACACAGGGCAAGTCATGCTCGATAATTGGCGAGCAAAGTGCAAAAGCTCAAAACGACCGGTCGGGTCGTTACATCCTCTCCCACTTAAACATACGTTTGTCATCGAATGTGCCCAGAGTTGTTCCAAAAGACAACCAATCGCTGAATAACCTTACCATGCATATACCCGGGGGTGATCCCGCGTCACCCTATCTCATATAGGTTCGATAACACAATGCAACTAAAATTTCACAATCCAACCTAGCCCATAAAACTTAGAACCCCATTTCCACTTACGAAATCATCCATAAGATCAGAATCTCATATCTATATTTAGAATAAGCCCGAACCACCTGTAATAACCCATACCTGCAACCTCAGGTGCAATCACTTGATATTCCACATAACTCAAACACTCGTAGTGATAATTTCTAATTACAGTAGCTGCACACAACACCCGAATACCGATAGAAAAGCTCTTATTAACTAAAGTCTCACCTCAACACTTTCATATACTGCCAAAGATCACTAAAACACGCGGCAAGACATAACCATTTCCCAGATCAACCATTCAAGAAGCCACTTCTCTTTTGGTAAATACCACAACAAATTTCTGAGCCGAAGCTCGATATTATCCCTCCGATATGCTGAAATCGAACCCATTCGTATTCATTAATGATCCCAATGGTCTCCTCTAATCCAACATACTACTCTGGTGACATGACATATCAATACAGGCCTAAGCCACAACTTGCGCAATACGCGCACCAATAAGCAATAGTCCGAACATACTCAAATCATGAAAATGACTCAAATGAAAGAGTTGTACCTCAAGCTCACCAGTACCACCACAACACAAGGCTGAGAACCCGTCTCACATAATTGGAATAGAACACACGAATCCAACCCACAAGGTCATACCTCCACATAACTTCGCTGCAATGCGCGATCCTATCCAAACACTGCTCCACATGAAACACCTCAAGTCACTCTGCTCGAAATTGACGACCACGCGCAATTGATGTCTAGAACCAAAGTAAATCATCATAAAGCAAATACATAACACCTCATAATCCGAAAGCACATAACCAATACGTCATCCACCGTGTAGTACCCAGTTACTCTCCCTGCTCGACTTCCACTTTGAAACCCTAATAGAACCGCACCATATGTGTCCATAACCAACAAATCATAATGCCTCGCAATACGGAAAGATAACTCGTAGATCTCCCCAGATTATTAATAAGCTCAATAACAATCGAATCAACACATCCCTCATTAATACATTTCGGAGCCAACCAAGCCGACCCAAGTTAGAACAGGCATCTACATTGGCATGCCAACGAACTCCTTATCAAGGAAATCCTGAAGCTGCTCCTCCCACTCCTTTAACTTTTCCGGTGCCATATGATACGATACCCAACATCAAATCAATACCGAAATCAACCACCCTACCCGGTGACATGCCCGGCCACAAGAAACACATTCGAAAAGTCCATCACCACTATAACTGAATCGATGGTAGAAGCCTCTACACTGACATTCATCACGAAAGCCCAATAAGAAGGACAATCCTTCCCAACCATCCGCTGGGTCTTCGAAATATAAAACCACTCTACTAGTACATAATCCGTCGAACCTCGCCACTCAATCCGTGGCATTTCCGGCATAGCCAACAGCGCCACCTTAGCGCAATAGTCCAAAATGACACAACACGAAGACAACCAGTCTGAACCCAATATCACATCCAAAATATAACATACCAAGCAACGAAAGATCCGCTCGGGTCTCCAAACCCCCAATAATCACTAAATAGTGCCGATACACACGACTCACAATTACAGTATAGCCTAAATGTGAAAACTTCCCTGACTCTAAGTCCATATGGCACATGACTCAACACACCTGATACCAATCCCATTGTCTAAATGCATACCACGCCTCAAATACCCAATCATTCCATGAAAGATACTCTAAAATTCCCCTGTGTCACTAAGCAAACTCGAATATCAGCAGTCGATCTAATAAGAAAGCACCGCAATTCTACCGAAGTACCATCAACTTAATCACATTTCCTTTTCTGAAACATATACCCTCGTCAAATCACTCCCATTTAGCAATACCATTTCCTTAATCATCTGGAGATCATCCCCCTAATCATCTGAAGCTCATTTCTCTAATCATCTGAAACTGCCCGTGCTGCCTAAGAATTTTATGGCCTTCCATTCAGAACTGAACCGTAACCTTACACACGCAAATCTCAATCCTCCACAACATACCGCATATACCATATCATCCTAGGATAACATGAGAACTTCATCTCCCTTCCGAGCCAAAAACATCTACGTACTCCACTAGTTAAGAACTTTCCATTGATCCCATCTAGAAGAAAATCACCATGCATCCCATGCTCCTCATGCCCATAGAAAATATACATCTCCAACTGAGGTAGAAACCATCAAGAATTCTCCGAGTTCCTCTTGCACAAACCAGACCTGCCAGGACTGAATCCTTCTAACTCGACCAAGCTATGCAAGCCATCAAAACCTAAGACCATTGCCGCAAAATACCTGTAGGAACTCATTACCCCGTACACACCCAAGGAAGTAATCATATCCTTACCATACCGATCTGGACTACTACCCAGCTATCCCATCTATCCGAGTTTCCTTCTGATTTACCTTCAACTTGATATCCCCTCTTGCTGTAGCACCACAATTCCTCAACCCAGACTTACCACACGAGACCCAACCATAAAACCACATTGTCTAAGGCTCATAAGCTACTGAGTACTCTCTTAAATGTTTCCAAAAGCACCACATTCAAAATACATACCCCGAAGGGACTTCCAACGAATCTGGAACCATTACCTTCCAAATACTGATATATAGAATCCCATAGTTAATGTAGAAAGTACCACAAGTCTTGACATCTTCCAAATGAAAACTCAGTTCCTAATCACATATACAACTTTAAAATACCCAATTGTTACATGTAGAATCTTGAACACATTAGAACCATTCTCGAGAGTCATTCACTCTATTCAAACTGCAATTAGTCTGATCAAATGAACCAAACAACCCGTGCCTCAATAGCACTCCGACACTGCAGAATGTAACCTCATCCCGATACAACCAAGCAATTTCCTGCTCTATGCACCGAGCATTCTTGCCAACAACAACTCAAGACATACCATGATTCTCACACACCTATGAAGCGTAATATAACTTTCATCAAAATTTTCATTTACCCGATCTATCTTTTGTCTCAACCTCCGTAGTCCATAACTGATTCACCCGAACGTCTCAAATCGGAACCAACAGATCACATAACCGAGTAATCGCTTAATCAATAACAGGCTCCCCTACTTGGCTCAAAGCCATAGATCAAAACACAACATAACTCATAATGCATATACTCTGTTACTGCCATAATACCATAGGGAGATTCAACTAAATCCTTTCATAGGCTTATACAACACACCTATCTAGTACTTTAAATCTTCTATAAATCTCGCATTCATCCTCGTAACAGACATGCCCACTCTCTTAAGTAACTCAAACTCAATTGTAACACATATCTTTCACTGGTAACAGAGATCTCCCAATAAATGACATAAGGATCACACAAACTTCAAAATAATCCGTAGGAGATAACCCACTTGCTTCGCCTCAAATTGGTATGTCTCTATACTCTTCCATAATCATAACTATTACAAAATCACTTAATCTTACTGGGTCTGAACCCATATCACGACATGAAATCTACTTCACTTCCCAACTAGACAACAGGAAAAGATCATTCAACATACCCATACTCGGGGATACACATTAAATCAAGATAAAAATCAAGCACTAAATAGTTCTTATATCCTCAAGCAGACCCTTCTCGTCTCGTTCGAATCATATGGACACATCTCGCAATCACATCACACTCATCACGTAGTCAACCAGTTATCACTTCCCTTAATAGGGACACTACCGAACATACAAGTTCGAAAACACATGCTCACATAATCAGCACCTCGGTGCTCAAGCTCTAGGCAAAACCTCGCCTCAAGTCCTCCAGATCATAGAGATCACATCTTGCCCCTCGATCGGGGAATAACAAGCCATCGATACACCTAATACTAAGCGCTCATGCGTGCATACAAATGCATGGAAGGAATTCAAGAGTTACCTTTCAAGCTGAATCAGGAACGCACAATAAGAATTCAAGAATGTGAAGTTTTCCTAAAGGTTTTGGAGCCTCTCGAGGATAAATACAGATGTCTCCATACCGATCTGCAAGACTCTACTAAACCTGCTCATGACTCAGAGACCTGTGTAACCTAGGCTCTAATACCAACTTGTCATGACCCTAAAACCGAACCCGGTCGTGATGGCGCCTCTCGTAAAGACAAGCGCAGCCAATTATACCCAATTCACTTTTTAAACAGTTAAATATCATAAAAGCAGTCTAAAACATGATATAACAATACTAAGTAGCGAATAATGTCAATAAGGTGCGGAAGTACAACTCAACACAGCCCGACATCGGGGTGTCACTAGTCATGAGCATCTACTACAACTGTCTAGTCATAACGGGACCAAAATGGTTGGTAAAATCATAAGAATACATAAGGAGGAATACAGAGGAAGAAAGTAGAGCCGCGATCGCCAGGCAACTACCTTGCTAACTCTAATGAAACTGCTACCAAGCTCAGAAAATACCTGAATCTGCACACAAGATGCAGGGAGTAAAGTGAGTACTCCGACTCAGTGAGTAATAAAGGTAAATAACAACTCAGCGGTAAGAAATCACGTAAAGCATATCAACATGCTGTATAGAAGTAGTATAAAACCATTTAAGAAAAACAATGAAGCTGTGAAATCCCTTAAAAACATCTTAGCTCAGTTCAAACTTCTTTTGAAAATGACTTTTCAACAGTTATGCAAATGAATGCAAAACAATGAGTGTAGATAAGCACAGAAATCCGCCTCTCGGGCACAAATACACAATCAACAAGTAATGACAGATAATAAAGAAGATAAACACATAACGGTTTCCCCCTTGGGCATAAATACACAATCAACAGGTAATTGACAAGCAATTAAGAAGATAAACACATAAAGGTTCGCCCCTCGGGCAATATCTCAGAATAGTACCAGCGCCTCGGGCTATATTTTACATCACAATAGGTACCCGCGCTCACTGGGGGTGTGCAGACTCCGGGAGGGGCCTCTTACGGTCCAAGCGCAATATCAAGCCATCTCGTGGCATCAAATCTAGGCCCTCGGCCTAATATCAATCAACAATCCACCTCGTGGCGTACATATCTCAAGCCCTCGACCTCATAATCAAATCAGTATCTCACTGCTGCGGCGTGCAGCTCGATCCAAAAGTATCCTCGCAATACAGGCCCTTGACCTTACTCAGTCAAAAATCACATAAGCCACTCGGGCAACAATAAAACATGATGCGTAGCCAAAAAATGTTGTTGAAATATCATTTCAAGTGTTAAAGCAAAATAAACTTGGCTAAGTTCTGAAAACAGTGGAAAATAACATGACTGAGTTCAACTATAAAATCAAAACAACGAGGAAATATTAACAACAATTCCAGAAGGGTTCAAATAGCTGGCACTAAGCCCAAATAATGATGATAGCAATTAGTTTTCAGTCAAATACGCGGTAAAATCATCAATCGGGATGGACAAGTCACAATCCCTAATAGTACACGACCCCACGCTCATTGTCAAGCGTGTGCCTCACCTAAATATATCACTACGATGTGCAATCCGGGGTTTCAAACCCTCAGAACATCATTTACAATCATTACTCACCTCTCTCCAGTCCGAACTCTAGCCCATGATACCTTTACCTCTCAAATTGGCCTCCGGATGCTCCAAATCTAGCCGAAATCAGTACAAAACCATCAAAATGTGCTAAGGGAACAAAGCTCACTTGAAAATAATCAAATTACCACAAAATTTCCGAAATTGGTCAAACCCGACCTCCGGGGCCACATCTCGGAATTTGACAAAAATCACAAAACTAAAATCCTTATACTCTCACGAGTCTAACCATACGAAAATTATCTAATTCTGATACAATTAGGTCCTTCAAATCATCATTTTACATTTTTGAAAGATTTTGCAATTTCTTCCCAAATTCCATCCCAATTCACGAATTAAATGATGAATTCAATGATAGATTCATGTACTCTAGCCAAATCTATGTTAGAATCACTTACCCTGATGAATTTCTTGAAAAACCTTCAAAAAATAGTTATCCGAGCTCTCTAGGTCAAAATATCACATAAAAACCCAAAACCTCGTATTTATAGCGTATCCCACAGATTTCCACCTCTGCAGACCGCACAAAATCGACCGCAGTCAGCACAAAACTAGTGCGGTCCGCACAAAAACAACCACGGCCGCACATGCTTTCCTCTGCAGTGATAGGCTTTAGTATTTTGGCCATAATGTTTGCTACAAATGACCAAATTGCGATATCTTTACCTTTCCGGAAACGAGACATAAAGGGCTACAACTTTTGTTTTTGAAGCATATCAAAATTCCTTGTAAATCAAAGGATATGAGCTTCCGAAATAGGACCAGTGAAATGTCCCCCACCGCGGCTGCACAGCATTTCGTGCGGTCCGCACAACACCTACCGTGGCCGCACTTCATTTTGTGCGGTGCGCACAGCACATACCACGGATGCACTTCATTTTGTGCAGATCGCGCGGGTGGGTTCCGAGGCCTGCAACCCTTCTGGACCTGCTACAGCTATGACTTTCGGCCTAAAACATCCCGGAACCTACCCGGGACCCACCCGGAACTCCCAGAACTTCAAACCAATTGTACCAACACATCCCATGACATCGTTCAAACTTGCTCAAAACTTCGGAACGCTCACAACAACATCAAATCACCAATTTAACATAGGATTCAAGCCTAAGAACTCCAAGAACTCTTAACTTATGCTTTCGATCAAAAAGTCTATCAAATCTCGTCCGAATGACCTGAAATTTTGCACATACATCCCAAATGACACAACAAAGCTACTGCAACTCTTGGAATTTCATTCTAACCTCTATATCAAAATCTCACCTATCAACCAGAAAAACGCCGAAATCTCGATTTCGCCAATTCAAGCCTAAACCTTCCACGAACTTCCAACATGCATTCCGATCACGCTCCTAAGTCCCAAATCACCTAACGGAGATAACCAAACCATAAAAATTCTAATCCGAGATCGCATACAAACAAGTCAAATCTTGGTCAAACCTTTCAAATTTTAAGCTTTCAACTGAGACTGTTCTTCCAAATTAATTCTGATTAATCTGAAACCCAATACCAACAATTTACATAAGTCATAATACCCCTAACGAGGCAAGTCATGCACGAGAATTTGCAAGCAAAGTGCAAAATCTCAAAATGCCCGGTCGAGTCGTTATAGGAATAATCTTACCTCACAATGCTAAGTGGAAGTCTTCTCTCCAAAGCTCCCAAAATCGCCAATGGAAGAGTGAAATATGGCAAAAATGAACTTAGAACCAGTATTAAATGAACCTCACTGCCCAGCAATTTCCGCATCTGCGGTCAGGGGACCGCATCTGTGAGAGATGGGCCGCACCTGTGAAAATGGGCCAAAGAGCTGGGACCGAATCTGCGGCTTGGGAGCTGCTTCTGCGGTTCCTGGCCTGGCTTAACTGAGCTGCTTCTGTGATGCAAGGACAAAAGCCAAACTTAGTCGGGTCCCATATTTTCCTACGGACCCTCCGTTACTGTCAAATCAAAAATTCGGGTTCCTTTGCTCAAAATGTTGACCAAAGCCAAACTTAGTCTTTTAAGAAAATTCTAAGAACTCAAATGGGCATATTTCACTCGAAACTCTTCCAAACCCCGAACTAACCGTCCCCGCAAGTCGTAAATTAGCTGAAGAAAGTATGGGAAGTTTTATTTAGGGGAACGAGGTCCTAAAAGGGAAAACAACCAGTCGGGTCGTTACATTCTCCACCTCTTAAACAAACATTCATCCTCAAACGGACATAGAAAAGTACCTGAGCTGCTGAATAAATGTGGAAATCTGCTCCGCATGTCTTCCTCGGACTCCCAAGTCGCCTCTTCGACTGGTTAGCCCCTCCACTGGACCTTCACCGCAGAAATCCTCTTGGATCTCAACTGGCGATCCTGTCTATCAATAATGGCAACTGGCTCCTCCTCATAACCCAAACTCTCGTCCAGTTGAATAGTACCGAAGTCCAACACATGGGAGAAGTCGGCATGGTACTTCCGAAGCATCGATACATGAAAAATTGGATGAACTGCAGATAAGCTGGGGGGTAAGGCAAGCTCATAAGCAACCTCCCCAACTCTCCTCAACACCTCAAAGGGACCAATAAACCTTGGGCTCAACTTGCCCTTCTTCCCGAACCTCATAATTCCCTTCATTGGCGAGACTTTCAAGAGAACCTTCTCGCCAACCATGATTGATACATCACGTGCCTTCTGATCCACGTAACTCTTTTGTATGGACTGAGCTGTGCGAAGCCTCTCCTGGATCAGCTTTACCTTGTCCAAGGCATCCTGTACCAAATCTATACCGTATAACTTAGCCTTGCCAGGCTCGAACCACCCGATAGGAGAATGACAACGTCGACCATATAAAGCCTCGTATGGAGCCATATCTATGCTGGACTGATAGCTGTTGTTATATGCAAACTCTGCCAAGGGCAAGAACTGATACCTCTGCCCTCCATAGTCAATCACACATGCTCTAAGCATATCCTCTAAAATCTGAACTGTCCGCTCTAACTACCCGTCGGTCTGAGGATGGAATGCTGTGCTAAGCTCTACACTGGTCCCCAACTCACTCTGAACGGCTCTCCAGAAATGGGAAGTGAACAGAGGGCCTCTGTCTGATATGATGGAAATAGGCACACCGTGCAACCGGACTATCTCCCGAATGTAAATCTAAGCATACCTCTCTGCTGTATAATTAGTCGCCACTAGAATGAAGTGAGAAGACTTGGTCAACCTATCGACAATGACCCACACGGAGTCGAACTTCTGCAAAGTCTGTGGCAACCCAACTACGAAATCCATGGTGATACGCTCCCACTTCTACTATAGGATAGACATCTGCTGAAGTAGGCCACCCAGCCTCTGGTGTTCATACTTGACCTGCTTGTAATTCAAACACTTATCCACATACTCTACTATGTCTTTCTTCATTCTCCGCCACCAATAATGCTTCCTCAAGTCACGATACATCTTCGTAGCACCCGGATGAATGGAATACCACGAACTGTGAGCCTTCTCTAGGATCCTCTCCCTCAGACCATCAACATTAGGAACACATAGATGGCCCTGGAGTCGCAAAACACCATCCTCGCCAATAGAAATCTCTTTGGCACCTCCCTGAAGTAATGTCTCTCTAAGAACCTCCAAATGGGGATCATCGAACTGCCGAGCCTTGATCTGCCCCAATAATAAAGATTGAGCAACCACACACGCAAGAACTCGGCTGGGCTCTGAAATGTCCAATCTTACAAGTTTGTTAGTTAAGGATTGAATGTCCAAAGCTAGTATCCTCTCAGCTGCTGAAATGAATGCCAAACTACCCACACTCTCCACCTTTCTGCTTAAGGCATCTGCGACCATATTTGCCTTGCCCGGATGATAAATAATGGTGATGTCGTAATCCTTCAGTAACTCAAGCCACCTGTGCTGCCCTGATGGCTGACTCTGATAACCCGTAGATCGGCTAAAAGAAGCCTGAATAGCCGGTGGGCAGTATGACCTCTCCGGCATAGCACTAAAATAGGAACCAAAAGAATCCGGGGGACCTAAATACCCACTGGAGGAACCCTGAATAGCTGGCGGGCGATAAGAACTCTCTGGCATGGCGCTGAAATAGGGGCACACTGGAGCACCCCAAGCAGGTGGTGGTGCTGAATATAGGGGCCTGCTGGGCTGACCCCTCCCAAAATGGCCTCTACCCCTGGTCGGGGCACCTCTGAACTCTCTGAAGAATCTAGCCCTCTTATCCTACTGCATCTTCTCTCTACCCCTCTGACGATATCCCTTAATCCTACGAGCAATCTCAACCACTAGCTGATACTCTGTACCCATCTCTACCTCTCGGGCCATGCCAAAGCGAATACCGGGGTGCAACCCCACAACAAATCTCTACACTCTCTCTGCATCTGTGGGAAGTATCATGAGTGCATGGCGAGACAACTCAAAAACACTCGCCTCATAATTGATCACAGATATCTGACCCTGCTCAAGATGCTCAAACTGATATCGTAGCTCCTCCCTCTCAGAAGGCGGAATGTACCTGTCCAAGAATAACTATGAGAATTGACCCCAAGTGATGGGAGGAGAACCTGCTGGCCTGCCAAGAACATAGGACTGCCACCATCTATGTGCCCTGCCCTCAAGCTAAAAAGTAGTGAAGTCAACTCTGTGCGACTCCAATATCCTCATATTGTGCAGTCTGTCCCTGCACCTGTCAATAAAGTCCTGGGCATCCTCATGATGCTCACCCCCGAAGACCGGAGGGTGAAGTCTAGTCCATCTATCCAATAGCTTCTATGGGTCACCATCCGCAACTAGCCTGGGCTGGGGTGCCACTGCAGCAACTGGTTGGGCCCCATTTGCGGGTAGTGCACCCGGAGTCTGATACACTACAGCTGCATGACCAGGAACCTGAGCAGTAGGGGTCTGTGCTCCCCCTCCCGCCTATGATGTAGTTGGATCTTCTGGAAATAAACCAGCCTGAGTCATAGAATCCATGAACTATAGCATGCAGCCCATGACCTCCTAGAATCTCGGTACTGTCATAAAATGCACCTCGCTCTGCTCCTTAATAACAGGATCTCCTGCGGGATCTGCTGGTGGTACTACTAGAATAACCTTAGGACGCCCTCGTCCCCTACCACGGGTCGGCTCCCTCCCCCGACCTCTACTTGGCCTCTAGCAACGGGGGGAGCAGCTCCGCTTGGGTCTGGAACATTAGTCGTGTATGTCCTCACCAGTTGTGAGAGAATAGAAGAGGGAAATTTAGTACACTAACCACTGTACGATAGGAAATGAATAAAGAGTAGTTTTTTCCTAATACCCTATAGCTTTTCAAAGATAAATACAAAATACAGACGTCTCCGTACCGATCTACAAGACTCTATTAGGTTTGCCCATGACTTGTGAGACCTACGTGAACCTAGTGCTCTGATACCATGTTGTCACGACCCATTTCAATAGTAGGTCATGATGGTGCTCGACACCATTTTCAGGCAAGCCAACGCGGAAATATAATTAAGTTCTCATTTTTACTTTTACCCAAACTAAGCGTAACAGATTCTTAAGTTTAAAGTTAAGACCAGAAACGATTAGTAATATATCAAAATGATTATACAACCCAAAAAAAATAAATGTCTACTAACGTGTATGCCGAGACCTGGTGTCACAAGTAATAGACAATTAGTAGAATATACAAAAGAATAACTCTATCCTACTGTCTGAGATAGAATAGACAGGAAAAGTAAGAAAAGACTCTATCTGGCTTCTGAACGGCATAGGAAGGGAGCAGCTCACAGTGGAAGTCTCAGTCTATGAATCAGGGGCGCGCACCAGACTGATAGCCAGATGTTCCTGCCTCAGATCCTGTACAATTAATTACAGAAGTGTAGTATAAGTACATAAATAATATGTACCCAGTAAGTATCCCATCTAATCTTTTAGAAGTAGAGACGAGAGGTCGACTTGATACTTACTAGGGTTAATAATATAATAAAGTGCTATGCTAAGCATGTGGGTTACCAATAATCAACAACAAGAGGTAAAAATCATGTTCTTAACAATATTCCAGTTAGCCATTTACATTTCGAAATGTTAGCAAAACAAATCATGTATAAGTTTTCACATAGATATCATGCGCACATTATGCCGAGGTCGACGACCCGATCCAATAGAAAATAAAATGTGCACTGTCGAGGGTCGAACGACGCGAATCATAGATGCATCTATTTATACCGAGCTGATCGGCCCGATCCACAAATAACAAGAAATATCAAGAATACACACGAAGGAGCATCTATATTCAAATAAATTCATAAAAGGGTTTCACAAGTATACATGTTCATTCTTATTCCTTTTTCAAGTCTCTAGCATATCCTAAGTGATCGCATTAGCAAGAGAATATAGAGATATTCACAAATATGGCATGATGTGGGTCCTAGACTACCCGGACAATTAACATAATAGTAGCTACGCACGGACTCTCATCACCTAGTGCGTACGTAACCCCCACATTTAGTAGCAATTACTCATTTATTATACCTATGGGGACAATTCCATCATACAAGGTTAGAAAGGAGACTTACCTCGCTCCAAAGTATACTTCAATTGCCAAGAATGAGCCCGAACCCTCAATTTAGAGCCGAACGATTCCAAACTAGTTAAATGAAAGAGGAACTAGTCAATATAGACTCACAAGATCGAATTCCAACTATTTAAGCAATTTCCCAACCCTTAACACAAGTTTCCTAAAATCCGACCCCGGTCCCATATGCCCGGATTCCGAAATTTTTCGAAAGAAGTTGTTCTCTACAACCTAAAGATCAAGAATATATGACTTCTAATCAATTCCATAACAATTTTCATAGTTAAATCTAACTCTTATTAAAACCCTAGGTCTTGCTCTAACCCATTGATTTTACCTGATTTCTAGTGTTTAATCTACATAAAATGCAAATATTATACTAAGTATGAGTGGAATAAACTTACCTCACAATACTAAGTAGAAGTCTTCTCTTCAAAGCTCCCAAAATCGCCAATGGAAGAGTGAAATATGACAAAAATGGACTTAGAACCCGTATTAAATGAACCTCACTGCCCAGCGAATTCCGCATCTGCGAGAGATGGGCTGTACCTACGAAAATGGGCCAAAGAGCTGGGACCGCATCTGCGGTCTCCAGGCTGCATCTGCGGTTCTTGGCCTGGCTTACCTGAGCCGCTTCTGCGATGCAAGGACCGCATCTGCGATCTCACACTTGCGGTCCATCAACCGCAGGTGCGGTTATGATAGAAGCAACAACCTTCAACACTTCTCAAATTTTTTCACTTCACTCGAGCCTCGTCCGATTGACGCTCAGGGCTCCCAGGCCCCGTCCGAACATACCGACAAGGCTGAAATCACGAAATGGACCTATTCGAACCTTCGGAACGCCCGAAACAACGCTAAATCTAAGAATCATCCCCTACAACCAATTGAATCAAACCTTTGAACTTCAAGTTCTTAATTTTTCTCTAACGGGCCAAAACGCCCTTAAACTACTCGGATTGACACCAAATTTTATGGACAAGTTTTAAATGATATTTCGGACCTGTACCAGGATTCGGAACCAACATACGAGCCCTATACCCATGAAATCAATCATTACTTAGTTTCTTTAAATCCTTAAAACTTTAAATTAGCAATTTCTAATAAGAATTCATTACTCGGGCTAGGGATCTCGGAATTCGATTCCGGGCATATGCCCAGGTCCCATATTTTCTTACAGAACCCCCGGGACTGTCAAATCACGAATTCGGGTCCGTTTTCTCAAAATGTTGACCAAAGTCAAACTTAGTCCTTTAAGAAAATTCTAAGAACTCAAATGAGCATATTTCACTCGAAACTCTTCCAAACTCCGAACTAACCGTCCCCGCAAGTTGTAAATTAGCTGAAGCAAGTGTGAAAAGTTTTATTTAGGGGAACGGGATCTTAAAAGATAAAACGACCAGTTGGGTCGTTACACTATATATGTAGTTAATGTAGTACGAAGTGTGTGTGTTATATATATATATATATACACACACTAACATATACTATAACAAGTTATATATATGTTATAGTATTACCAAATTGACTGAACCAATTCCTATTTGATTTTTCATTTAATTATCATACGTTTTTGTGTGTTTATGTGACTTTCTTTTTTTAATTTTTGTCGTAGGTTTTTTCTTACATTATCTTTTTCTTTGTTCCAAGAATATTATTTTGTCGTGTCAAGACTCATTAATGCATTAGTCTATTTTTTATGATTTATTTATTTTCATTTTAGTCATGTACTTAAAAACATTTCTTATTTTAGTCGTCTATTACTATTTTAAATTTAGTCCTATATTTTATTACTTTAAATCCAATCAATTACGATACTAACTCAATAAATCAAGCAAAAATGAATAAGAGCATTTTTGAGTAAGCTTATAAATTATTTTTTTTGGTAATTAAAATTTTCATTTCTCAACAAATATTTACATACTATACTCGAGCTTAATCTTATAAATTATATAAGTTAATTTTACTCAATATTCATCTAATTAGTCAATATAATAAGTGAAATCTTAGTACTTACCTTACACATGTATAAGATAAGAAATTTATTTTTAATAAGAGTTGTGTATATTCTTTGTTTCACTAAATAGGAATAAAATATAATTATATTATGTAATCGATCACGTAAATGAAGTGCTTTAGAAATAAAATCAAGCGACGTCTTTACCTTTTAATCAAATATTACTCCTACAATATTTTTGTACAATAAAGCAGAACAAACTGGAAAAGAGAACCACTAGACTAGTTAGTATTTGTCGTGTTGGGATGCCTGATATGATTACTAAAACATGACTAGAATAAGGATACAAGTTTTAGCACTCTTATAGATTAAGTAAACTATATATATGGATAAAACCTTTTCAGTTATTAATAATGCATAATATGACATAAACACATGTATACCTAGCTTGGTCTCATTATAAATGAAACGATATCTTTATCAATTCAATCAAACATTACTCCTATAATTAATATATGATTATTTATTAGTTTCAGGAACCTATAAATTTTTTGTTGATATTTATTTTATAACAGAGATATATCTTTATATTATTATTTATGTTATTTTTTAAAAATATTATCTCTTTTGATATAAGGTACACGTGCAAAGCGCGTACACTAAAACTAGTATATATAAGAACATGAAGCGCTAGGAACACAGAGCCAGGTTCTTCTAGGTATTGATACACTTGTAAATTGATTCATCGACTTATAATCTACTCAGATGCATCTTTGAATATTAAAAACAAAACGTCTCGATTTATATCAATTAATATATTATAATTGATTCATCGACTTATAACCTAGTGATGAATGAATGTAATTCATTAACTCCGTCACAATACAAATAATGAATACAATATCATGTTGCTAATTTAAATTTATGTATATTTAGCGATCAAAGTTGGTCTCTTTCAGGCCAACAATGGTCAAAATTAAAAATCACTTTTGTATTTACTATCTAAATAATATAAATGTAACACGTTAACACTTTTGTAATACAAAGGATGAATAGACTAAAATATACTCTAACATGCTATATATGCAGTTAAGCAGTACAACGAAGCGTGCGTGTGTGTCTATATATATATATATATATATAAGAACATGAAGCGCTCGGAACACAGGGACGGGTTCTTTTAGGTATTGATACACTTGTAAATTGATTCATCAACTTATAACCCACTCAAATGCATCTTTGAATATTAAAAACAAAACGTCTCGACTTATATCAATTAATAGGTTATAATTGATTCATCGACTTGTAACCTAGTGATGAATGAATGTAATTCATTAACTCTGTTATAATACAAATAATGAATACTATTATATCAATTAATAGAATAATATTATATTGGTTTATCAATTCGTTAATTATTCGTACATAGTAATGTATAAGATTGATCATCAATTACAATATAGTTTATGCGTGTATATGAAATTACTCATATACTTAAATATAACTTAAAAAATTCCTTTACATACATGCTATTATAATCTATTAAAAGTAGTTACCTAGTTAATATAATTTTTTTTAAAGATTATGCTTATAGTTTTTAATTATTTATAATAATTGCAGTTAAATAAAATAAATATTTATAGCTAATAAGATTTTTTATAGCTTATAATATTTAAAAACCAAAACAGAAAAAAAAAGTTATTTTTTTAGAAATAGCGACCAACGTTGGTCGCTATTTTGGTCAAACAGTCAAAACTTAATTAGATACCAAAAATAGCGACCAACGTTGGTCGCTTTTTGTAAATCCAGACTCAAAAACGGCTTTTCCCCTTTCATTCTATTATTTTCTTCCCCAAAATTTCCCCAACTCTTTCTCAACACATTCCCCTCCTTCTCTATTTCCCTCACACAAATCAATTCCCCCACCCCGCGCCACCGCTGTGACTGCCAGAGCCACCGCCGGAGCCGCCGTTGCCACCGCTGCCGCTGCCCCTTTCTCTCCTTCTCCACCTAAAAAAACCTAGGTTTGAATTATAACCTTGAATCTTTGTTATTTCTAGTTTTTGTTTTAATTATTTAATATTGTAGTTTAAGGATATGAATTAGTGTTTAAATTCTTTGAACATTGTATTTTATTGAGGATTAGGGTTTAGGTCTTGTTTTAGTTAACTTTGTTAATTATTTTTATTAACTAATTAGTTTAATTAGTGTTGAATTTAATTTAGTTAGATTTGAATTATACTATGTATTGTCTTAATAGTTTAGTTAGAATCTAAGGTTTAGGATATGAATTGGACTTTTAGGATATGAATTGAAATTTTAGGATATGAATTGAACCTTTAGGATATGAATTGAACCTTTAGGATATGAATTGAACCTTTAGGATATGAATTGGACTTTTAGTTTATGTATTGAAATTTTAGTTTATAAATTATTTTAGGATATGAAGTGAACTTTTGGGGATATGAATTAAAATTTTAGGATATGAATTGAACCTTTAGGATATGAATTGAAATTTTTGTGTATGAATTGAACTTTTATGATATGAATTGAGCCTTTAGGATATTGTGACGACCCGTCTAGTCGTCTCATGAGTACCGCTCCGTTTCCTCCATTTCAACTTCTTTATGCTTTGTTATCCGTGTTTTGTGGTATTGGGTTGGTCAGATCGAGTCCCGAATGAGTTTGGTGAAGTTTGAGACACTTAGTCTCTTTTAAGAAGGCTTAAGTTGAAAAAGTCAACCGGATATTGATTTATGTGTTAGAGGGCTCAGATATGAGTTCCGATGATTTGTTTATCTTTGGGAGTTGATTTGTGACTTAGGAGCGTGATCGGAATGAGTTTGGAGGTTCGGAGTAGACTTAGGCTTGAATTGGCGAAATTGATATTTTGGCGATTTCCAGTTCACCCCTGGAGCACAGTATCAACGAATCAATTACGAGCTGGATGGGCGAACTTCTATTTGTTTACTTATCTGTCAATTACTTGTTTTACTTGTTGAAAAGGGATTTTACTTGACTCTTCACTGTTTTACTATTTTAAGTGATTTTTTACTGCTTCAGTATAGAATGCCTTGTGTTTTACGTGTTTTCTTACTTTCAGTCGTTATTTACATTTGTTACTCACTGAGTTGGAGTACTCACTTTACTCCCTGCACCCTGTGTGCAGATTCATGCATAGCTAGTAATGCTCCTGAGTGTTGGTTCCTCTAGTTCTAGGCGATTTTCGGAGACTTCGAGGTAGTTGTTGACGTCCGCACCCCTGTGTCTCTACTTCTTTATCATTTATGTTTCCTTTCAAACACTTGTAGTAGTTTATGACTTTAGCAGACTAGTATTATGGTTTAGTGATGCTCATGACTTGTGACACCCCGGTTAGGGCTGTGTCGGGTTGGACTTTCCGCATTGTTATTGATATTTCCGCTATTTAGTAGTGTTTAAATCATGTTTAGACTATTATTATGTTGATTAACTACTTTAAAAGTTGAGTTGGGTTGAACTGGCTGGCCTTGTCTTCACGAGAGGCACCATCACGACCGGGTTCGGGGTTAGGGTCGTGACAGTAGTTGACTTGTTTTGATAAAAGCGGTGGCGCACATGCTAGGTGACGAGCGGTGGGCATGCACTGGTAGGGATTGTGACCTGGTCCGTCCCGTAGTGACTATTAATCCGTGTATTTGATTTAAAAGTACTATGTTATTTCGTATTTTGGATATTTATACTGTATTATGGGTTGTATGCCATGTTTGGGACCTTGTGCCGACCTGTAGAAACCTTTAGGGGCATTTTGACTGTTTTTCCTCACTTTACTTGCTAAAAGCATATCCTCAGTCCTATTTTACCTGTTTAAAAGCTAAAACTGGCTTTGTCGCTTACTCCTAATTGTGAGGACTGTTTAGGTTGAGTTCCCTGATTCATGTTATTGTGACCGAGAGGTTGTGAGGTGAAGGACCGAGAGAGGTTAAGAATCCAATTGTGAGGACATTATATGTATATATTATGGATTGGGCTGCACGCCGCAGCGATACTTGTATGGATCGGGCTACATGCCGCAGCGATATATATATATATATTGGATCGGGCTGCTCACCGCAGTGATATGACACTTGGGCTGTAGGATCCCCTCCGGAGTCTGCACACCCCTAGTGAGCGTAGTTGACTATAAATATATGGATCGGGCTGCACGCCACAACAGTTACTATGATTTATATTATTATGAGATATAAATAAGCCGAGTGCTGAGAGTTGAGTCACGAGTGACTGAAAGGCTACCCGAGGGGCTAGATTCTGAGTGATTCCTTGCCCGAGAGGCCTTGTCATGATGTTTTCACTGATTTCACTCTTTTTTTAAATAAGCCTCTGTTTGATATACAGCTAAGTAATTGGTTCCAAATGATTAAACTGGAAATGTTGTTTTATAACAAAAATTGTTTTTTGAACTGTAAAGATGACATGTTATTTTGTTGGTTATTCCGTTATGTATTTTTGAACTGCTCGTCACTACTTTCAGACCTTATGTACTTTAGTTATTTACTGAGTTGGCGTACTCACGTTACTCCATGTGCCTTGTGTGCAGATCCAGGTGCCCGAGCGGCCGAGTGAGCATTATTCAGCTGGTTCAGTTTTCTATTGGGGATTTCAAGCTAGCTGCATGGCGTTCGAAGCCCTGTTCTCTCCGTTCTATCTTGTTATTGTCACACCTCCTTTTTGCGCGCCTGCCCCGAAGGGTAGAATGCGCGAGATATTTTTTCTAATTTAAGTGACAATATTCGAAATGGGATTATTTATTTAATTCAGAGTCGCCACTTGGGAAAGGTTTGGCTTTTGGTGTCCCAAGTCACCGGTTTATCTTGAATCCCAAATCGAGGAAAATATTCGACTTTCCAAATCTGCGAACCAGAAATTCTAAGTAAGGAATTCTGTTGACCCGAGAGAAGGTGTTAGGCACCCCCGAATCCCGTGGTTCTAGCACGATCGCTTAAATTGTTATGATGGCTAAATATCTGATTTTAATAGATGTTATGACTTGTATGCTTTTATTAGGTTTAAACCGCTTTTATTATTATCATTTATTTTTATAGAATTACAACGTTGTGAAAATGCATCTTGAACCACGTCACAATCAATGCACCCGTAGTTGTTAACACATTTCGACTCCGTTGAGATTTGAATTTGGGTCACATAAATGCGCACTCGAATTTAAGAATGTAATTTAATTAAGTCGCGCCTAAAGAGTCTAACGCGTTATTATCTTTGGGGAAGGCAGTGAAATTCACTAAACAGTCCATCCCAAATTCTAAGTATTTATTATGATCAATTATTGAGGGCCCCGCAATTTGCATTTTTACTTGGCGAGGCTCGTCTCGTTATTTATTTAAAGGATAATCTTAGCATGACTACATTTCCTATTTTTGTTTTCTAAAATAAATGGAAGAAGGAAAATACATTCTAATTAAGTTACATGTTTGGCCTAACCCGGATTCTTGTTAGTCATCTGATTAATTATTTACGAGGCGGGAATTGTTTCGTGCCTTATTCCATGGGTAAGCATGCTTTAATTTGATAAAGGGGATTGCATACGAAATTTGATGAAAGGCTAAACTTACTCCAAATGTTTCTTGAGTTGAATTTAACTAACTTATTTAGACTAGATTAAGGGAATTAACTACTAGAAACTGTTACTAATGGAATTCGAACGTGGTCCTATATACTGCCTAACGGGATCCGATAAAAAAGACTTAAAATAAATCAGAACTACGTTGTATTTAATAAGGTTGAAGCATTCTGCCCTATACATACAATATATAGCTGAAAAGGAATCTAGTTATCACTATGTCAATTATTCATGCATTCTTCGAATTGCATAATTGCATCCTTCGCACAACCAAACAACTATGAATCATAATACTAAAGAAAAAGACTAAAACTTTAGTTAAGTATAAAACTAACTATCATTTTTATGCTATTGAATTACAGACTAGCAAGTTACATGAGTCCATCAATATACTATGAGTATTGCAGCAAATGATTAAACTTCTTCAACATCTTTCATTTCATGCTTTCAACTGTTACGATTACATCAACGTGGGATTCAAAATGTGTACCTGGAATGCTGAAATGCAAAGAAGAAGAAGAGGATAGGGAAAAATCAATAGCAGCAACAGAAGATAGCAGCAACGACAAACAATACAGCAGCAATGACAATCCCAAGCAAAATAAACCAAAGCAGTAACCCGATGATACAGTACCCAATGTCGATTTTTCAAATACTTAAGGGAAAATCCTAAATCTTGACAGAACCAGTAGTAACTTGATGCTAAATTTCAAACAAAAAGGATGAGGAACAGCAGTGTTTTCAGTTTCAAATAAACAAGAATTTCTTTTCTATCTCCCTCCCTGATTTCTGAAACCTCTCTTTCTTATTCAAAGCTGTTTTTTTAGTTTCAGCTTCTCTCTGTATGTGTGTGTGTAACTGTGTCTGTGTGTGTGTATGCCCTGTCTCTATATCTATCTCTGTATATCTCTCTAATGGAACCCCCTCTATTTATAACCTTCCTCAGACCATCTAACAGCCTGTAAAACCATTAAACTCCCTCCCCTCTCTTGCTGTTTTTCCACTCCCAGATAAAATAAAAGCCATCCCATGAGATTCCCCTGACAACATGCTTTATCATTTTATTAAATTAAAACAAGCATGGGCAGCAGGAATGTAATCTGACAGCACATGCTGTCCAATTATTCCAATCTCTAATTTCTGTCCAAACACATGCTGCCCAGAGTCAAAAGTGAGCACTTATGCTATTAAATTGAACTACAATATGTAATTCTTGCTAACACCAACATCTAATCAATCCTTAAACTTTTCTGCTTCAAATACACCAACTATAAATAGCTATACTCAATTCTTAATTTGATTCAAACAAAACTTCAAGCAGAAAACCAATAACATGAATCAGATTATTACCATTCAAAGCTAAACTAATTGACGACATATATCGACTCGACTATACTAATTGTAACACAGGGCAAGCAGCCGACCAATCAAACAACACAAAATAAGGCATAACACTGTTCTTGACAATTTGCACGATACAGGGGAAAAACCAAACATTACTGATTCGACGATGTCAGTCTCATTGAAATATGTATACTACTATACGGATTCATCACAACAGAATAAACAAATCAACCAAATAGAAGGTCTTAAGGGGATGGGGAAACAAACTGACAACAGAAAACCCAAGAATAAACAAACAAACTAAAAAAAATATGCTGATAAATTAATCTAAACTAAATAGATAACAAGAAAGGAACAATGAACAAACCAGAAAAATTTTAAACACGGATGACCCAGGCCTGAGCTTGGTTTGCCCATTTGAGGTCGGACAAATCCTAAACGAGGTGTTCTCGAACGAACACTTCGATTAGGATCTACTAGACCTCAAACTTTCATTTAAATCTGAACAGACTTCACCAATTATTGTGCTCTAGGGTTTGAATCTTCAGATTTGGTGTTTTGGGATTTGTGGGTAGATTCGGACCAAACCAAGCTTGGTTTGGTCACGAGGGAGGTTAGGGGATTGTCTAGTGTGAATCTGGGGTGGTTTGGTGTAGGTCAAAGGTCCGGCTCGAATCTTCATTTGAAGATTCGAGATGGTGGGGGAGGATTCGAGATCTATGGTTAGTGGATCTGTGTTCAGGGGGTTGAGGTGGTCCTAGGGTGTTAAGGTGGTGGTCACCGGCGTCCTTGCCGCCGGGTTTAATGGTGAGGGGAAAAGGGGCGGCGTTAGGGTTCCAAGGGATTGGGGTCTGGTGAGGACGACCTAAGGGCAGGGTGGTCTGGCTTGGGGGCGTGGGGTAAAAGGGATGGGCTTATATAGTTAGTGAATGAATAGATCCTGGTCATTGGATGAAGCGAGATGAAGGTCCAAGATCTTCCAGCTGGTGAGGAACAGTGTCGTTTCAAATGCCAGGGGTTGGGTTGGTCCGGGGTTGAACGGGTCGGGTTTAAATGTGGGTATGGAGATGTGACGAGGGCCGTTAGATCAATCTGGTTTGAACGGCTGAGATGGGTTGCCCTTGAAACGACGTAGTTTTGGTGTCAAACTACGTCGTTTGGAGGCCTGGGAGATGGGTCCAATTTAATGGCCCAATTCCGATTAAACTCATTTCTTTTCCTTCTTTTAATTTTTTTTTGATTTAAATAAAATTCCTAACTAATTTGTAAAATCAGAATAAAACCATACCAATATTAATTAATACTCAAACAACAATTATCACTCACATTAAACATTTAATAAAATCACTTAATGACAACAAAAATAGAATAAAAGACGCATATTTTTTATGATTTTCCTTTTAAAAACAAATTGTAGTTTGATTAATTCCTAGCAGTAAAATGACATCCTAAACTCACATGCGCCATATATATATATATATTTTTGTATTTTTGTTGGATAAGACTAAATAGACACGGACAAAGACCACAAATAGCTAACAAAAAATGCCACGTAAATTCCAAAAATTGTATGGCTAGGCCATTTGTTATTATTTTGATTTCTTTTGGAGTAATTGTCGTGTAAACAAAAATCACGTGCTCACAGCTGCCTCTCTTTGTGCGAAAACACGAAGAGTTTCCGTACAAAGATAAAGTGAGCGGATATGAGCGATATCTTGGAGCGATCCGCCCTTCGTTTTTCCCAATATCTCGGGACATCTTCTTTTTGTCTTTTTCTTCTTTTCTCTATTCTGGGTTGAGACTCATCTCGTGGGTCGTCTCGATCCATGCATCTCGAGGTTAGACCTGCGGGGAAAAACAGACGAACGAAATTTTCTGCCCCAGTTTCACTAGGAAAATTTCGTGAGTTAATTTCCCGGAAGTTTATAGAATTGGTGAAGGGATTGGAAAATTTCAGTCTACAAAAATGCAACTTCGGTATTGGATCCCTAATATTGCCAAAAGGTAAAAATGCTTAGTTCAGGGTTGGAGCCCTAATGCTGGCTAAATGGAAAAATGCTCAGTTCAGGGTTGGAGCCCTAATGCTGGCTAAATGGAAAAAGCTCAGTTCAGGGCTGGAGCCCTAATGCTGGCTAACAGAACAATGCTCAGTTCAGGGTTGGAGCACTAATGCTGGCTAAATGGAAAAAGCTCAGTTCAGTGTTGGAGCCCTAATGTTGGCTAACAGAACAATGCTCAGTTCAGGATTGGAGTCCTAATGCTGGCTAAATGGAAAAAGCTCAGTTCAGGGTTGGAGCCCTAATGCTGGCTAACAGAACAATGCTCAGTTCATGGTAAGAGCCCTAATGCTGGCTAACAGAACAATGCTCAGTTCAGGGTTGGAGCCTTAATGCTGGCTAAATGAAAAAAGCTCAGTTCAGGGTTGGAGCCCTAATGCTGGCTAACAGAACAATGCTCAGTTCAGGGTTGGAGCCCTAATGCTGGCTAACAGAACAATGCTTAGTTCAGGGTTGGAGCCCTAATGCTGGCTAAATGGAAAAAGTTCAGTTCAGGGTTGGAGCCCTAATGCTGGCTAACAGAACAATGTTCAGTTCAGGGTTGGAGCCCTAATGCTGGCTAAATGGAAAAAGCTCAGTTCAGGGTTGGAGCCCTAATGCTGGCTAATAGAACAATGCTCAGTTCAGGGTTGGAGCCCTAATGCTGACTAACAGAACAATGCTTAGTTCAGGGTTGGAGTCCTAATACTGGCTAAATGGAAAAAGCTCAGTTCAGGGTTGGAGCCCTAATGCTGGCTAACAGAACAATGCTCAGTTCAGGGTTGGAGCCCTAATGCTGGCTAAATGGAAAAAGCTCAGTTCAGGGTTGGAGCCCTAATGCTGGCTAACAGAACAATGCTCAGTTCAGGGTTGGAGCCTTAATGCTGGCTAAATGAAAAAAGCTCAGTTCAGGGTTGGAGCCCTAATGCTGGCTAACAGAACAATGCTCAGTTCAGGGTTGGAGCCCTAATGCTGGCTAAATAGAAAAAGCTCAGTTCAGGGTTGTAGCCCTAATGCTGGCTAACAGAACAATGCTCAGTTCAGGGTTGGAGCCCTAATGCTGGCTAAATGGAAAAGGCTCAGTTCAGGGTTGGAGCCCTAATGCTAGCTAACAGAACAATGCTCAGTTCAGGGTTGGAGCCCTAATGCTGGCTAAATGGAAAAAGCTCAGTTCAGGGTTGGAGCCCTAATGCTGACTAACAGAACAATGCTTAGTTCAGGGTTGGAGTCCTAATACTGGCTAAATGGAAAAAGCTCAGTTCAGGGTTGGAGCCCTAATGCTGGCTAACAGAACAATGCTCAGTTCAGGGTTGGAGCCCTAATGCTGGCTAAATGGAAAAAGCTCAGTTCAGGGTTGGAGCCCTAATGCTGGCTAACAGAACAATGCTCAGTTCAGGGTTGGAGCCCTAATGCTGGCTAAATGGAAAAAGCTCAGTTTAGGGTTGGAGCCCTAATATTGGCTAACAGAACAATGCTCAGTTCAGGGTTGGAGCTCTAATGCTGGCTAAATGGAAAAAGCTCAGTTCAGGGTTGGAGCCCTAATGCTGGCTAACAGAACAATGCTCAGTTCAGGGTTGGAGCCCTAATGCTGGCTAAATGAAAAAAGCCGGGGATACTAACTGACCCTTTTTTTGAGTTTTCTTGTTTTAGTAAAAAATGTAAAAGAGAATTTTGTGGAAACTTCCCTTTCGAGTGGATTCCTTATTGCCAAACCGTTTCTTGCACTCATGTATTCCTTTTCTTCTTTGGGAGACACCTGCTTTTTGCACGGTTGTCTTGGATCATACATGTTTCAACTTTTCAAACAAAGAACAATTGTCAGTTCGGAAATGACGGTTGGTTTGATGACCTTGATTGTTCCAGTTGCTTTGTTGCGTCCTTATTTCTGTTGAGAAATTCTGCCATTGATTGGATTCAAAAGGCGAAACCCTTTTAGACTGCTCAAGCTTGCATTTCCAGATTCTGTGATGATTTGCCTGCATAAGGCTTTGGGTTCTTCCGTCCCATTCTGTTTGGGGATTTTGAGTGGGGACTTTTACTGGTGGGAATCTGTGGGGATTTGTACAAGGCGAGACCCTCGTGGGGATTTGTCTGAAGGTGGCTCTGTAGGGATTTTTTTTACAAAGCGGACTCGCTGGGGATTTGTTGGGGCAGACTCGCTGGGGATTTGTTGGGGCAGACTCTTTGGGGAATTTTACAAAGGGAGACTTTGTGGGGATTTTTACAAAGGGAAGCCCTTTGGGGATTTGTACAAAGGGAAAACCTGTGGGGAATTTTTTTTTTTGAATCTACTTCGAATGCAGTCAACATCATGATCCATCGGGTTTGGACAAACATACCACTGAAGCGGCGTATTTTCCTTTGTGAAACGGAACTCCGTGAAACCAATCCTGCCACCTATCCTTTCCAGTATATCTGGAACTTGGGGTTAAAAATGAAATGGATTCAAAGAAAAGTAAAACAAAGAACGGGGAAAGCAAATTTCAGAAAAGAAGTGTCCCTTTCGGGACAAGAAAGACTTATCTGAGGGAAATATGCTGACTTTAAATGGACATGACATGCTTTTTGGACTGGACACCTGACCTTCCATGAACTTGCATTTCCTCCCGAACCAAAATGGATCTGTGTTTCCAAACCGGTGGAACTTTGCCGAGACTTCCTGAGGTGGAGTCATCTTTTCGGCCAACAGCGCCCTTTGCGGGTTTTTGCTAGTTGACCTCTCTCATTTCCCTCCTTGTTGTCGCTTGATAGCACTCTTTGCGAGTTTTTTACTAAACAAACTTTCTCATTTTGGTTTCTCTACTCCCGTCGCCTCACGGTGCCCGAAGGTTTTCACCGACAAGACTCTCTCATTTTATTTCTCTCAATTTAGAATGTACCGGCCTTCATTCGTGATATCTCTTGGCTCCCCCTACCTTTGGTAATTGATCCGAAGGACTTGTGCTTGGTAGATAATGGTAGATGAAACTACAACTTCTAAGCCGTTTGGTGTGCCCCGGTTTCAATTTCAGGGTAAATGGGATTTTATTGTTGGTGTGACTGAACCTCAAAGAGAGGCTGCCTACGTATCCTTTCGGAATCAAGTCAGACGTAGTTCAGGCCTCGATCAATGTTTTGTTTTGTTTGTTGTTTTTTTTTTTCGAGGATAGCCAAATAAATGTAATCGGCTCAAAGGGCTTGTAGAGAGAGTTGATAATGTTTGGGGTAGTGGTAATAAAACCTTCATCATTTCAAATGTGTCAGGACCACTGGAGTATAACTCAGACATAGTATCTTTTGACTGCATCCGCATTCACCGCTGTTTCGGGATCATTTCCTTCAATATCACCTAGATACAATGCTCCTCTCGGCAATATCTTCCTGATGATGTATGGGCCTTTCCAATTTGGAGCAAATTTTCCTTTCGCTTCCTGGTGATGTGGTAGAATGCGCCTCAGTACCAGTTGACCTACTTCGAAATTCCTGGGTCGGACTTTCTTGTTGTAAGCACGGGCCATTCTTCGTTGGTACAACTGCCCGTGTCAAACCACAGCCATTCGTTTCTCGTCAATCAGAGTCAACTGCTCCAATCGAGTCTTAACCCACTCACTATCTTCAATTTCTGCTTCGACAATGGTTCGGAGCAAAGGAATTTCTACTTGTGCTGGTATTATAGACTCGGTCCCATAAACCAAAAGATAAGGGGTTGCTCCTACTGACGTGCGTACAGTAGTGCGATATCCCAACAATGCAAAGGGTAGCTGTTCATACCACTGTCGGGAACTCTGGATCGTCTTCCCTAAAATCTTCTTGATGTTCTTGTTTGCTGCTTCTACAACGCCATTAGCCTTGGGCCGATAAAGAGTGGAATTCCTATGCGTTATTTTGAATTGCTCGCATACATCTCCCATCAAGTGACTATTCAGGTTCGCTGCGTTATCTGTGATGATAGTTGCAGGAATACCGAAACGACAGATAAGATTTGAATGTACAAAATCCACTACAGCTTTTTTAGTGACCGACTTGAGAGTGACAACCTCTACCTATTTTGTGAAGTAGTCGATAACAACCAGTATAAATCTGTGTCCATTTGAGGCCTTCGGCTCAATCGGACCAATGACGTCCATGCCCCAGGCAACAAATGGCCAAGGTGCAGACATGGGATGCAATTCCGTGGGAGGTGCATGAATCAAATCACCGTGCACCTGACACTGATGACATTTCCGAACGAAGCTAAAGCAATCCTTTTCCATGGTCATCCAGTAATAACCTGCTCGAAGGATTTTCTTTGCCAAAACATACCCATTCATGTGGGGTCCGCACACTCCCGCGTGTACTTCATGCATGATCCTTCCCGCCTCCTCGGCGTCAACACATCTTAGCAGATTGAGGTACGAGGTTCTTTTATACAATAACTCGCCGCTCAAAAAGAAACCACCTGCATGCCGCCTAATGGTTCTCTTTTGATCTCCAGTAGCATGTTCGGGATATTCTTGTGTCTTCAAGAACCTCTTGATATCATGGTACCATGGCTGATACACGATCCTGCCTCGATTACGTTACAGTAACCGTGTCTCTCCCTGATTTGGATTTCCAAGGGATCGACATGGGCGTTGCCTGGGTAGGGTAGCATCGAAGCCAAGGTAGCAAGTGCATCTGCTAGTTCATTGTGACATCGCGAGATATACCTGAACTCTATTGATTTAAAACGCTTGCCGAGATCCTCCACGTGCTGGCGGTAAGGAATAAGCTTGATATCCCGAGTTTCCCATTCACCCTGGGCTTGCCGGATAATCAGGTCAGAATCTCCCATAATCAATAAATCCTCGACATCCTGATCGATCGCCATATGCATGCCCATGATGCAGGCTTCATACTCAGCTGTATTGTTCGTGCAAAAGAAATGCAGTCTAGCTGTAGCAGGATAATGTTGACCGGAGGGCGAGATCAAAATCGCCCCGATTCCTACACCTTTGGCGTTTACGGCTCCATCAAAGAACATCTTCCAAACATGAGCATTTTCCGAGACTACTTTTACGGTGTTTATTTCTTCGTCCGGAAAATAAGTACTCAATGGTTGGTATTCTTCATCAACCGGGTTTTCGGCCAAATGATCGGCTAGCGCCTGGGCTTTCATTGCCGTGCGGGTGACATATATTATGTCAAATTCAGTAAGCAAGATTTCCACTTGGCCAATCTTCCAGTAGGCATCGGTTTCTGAAATATATACTTCAAAGGATCCAGCCTGCTTATGAGGAAAGTAGTGTGAGCTTGGAGATAATGTCTCAGCTTTTGAGCAACCCACGTCAGAGCGCAACATGTTCTTTCAGCAGAGTGTACTTGGCCTCGTAGCCGGTGAATTTCTTGCTCAAGTAGTAGATCGCCTGCTCCTTCTTTCCGGTTGCGTCATGTTGCCCGAGGACGCAACCAAAAGAATTTTCCAAAACTGTCAGATACAAGAACAGGGGTCTCTCTGGCTCTGACGGGACCAAAACTGGGGGATTTGAAAGATATTCTTTAATTCTGTCAAAAGCTTCTTGACACTCATCCGTCCATTTGATCGCTGCATCCTTCCTCAATAGCTTAAATATGGGCTCACACGTGCTAGTCAGCTGGGCAATGAATCGATTGATATAGTTTAACCTGCCCAACAAACTCATCACGTCTTTCTTCGTTCTTGGGGGAGGTAGATCCTTGATAGATTTTATCTTTGTTGGATCTAATTCGATGCCTCTCCTGCTTACTATGAAGCCCAAAAGCTTGCCAGATGGGACTCCGAAAGCACATTTGGCTGGGTTCAGCTTCAAGTCGTACTTCCTCAGTCTCTCGAAGAACTTCCTCAAGTCTTGGATGTGATTATCCTGCGTCCTGGACTTGACTATCACGTCGTCCACATACACCTCTATTTCCTGATGCATCATGTCATGAAAAATGGCTGTCATGGCCCTCATGTAAGTTGCCCCAGCATTTTTCAGACCAAATGGCATAACCCGATAACAGTAAGTGCCCCAAGGTGTGGTGAAGACAGTCTTTTCGGCGTCTTCTTCATCCATCAACACCTGATGATACCCAGCGTAACAATCTACGAAAGACTGGATCTCATGTTTGGCGCAATTATCAATAAGGATGTGGATGTTGGGCAATGGGAAATTATCTTTGGGACTTCCTCTATTCAAATCTCGGTAATCCACACATACCCGAGTCTTCCCATCTTTTTTCGGCACCGGAACTACATTTGCCAACCATGTGGTATACTGGACTACCTGAATCACTCCCGTTTTCAGCTGCTTGGTGATCTCTTCTTTAATTTTGTCACTGACCTCAGTTTTGAACTTTCTTTGCTTTTGTTTAACTGGAGGACAATCAGGGTGAATTGGCAATTTATGAACCACTAGATCAACACCTAATCCTGGCATGTCATCGTATGACCATGCAAACACATCTTTAAATTCAAAAAGGAGTTGAATTATCGCGTCTCACATTTTCTTGTCCGTGTGAATGCTTATTTTGGTCTCTCGGGTTTCTTCAGGAGTTCCCAAATTAATCGGTTCGGTGTCATTCAGATTTGGCTTAGGTTTATTCTCAAAGTGTTCCAATTCTCGGTTTATTTCCCTAAAAGCCTCTTCTTCGTCATATTCTGGTTCTTGGTTCATTATTTCGCAATTAAATAGCTCATTGTGATCTGGGCGTGAAGTCCGCAAGCATGTGATATTATTTAAAGCCACATTATTATAACTGAAAGAAAATATAAAGAAAAAATAACAAAAATTAGAACAAAGGAAAAATGAGAAAACAATGATTTTTATTTTCTTGGAATTTGGAAGACAACAAATGTTTATAACTCAAGAATTCAAAATAACAATTGAAAGGAAAAACATCCAAGTTATATCCTGGGGATAACTCGTAATGCAGGAAAGGTGGCAGGGCGGGTCTACCCGGACTCCTGTCTAGTCGGGAATGGCGTGGCCTCCCAGTTTCGAAGTTTGGCGTTTGGCCCCACATATAGCATCTCAGCGGTGCTTGTGCCTTCTCCCGGTTGATCTATGTGAGCTTCGTAGAGCATTTCCCTCATTGCCCCACATATCTCCTCGATTTCCTCGACCGTGAAAACCTCATCGTCTTCTTCTTCAGTGTATTTTGGTCCGACAAAAGTTTCATATAAATCCGGCAATAGCCGAGGCAATTTCCAACCCTCATTTTTCCTCTTCTTTGCCCACTCTTCGTCTTCTGGAGTTGGTTGAAAACCTATCCCAAAAAGTTTCTTGGCGGAAGGCAAGGTGATGGGTTCCATTATTCCTTGCAATATTCGTCGGAGCCCTTTCCCTGGCCTGAATCCATGCCGGATCATTTCTCTGGCCACCACGATCGAGGCGTTAGACAAGAAAGGTTGGGGGCAAGGTCTTCCCTCTTTATACTGCTCTGCTAACACAACTTCGAAAGCCTGATAGACCGTGTGCTCGCTCCCTTCCCTTGGTTCAAGATATGGGATGGATGGGTCCTGATAAATAGACTATTCGTCTTCTCCGTGGACCACAATTTCCCGGTCTTCATACTCAAACTTCACCATTTGATGAAGAGTGGAAGGTACAGCCCCTGCCGCATGAATCCAAGGTCTGCCGAGGAGAAAATTGTAGGACGTATCCATGTCAAGCACCTGGAAAGTTATTTCAAACTCTACTGGCCCTATAGTCAACACCAAATCTATTTCCCCAAGGGTGTCTCTCTTGATGCCATCAAAAGCCCTTACGCAGACATTATTGGGGCGGATTCTTCCGGTCCCAATTTCCATTCTCTATAGTGTGGAGAGCGGACAAATGTCAACACCTGAACCTCCATCCAACATTACCCGCTTGACATAGTAGTCTTCGTATTTAACTGTTAGATGCAAGGCTTTGTTGTGAGCCGCCCCCTCTGGGGGTAAGTCATTCTTGCTAAAAGAGACCTGGTTAACGGCGAAGAACCTTTCCGTCATCCGTTCCAGTTGTTCAACTGAGGTTTTAACTGGTACGTATGCTTCGTTCAGGGTCTTGAGCAAGATCGTTTGGTGCTTGGCCGACCTCATCAGCAGTGATAGCATGGACACTTGCTCGGGGCACTTGCGTAGTTGATCTACCACTTCGTAGTCTGGCATTTTCATTTGTTGGAAGAAAACTTCCGCTTCTTCAACGCTTACAGGCTTCTTTGGTGGGAAGCATCTCCGTGTGGCGTTGTTTAGCTCTTGAGTGTTCGAATACCTTCCAATGAAAGTATTTTCCGGAAGTTCTCCTGTGACTTCTCTACCTTTGTATGTAACCAATGTTCTCTGATAGTTCCATGGCACTGTGGACGGGTTGGTCATCGGCTTCTGTGGCACGCGTCCGGTAACCACTGGCTCGTTCAGCCAAGGTGGTTGAATCGTCCCCCGGACCACATAGGCCCCTTTTGGTACGTACATTGTCCTTGCCTTTTTGACTTTGAAACTCTGCGGTTTCTCTGTTCGACCTCGTGGGACGTAAAGAACTCCATTCTTCACAGGCATCGTCTTTTTCTCCACCTTCTTTTCGGGCTCGCCCTTGACGGTACTGACCTTCTTTTCACCTTTTTCTAGCTTCGGGGCTGTCTCAGGCTTTTTCCTTGCGTCGACGATGGCGATTATGGCTTTTTAATAAGGATCAAATTCTTTGTCCTCGCAGATCATTCCAATCAATGGCCCGTTATTGTGAGCAGGCAATGGATTGTTAGTCACATTTGGGACTTCCTCGTCCCTTAGTACTATTTTCCCCTGCTCTATTAAATTCTCGACTACCCTTCTCAAAGCCCAGCAGTCATTTGTATCATGCCCTTCCGCTCTTGAATGATAGGCGCATCTAACACCGGCTTTGTAAGAAAGTGATGCCGGATTGTGCCTTGTCTGAGGGACTGGCTACAGGAAACCCAACTGGACTAGCTTCGGGAACAAAGTAGAGTATGGTTCACCGATGGGTGTGAAAGTCCGCCTTCTAGGTGGTTCCTGAGGGCGGAAGTTATTTTGAAGAGGTTGTGGGTTATAATGGTTGCGGTAGGGAGACTGATTTCTGGGTAGAGCTTGGCCTCGATTGCCTTGCTGCGGTGGATGGACATAAGGCTGGGTGTTCATGACCATGTAGGGTTGAGAAACATATGCCACATTTTGGTGGGGGTAGTAGTGTTGTGGGGTTCTTTTTGGAAAACGGGGCCTGGGATTACGATATTCCCTTGCTTCTGATGCCGCCATGGCCGTTTCTTCCTTTTTCTTTCCTCTTGCCATTCCTCCGGCCCCGCTTTGGACGGCTTGGGAGGTTGCCCTTATGGCTGCCTGACTTAAGATTCTACCCGTCTTCAAACCATTCTCCACCATTTCCCCAATCTTGATCGCTTCTGCGAAAGGCTTTCCCATGGCTGACATCATGTTTTGGAAATAGTCGGACTCTTGAGCCTGGAGAAAAGTAGTGACCATTTCTATCTCGTCCATGGGAGGTTTTACTCTCGATGCCTGCTCGCGCCACTTAATAGCATATTCTCTGAAGCTTTCTGAAGGTTTCTTCTTCAAGTTTGACAGAGAATTTCGGTCGGGTGCAATGTCGATGTTATATTGGAATTGTCTCACAAAATCTCTGGCGAGATCATCCCATATATTCCATCGAGATATATCTTGGTCCATATACCATTCTGAGGCTATTCCTACCAGACTTTCCCCGAAGTATGCCATTAGCAATTCCTCTTTTCTGCCGGCTCCCCGCAATTGGTTGCAGTATTTCTTGAGATGAGCAATGGGGTCACCGTGCCCGTCGTACATATCAAACTTTGGGGGTTTTGAAACCCACTGGTAGGTGCACGTAAGGGAACATGCATAGATCGGTGTAGGAGACGCTCTTCTATCCGCTCAACCCTTGCATGTTCTTCAAACTCTGCTCAAGGCTTCTCATTCTTTTGGCCATCTCATCTTGTTTAGCAATTTTGGGGTTCTGATCCTGCCCAGGTGCAAACTCGCACTGAGGCTGTGGAGGATGAGTGCTGGTGGCGAACCGAGTTGGTTCCATTGAGAAAGATGGTGCTTGGAATGTAAACGAGGATGAGTCAAAATTTGGCTTGTGTGTAGCAGGTTGTGCCGTGATTGGACAGGGAGGTGCAGTAAGGATGTTTGTATTTACATCCGTTGTTGACACCCATGGATAAAAATCAGAGGGCGATCCAGTAGAGAAGGCCGAAATGGCTGGGTACCCGAATGGGGCAGCCAAATAGCTTATGGGGACGTTAGAAGTCCCGCTTGTCCTGGAGAACAACTCAGGGAATCCAGGGATGACACTTGGTGGCTCTTTTCCATTATTCCAGTCATCCAGCATTTCCAACATGCGGAGCCGCAGGATTCTATTCTCCTCCGCGGTTGCGGACTCGGGCGTGAGGACGGCCGAGATCTAACTCTCCTCGGAAACAGGAATTGTCGGCAAAGGAATTTCTGAAGACATTTCTATGCTTCATTTTGACCTTGTGAAGTAAGTGTGAGCACCGCCTCCTGGCTTAACAACAGGTAATTGAACACTCCCTTTCGACCTCGTGAAGTATGAGTGTGAGGCCAGACTTTCACCAAACCAACTGCCTTTTCCAAAACCTGGAAGGACTCAACGACAAACGAACAGTTAGTTTGAAACAAATAACAGATAGGCAATCTCACGTTGGGGCATGATGCACCTATACAGTTAAGTGAATTCCTACATGTTTGCGACGAAAGCATGCGTCATTCCGGCTTCCTTTTTAGGCTTTTTATTTTTATTATGTTTTTATTTTTCTTTTCTTTCTCCTTTTGTTACTGTTTTCAATTTTTGTGGTTAAAATGTGACCGGATCCGATGAAGATTGCCTACGTATCACGATACCACGCGAATCAGATCATTACGTAGTTCAAAACAGATGAGTGCAAAAGAAACACACATTTTATTACTGAAACGATCTATTACAACCAACATTTCCGGAAAAGGAAAAATAAACCTTGAAAATAAACATAGACTCAAAATAGACTAAAGCACCCTGATGCGAAAAGACAGACAGATGATGTTAAGATACAGACTCGACCTATGAATACATTATGGTTTCGAAATTGGTGCCCGCGGGGCATCGTTTGGCCTTGCTGCGGTCCTAGGTGTGAGATCCCTTTCAAGTTGCTCCAGCTCATGCATGGTCTACTTGACATAACCCATCACTGCCGAGAGAACGGTAATGCTGGTCATGTTCTCACACTGTAGACACCGTCTGATGATGGCATGAGCAATGGTCCTGATCTTATCTCTGGTTTGCTTCTTCTCTATGAGCAGGCGTTTTATCTGATCACTGCACGTCTTTAAGACCTGAGAATCCTGCATATGCTGATTATTCAGTTGCCGCACTTCTACCTTCATCTGGGCTAACAAGTCGTAATAGTATCTGCTCTCAATTTGGAAATCCTCAGCCTGATTAACTGCTTTAACCTCAAGTGTAGCCATCTCTCCCTTCATTTTGGCAACAATTTTCTCGTGGTCGCGTTTCAATTGACTCAAGTATCGGCGATGCTTATCTGCCCTTGTACCCCACTGTTCCTTGAGCTCTGCCATGACGTTTTCGGACCTTTCTAAACCATCTCGCCATTCCCTGACTTCACTTTTCAGCCCTTTTATCAACTGCTCGTCTGATCGACTCCTTGGTCGTTTATCAGCATCCATCCTCATCTGTTTGATCTGGGCCCTGAGCATCTCGTTTTCCTGAGTCAACCTATTCTGTTCTCCTAGATCGGTAGCAACTTGCACGTTGTGCTCATATTTCAGGCTTTCCACTTGCTGCTTCAACCTGCTGATTTCGGTACGATAGCCTCTTTCTTTCGCAAACCAATCCCACTGCTTTTGCGATGACTCGGCGAAATTCAGGATGTGGGGCCTTTTAGCCGGCCTTTCATGTTCGAGTTCTCTTCTGTACCATGCAAGGTAGCCTGGTGCCATCTCGCTTTTGGCCCGATCCCGCACGCAAGTATCTGCTTTCAAATATTGACATTCATTCCAGATCTGGCGGATTTTTGCTTCAGGAAATTGTCCGTCATGACTTATCTCAATTGTTTGAGCACTAAGATCTTCCTCGTGTGGTACTATCTGGTATCTTCCGAGCTGTCTCAAGACTTGGCAGGGCGCGTAAGGTTGAATGCTCTTAAGTCCCATCAGTAGGAAATGAGTTTTAGTTGCTGGCATATATATGATCTCATCAACAGGCAGCCATCTCAGTGTCCACTGTATTTGGCTGGCAGTAAGAGCTTGAAAGAATGAGGTCCATGCCATAACTCCTTTGGGCAGACTGATCTCTTTGGTTATCGTGTAAAATTCTTCTATGCAGGTTTTCTCCGAGGAACTATGGCTCAAGAGCTCGGAACGATGGCAGAGATGTTCAATCATCCACATTTGTAGCAGCAAGTTACAACCTTCGAAGAAATTCCCCCGGCTTTGCAAGCTGTGAGAGCTCGAAAGATATCAGATACCACCATAGGCGCGAGAGTGCTATCGTTCTGAGTGAGCAAAGTACTGACTACCCTGGATATTTTCAGATCAATATTCCCATCTTTCCTTGGAAATACTAAAAGGCCCAAAAATGTTATCATGAAAGCCACCCGTCTGTGTTTATCCCACTTCTGACGACTACCTTTGCTGCATAGCTTGTTAAACGGATGGTTGAATCCTCCTACATGACCATACCTGTAGTATATGAAGCATGGATTACAAAAACCGGTGGCCAAATCTGGGTTGTGGACCGTCCTGGGTATTTTTAGTGAGTCTAGGAATCGATGCACCGTGACAGCCTTTGGGGCGACCAGGTATCTTTGCCTTAATGGAAGTTCAGCAATTCCGATGTACCCAACCATTTCCTCCAGAGTCGGGGTAAGTTCAAAATCGGAAAAATGGAAAACATTGTGCGCGGGGTCCCAGTAGGTGACCAAAGCTCTTATGATATCTCCCCGAGGCTGGATTTCCAGTAGACCCGTGAGATCTTTCAGATATTTCTTGACCTCATCTTGCCCCTCGGCACCTAAATCATTCCACCATAGCCGCAACTTGACAGAGATTTTAGTCATTATTGAAAAGTATTCATTTTGCATCGTGCTCATCCTGCACATTTATTAAGGTGACTTTAAGCAAAAATGACTTGACTCAAAAATATTTCGACTATATTTTTTTTTTAAAAGGAAGATCAGGTTTTCGAACACGGCCTTTCAGCACTTCGGGGGTGAAGATTTTAAAGCTGTGAGGGTCAACCGATTAAAGCTCTAGAAGACGGCCGAAAGTGGCCATTTTATGCAAAATCAGCCTTCCGCCGTCCCTTGCGGGAACATTTGGCTATTTTGACAAAACAATCACTTGATTTATTTATGACTCTTTAGTAGTAATGAAGACAACATGGGAACATGGACTCACAGAGCCTCAGGGACGAGGATTTTAAGGCCGTTGGGCAATTTGGTCAGAAAAATAAAAATGACCAATAATGGCCGTTTGTGCAAAGTCAGCCTTCCAGCGTCCCTTTGGGGAACATTCGGCTATCCTTGACGAAACGGCATTAACCGACTCATTCATGACGAAATTAAAATTCTAACATTTTGGCTATTTTGAAAAGAGGAGGTTGGACCCGATGAGGGTTGCCTACGTATCTCGCACCCTGCGAAAATCAAACCGGCGTAGTTCGGGCTGATCAGGCGTAGAGTAAATAAACTAAACCCTCTCTCTTTCTTTTTTTTTTGAGTAAAATCTTTTAAAGAAAAGGAGGAAAACTATTTTTTGGATTTTTATATTTTTTTTATTCTTTTTTTTTATTTTTGAGAAGAGATGAAGACTAAAGAAATATTTTTTCTTTGAACCCTTTTTTTCAGTTTTTTATTTGGAATTTCGAAAATCTTTTAAAAAGATACTACAAATAAAACAATACATTTTTTGAATTTTGAATTTTCCCCCTTTCTTTTTTACTTTTAAATAAATATATATTTTTTGGATTTTAAAAGTGATTAAAAGGAATTTTTTTTATACATATATGTTTTTTTTAATAAATCAAACTAAAAGACAAATTTTGTTTTCATTTTTCTCTTTTTTTTTAAGAAAATTCCGGCGAGTTTTTGACACTACTTGGACATTGGTTTTATGTTTTCCAAAAATAAGTAATTATCTCCCTACGCTGCTATCTTTCTTCTTCTTTTTTTTTAAAGTTTTTTTTTAGAAACTGGTCAGCATGCAGAACTGAAGCAAATAAATGCACAAAACAAATGGGATGCAACAGATGGTCTTTTCATTTCAGGTTGCCTGTCCTAGACGGACCCAACCCTTGTGTTGAGTCCCCTATGTCAAAATGCAACATGATGCAAATAAGCGTTCCTACTAGGGATCCGGCACGAGGTTTTGTTATACTAGGTTTATAACCTGGGTATATGTTCTAGATTGTGTACCCGAGCGGACAACTCGAGTCGAGGAGGGGGCTACGTACCGGGGACCCGAGATCGTCCGGCTTTGTAACTTGTCCGGCCTCTTTCTTATTTCAGGTATTGACACTAACAGAATAGGGAGTCTCGACCAGCGAGCTTCTCCCCGGAGGTAAGAAGAGAAGGGTTTCGGCACAGTTTATATATATTTCAGATAATATCAAAGCGGTAAAAGACAACATTTAGCACATTATGTCAAAACATGTAATAAATATCAGATAATAAAGCCAAATATAACAATTATTCTAAGCTCGAATTCTTGAACCCTGAACCAGTGGTTCTGGGTTAATCCCCAGCAGAGTCGCCAGAGCTGTCACACCTCCTTTTTGCGCGCCCGCCCCGAAGGGTAGAATGCGCGAGGGAGTTTTTCCAATTTAAGTGACAATATTCGAAATGAGATTATTTATTTAATTCAGAGTCGCCACTTGGGAAAGGTTTGGCTTTTGGTGTCCCAAGTCACCGCTTTATCTTGAATCCCATATCGAGGAAAATATTCGACTTTCCAAACGAAGTCTGCGAACCAGAAATTCTAAGTAAGGAATTCTGTTGACCCGAGGGAAAGTATTAGGCACCCCCGAATCCCGTGGTTCTAGCACGGTCGCTTAAATTGTTATGATGGCTAAATATCTGATTTTAATACATGTTATGACTTGTATGCTTTTATTAGGTTTAAACCGCTTTTATTATTATCATTTATTTTTATAGAATTACAACGTTGTGAAAATTCATCTCGAACCACGTCACAATCAATGCACCCGTAGTTGTTAACACATTTCGACTCCGTTGAGATTTGAATTTGGGTCACATAAATGCGCACCCGAATTTAAGAATGTAATTTAATTAAGTCGCGCCTAAAGAGTCTAACGCGTTATTATCTTTGGGGAAGGCAGTGAAATTCACTAAACAATCCATCCCAAATTCTAAGTATTTATTATGATCAATTATTGAGGGCCCCACAATTTTCATTTTTACTTGGCGAGGCTCGTCTCGTTATTTTTTTAAAGGATAATCTTAGCATGACTACATTTCTTATTTTTGTTTTCTAAAATAAATGGAAGAAGGAAAATACATTCTAAGTAAGTTACATGTTTGGCCTAACCCGGATTCTTGTTAGTCATCTGATTAATTATTTACGAGGCGGGAATTGTTTCGTGCCTTATTCCATGGGTAAGCATGCTTTAATTTGATAAAGGGGATTGCATACGAAATTTGATGAAAGGCTAAACTTACTCCAAATGTTTCTTGAGTTGAATTTAACTAACTTATTTAGACTAGATTAAGGGAATTAACTACTAGAAACTGTTACTAATGGAATTCGAACGTGGTCCTATATACTGCCTAACGGGATCCGATAAAAAAGACTTAAAATAAATCAGAACTACGTTGTATTTAATAAGGTTGAAGCATTCTGCCCTATACATACAATATATAGCTGAAAAGGAATCTAGTTATCACTATGTCAATTATTCATGCATTCTTCGAATTGCATAATTGCATCCTTCGCACAACCAAACAACTATGAATCATAATACTAAAGAAAAAGACTAAAACTTTAGTTAAGTATAAAACTAACTATCATTTTTATGCTATTGAATTACAGACTAGCAAGTTACACGAGTCCATCAATATACTATGAGTATTGCAGCAAATGATTAAACTTCTTCAACATCTTTCATTTCATGCTTTCAACTGTTACGATTACATCAACGTGGGATTCGAAATGTGTACCTGGAATGCTGAAATGCAAAGAAGAAAAAGAGGATAGGGAAAAATCAGCAGCAGCAACAGAAGATAGCAGCAACGACAAATAATACAGCAGCAATGACAATCCCAAGCAAAATAAACCAAAGCAGTAACCCGATGATACAGTACCCAATGTCGATTTTTCAAATACTTAAGGGAAAATCCTAAATCTTGACAGAACCAGTAGCAACTTGATGCTAAATTTCAAACAAAAAGGATGAGGAACAGCAGTGTTTTCAGTTTCAAATAAACAAGAATTTCTTTTCTATCTCCCTCCCTGATTTCTGAAACCTCTCTTTCTTATTCAAAGCTGTTTTTTTAGTTTCAGCTTCTCTCTGTATGTGTGTGTGTAACTGTGTCTGTGTGTGTGTATGCCCTGTCTCTATATCTATCTCTGTATATCTCTCTAATGGAACCCCCTCTATTTATAACCTTCCTCAGACCATCTAACAGCCTGTAAAACCATTAAACTCCCTCCCCTCTCTTGCTGTTTTTCCACTCCCAGATAAAATAAAAGCCATCCCATGAGATTCCCCTGACAACATGCTTTATCATTTTATTAAATTAAAACAAGCATGGGCAGCAGGAATGTAATTTGACAGAACATGCTGTCCAATTATTCCAATCTCTAATTTCTGTCTAAACACATGCTGCCCAGAGTCAAAAGTGAGGACTTTATGCTATTAAATTGAACTACAATATGTAATTCTTGCTAACACCAACAGCTAATCAATCCTTAAACTTTTCTGCTTCAAATACACCAACTATAAGTACCTATACTCAATTCTTAATTTGATTTAAACAAAACTTCAAGCAGAAAACCAACAACATGAATCAGATTATTACCATTCAAAGCTAAACTAATTGACGACATATATCGACTCGACTATACTAATTGTAACACAGGGCAAGCAGCCGACAAAACAAACAACACAAAATAAGGGATAACACTGTTCTTGACAATTTGCACGATACAGGGGAAAAACCAAACATTACTGATTCGACGATGTCAGTCTCATTGAAATATGTATACTACTATACGGATTCATCACAACAGAATAAACAAATCAACCGAATAGAAGGTATTATGGGGATGGGGAAACAAACTGACAACAGAAAACCCGAGAATAAACAAACAAACTAAAAAAATATGCTGATAAATTAATCTAAACTAAATAGATAACAAGAAAGGAACAGTGAACAAACCAGAAAAATTTAAACACGGATGACCCAGGCCTGAGCTTGGTTTGCCCATTTGAGGTCAGACAAATCCTAAACGAGGTGTTCTCGAACGAGAACACTTCGATTAGGATCTACTAGACCCCAAACTTTCGTTTAAATCTGAACAGACTTCACCAATTATTGTGCTCTAGGGTTTGAATCTTCAGATTTGGTGTTTTGGGATTTGTGGGTAGATTCAGACCAAACCAAGCTTGGTTTTGTCACGAGGGAGGTCAGGGGATTGTCTAGTGTGAATCTAGGGTGGTTTGGTGTAGGTCAAAGGCCCGGCTCGAATCTTAAAATGAAGATTCGAGATGGTGGGGGAGGATTCGAGATCTATGGTTAGTGGATCAGTGTTCAGGGGGTTGAGGTGGTCCTAGGGTGTTAAGGTGGTGGTCACCGGTGTCCTTGCCGCCGAGTTTAATGGTGAGGGGAAAGGGGGCGGCGTTAGGGTTCCAAGGGATTGGGGTTTGGTGAGGACGACCTAAGGGCAGAGGGCTCTGGCTTGGGGGCGTGGGGTAAAAGGGATGGGCTTATATAGTTAGTGAATGAATAGATCCTGGCCGTCGGATGAGGCGAGATGAAGGGCCAGGATCTTTCAGCTGGCGTGGAACGGTGTCGTTTCAAATGCCAGGGGTTGGGTTGGTCCGGGGTTGAATGGGTCGGGTTCGTATGTGGGTACGGGGGATGTGATCTTAGCCGTTGATCATTCTGAGATCAACGGCCCAGATCAGGCATGACCAAAACGACGTCGTTGGGATACCCCTGATCTGGACCGGGCACAACAGTGTTTTTGGGCCTGATTTTGGGTCCAATTTAATGGCCCAATTCCGATTAAACTCATTTCTTTTCCTTCTTTTAATTTTTTTTTGATTTAAATAAAATTCCTAACTAATTTGTAAAATCAGAATAAAACCATACCAATATTAATTAATACTCAAACAACAATTATCACTCACATTAAACATTTAATAAAATCACTTAATGACAACAAAAATAGAATAAAAGACGCATATTTTTTATGATTTTCCTTTTAAAAACAAATTGTAGTTTGATTAATTCCTAGCAGTAAAATGACATCCTAAACTCACATGCGACATATATATATTTTTTTGTATTTTTGTTGGATAAGACTAAATAGACACGGACAAAGACCACAAATTGCTAACAAAAAATGCCACGTAAATTCCAAAAATTGTATGGCTAGGCCATTTGTTATTATTTTGATTTCTTTTGGAGTAATTGTCGTGTAGACAAAAATCACGTGCTCACAGTTATCTTTTCAGTATTTTCTAGACTATGTATGTAGTACGATGCTCAGACTTGCATTAGAGGTTTTAGACTCGTGACACCAGATCAGTTGGGCTGTGTAGTTTGTTATTATTTTGACTTCCGCATATTTTCTGTCATTTTAAATGTTTATTATGAAATCAATGTTTAAAACTCCTGTTGGAAATAGTTTCTTACTAAAGGAAATGGGTTGTGGTTAGTAGACTGGTTGGCTTGCCTAGTAATGTGATAGGCGCCATCACGACCAGTATTTGGGGTTGTGATAAGTTAGTATCAGAGCCTGGGTTATATAGGTCTCGCGAGTCATGAGCCAGTTTAGTAGAGTCTCGTGGATCGGTATGGAGACGTCTGTATTTATCCTTGAGAGGCTGCAGAACCTTAAGGAAAAACTTCATATTCTTGAAAATTCTTGTCATGCGAATTTGTTGATCCGAGTACTAAACTTCTGATATTCCATTCTCTCACAGATGGTGAGGACACGTGCTACTGGGCAGGGAGGACGACCGCCAGTACAACCAGCTGGGGCCACCAGAGGCCGAGGTCGCGGTCGAGGCCGTGGCAGAGCAGCACCGGCAGATCCACCAGCTACCCCAGTTCCAGATCAGATACCGATTGTGGACGCTACAGTAGCACCGGTTTAGGCACCAACTATGCCTATTGTGACCCCAGGTTTCCAAGTGGCTTTAGCTTAGATCTTATCAGTGTGTACTGGTTTGGCTCGGGCGGTCTCAGCTACTACGGTTGCAGCTACTTCCCAAGTCGGGGGAGGCACCCAGACTCTCGTTGCTCACACACCTGAGCAGGTAGTGCAGGGATTACAGATACCGGGGGCACCTCCAGCCTAGCCGGTTGCACCAGGTCAGGAGTTTGTAGTACTAGTTAGGCGGATGATGAGCAACGTTAACTCGAGAGGTTTGGTAGGCTCCAGCCTCCGTTATTCAGCGGTGTAGAGGGAGAGGATGCCCAGGGTTTCTTGGATAAGTGCCAGCGGATGCTTCGTACAACAGGGATTCTTGAGACTAGTGGTGTGGCATTTACTACATTTCAGTTTTCTGGGGCTGCCTTCACTTGGTGGGAGGCATATGAGAGGCGTAGGCCTAATGGTGCAATGCCCCTTACTTGGAAACAATTCTCTATTCTCTTCCTGGAGAAGTATGTACCATAGTCGCACCGAGGGAGTTGCGCAAGTAGTTTGAGAAATTATGTCAGAGGGAGATGACGGTGACACAGTATGAGATACGGTTCTCTAAGTTAGCCCGTCATGCAGTTTGGATGGTTCCCACAGATCGAGAGAGGATTAGGAGGTTTGTTGATGGCCTCACGTATCATCTACGGATTCTCATGACAAAAGAGAGGGTGACAGGTGCTACTTTCGAGGAGGTTGTTGATATCTCCTTTGAGATTGAGACTGTACGTCGGCAGGAGCGAGAGGAGAGAGAGGCCAAGAGGCCTCGGGGATCTGGTGGTTTTAGCAGTGCTCCTTCGAGGGGTTAGTTCCAATAGGGCAGAGGCCATCCTTTCAGGAAGGCTCAGTCAGCTCGCCCAGGTTACCGTGGGGCGTCCTCGGGTCATGGTTATTATTGATCTCAATAGGGCCAATCATCACTTAGTGCTCTTCCAACTCAGAGCTCGTCTTGTGCTCCGTCAGTCCAGGGTTCTTCCATGCCAGGTCCTTCTACTGGTCATTCCGGTGCTAGAGGGTCCCTTCAGTCCCCCACCTCCAGCATCGGGGAGTTGTTATGAGTGCGGAGAGTTTGGACATAGGAGAAGGTAGTGCCCTCAGATTCATGATAGTCAGTCTCAGTAGAGCGGTCAGCCCTCGACTTCTGCTCCAGTTACTTCACCACCCGCCCAGCCATCTAGGGGTGGAGGTCAGGCATCCAGGGGTCGCCCTAGAGGGGGAGGTCAATCAGGTGGTGGTCAGGCTCGTTTCTATACTATCCCAGGTAGACCAGATGCTATTGCTTCGGATGTTGTCATTACAGGTATTATTTCAGTCTGCCATAGAGATGCCTCTGTATTATTTGATCCTGGTTCCACCTTTTCTTATGTGTCCTCGTACTTTGCTCATTATTTGGGTACGCCCTTAGAGTTTCTTGCTTTACTTGTTCATGTATCTACCCCGGTAGGCGATACTGTTATTGTAGACCGTGTGTACCGATCATGTGTAGTAACAATTGGGGGTTCGGAGACCCGAGTGGATATGTTATTATTGAGTATGGTGGATTTCAATGTCATTTTAGGCATGGATTGGTTATCTCTGTATCATGTTATTCTGGACTGTCATGCCAAGACAGTCACTTTGGCTATGCCGGGTATGCCACGGATCGAGTGGTGAGGTGTGACTGATTATGTTCCTAGTAGAGTGATCTCTTTCTTAAAGGCCCAACGTATGGTTGGGAAGGGTTGTCTTTCATATCTAGCATTTGTGAGGGATGTTGGAGCTGAGGCTCCCAGTATTGATTCTGTCCCATTGTGAGGGATTTTCCAGATGTGTTTCCTGTTGACCTGCCGGGCATGCCACCAGACAGGGATATTGATTTTGGTATTGATCTGGTGCCGGGTACTCAGCCCATTTCTATTTTGCCGTATCGTATGACACCAACGGAGTTGAAGGAGTTAAAGGAGAAACTTCAGGAACTCCTTGATAAAGGGTTCATTTGTCCTAGTGTGTGACCTTGGGGTGCGTCGGTTCTGTTTGTGAAGAAGAAGGATGGCATAATGAGAAAGTGCATTAATTATAGGCAATTGAATAAGGTAACAATTAATAACAAGTATCCTTTACCTTGCATTGATGATTTGTTTGACCAGCTTCAGGGAGCGAGAGTGTTCTCCAAGATTGATCTCCGTTCGGGCCATCACCAGTTGAAGATCAGGGATTCAGATATACTTAAGACGACTTTCAGGACCCGATATAGTCATTATGAGTTCTTGGTGATGTCTTTTGGGTTAACCAATGCCCCAGCAATGTTCATACATTTGATAAATAGCGTGTTCCGGCCTTATCTTAATTCGTTTGTCATAGTCTTTATTGATGATATTCTGGTGTATTCGCATAGTCAGGAGGAGCATGTGGAGCATTTGAGAGTGGTATTGCAGAGATTGAGGGATGAGAAACTTTATGTAAAATTCTCCAAGTGTGAGTTTTGGCTTAGTTCAGTGGCTTTCTTGGGGCACGTGGTGTCCAGTGAGGGTATTCAGGTTGATCCGAAGAAGATAGATGCAGTTCAGAGTTGGCCTAGGCCGTCTTCAGCCACATAGTATGGTTGGACGAGGGTGAGGAGAGCTTTTAGAAGCTCAAGACGGCTTTGACTACAGCTCCAATGTTGGTTTTCCATCAGCTTCAGGCTCCTATACCGTGTATTGTGACGCTTCAAGAGTTGGGATTGGTTGTGTGTTGATGCAGGAGGGTAGAGTTATTGCTTATGCTTCTCGTCAGTTGAAGCCCCGTGAGAAGAACTACACCATTCATGATTTGGAGTTGGCTGCCATAGTTAACGCATTGAAGATTTGGAGACATTACTTGTATGGCGTATCTTGTGAAGTGTTCACTGATCATCGCAGTCTTTGGCATTTTTTCAAGCAAAAAGATCTTAATTTGAGGCAGTGGAGATGGTTGGAGTTGCATAAGGATTATGATAATACTATATTGTATCATCTGGGAAAGGCCAATGTGGTGGACGATGCTTTGAGCTGAAAGACAGTGAGTATGAGGAGTTTGGCATATATCCCAGTTGGGGAGAGACCCCTTGCGGTTGATGTTCAGGCCTTGGCCAATCGATTCATGATGTTAGATATTTCGGAGCCCAGTCGGGTGTAGCTTGTGTGGTTTCTAGGTCTTCCTTATATGATCGCATCAGAGAGCGCCAGTATGATGATCCACATTTGCTTGTCCTTAGGGATAGAGTTTAGCATGATGATGCCATGGATGTAACCATCGGTGATGATGGGGTATTAAGGATACAGAGCCGGATTTGTGTGCCCAATGTTGATGGGCTTCGGGAGTTGATTCTAGAGGAGGCCCATAGCTCGCAGTATTCCATTCATCCGGGTGCCGCAAAGATGTATCAGGATTTGAGACAACACTATTGGTGGAGGAGAATGAAGAAAGATATTATGGGATTTGTAGTTGGGTGTCTCAATTGTCAGCTGGTGAAATATGAGCATCAGAAACCGGGAGACTTACTTCAGCAGATGGTTATTTCTGAGTGGAAGTAGGAGAGGATCACTCTGGACTTTGTTGTTGGATTTCCACGGACTTTGAAGAAGTTCAATGCTATTTGGGTGATTGTGGATCGGCTGACCAAGTCCGCGCACTTCATTCCTGTGTGTACTACCTATTCTTCAGAGCGGTTGGCAAGGATCTATATCCGGGAGGTTGTTCATTTGCATGGTGTACCAGTTTCCATCATTTCGGATAGAGGTACTCAGTTTATCTCGTAGTTTTGGAGGGCCGTACAGAGAGAGTTGGGTACTCAGGTTGAGTTGAGCACAGTTTTTCATCCTCAGACGGATGGACAGTCCGATCGTACTATTTAGATATTGGAGGACATGTTGTGTGCTTGCGTCATGGATTTCGGAGGATCATGCGATGAGTTTCTACCACTCAAAGAGTTTGCTTATAACAATAGCTATCAGTCGAGTATTCAGATGGCCCATATGAGGCTTTGTATGGAAGGCGGTGTAGATATCCAGTTGGTTGGTTTGAGCTCGGTGAGGCTAGGCTATTAGGGACTGATTTGGTACAGGATGCTTTGGAAAAGGCGAAGGTGATTCTGGAGAGGCTTCGTGCAGCGCAGTCGAGACAAAAGAGTTATGCCGATAGGAAGGTTCGAGACGTGTCCTACATGGGAGGCGAGAAGGTTCTATTGAAGGTTTCACCCATGAATGGTGTCATGAGATTTGGGCAGAAAGGAAAATTGAGTCCGCGGTTTATTGGGCTTTTTGAGGTGCTTCGGAGGATTGGGGAGGTGACTTATGAGTATGCTTTGCCGCCCAGCTTGTCGAGTGTGCATCCGGTATTTCATGTTTCCATGATCTGGAAGTATATTGGAGATCCGTCTCATGTTTTGGACTTCAGCACGGTTCAGTTGGATGATGATTTGACCTATGATGTGGAGCCACTAGCTATTTTTGGTCGTCAGGTTTGAAAGTTGAGGTTAAAAGATATAGCATCCGTGAAAGTGCAGAGGAGAGGTCGGCCCGTGGAGGAGGCTACCTGGGAGACCGAGCATGAGATGCGGAGCAAATATCCTCACCTATTTGAGGCTTCAGGTATGTTTCTTGACTCATTCATGGATGAACATTTGTTTAAGTTGGGGAGGAAGTGACGACCCGGCCAGTCGTCTCATAAGTACTGCTCTGTTTTCTCTATTTTAGCTTCTTTATGCTTCGTTATCCGTGTTTTATGGTATCGGGTTGGTCGGATTGAGTCTCGAATGAGTTTGGTGAAGTTTGAGACACTTAGTCTCTTTTAAGAAGGCTTAAGTTGGAAAAGCCAACCGGATCTTGAATTATGTGTTACAGGGCTTGGATATGAGTTCCGATGGTTCGGTTAGCTTCGGGAGCTGATTTGTGACTTAGGAGCGTGATCGGAATGAGTTTTGGAGGTTCGGAGTAGACTTAGGCTTGAATTGGTGATATTGATATTTTGGCGATTTCCGGTTGATAGGCGAGATTTTGATATAGGGGTCGGAATTGAATTCCGAGAGTTGCAGTAGCTTCGTTGTGTCAATTGGGATATGTGTGTAAAATTTCAGGTCATTCGGACATGGTTTGGTTGGGTTTTTGATCAAAAGTATATTTCGGAAGATTTTAGAAACTCGGGCTTAAATCTGATGTGATTTGGTAGATTTGATGTTGTTTGGGGTGTTTTGATGATTGGAGCAAGTTTGAATAAGGTATTGGGTTATGTTTGTGCTTTTGGTTCAGGTCCCAGGGGCCTCGAGATGATTTCGGGTGGTTAAAGGGGAAGTTGAAGTGTAATTGTAGCTGCTGAAGTTTTTCTACTTCTGGTGTTTTCGCACCTGCGGTTTGGGGACCGCAGGTGCGGTACCGCATATGCATTGGATTAGCCGCAGAAGCGGATTTTGGGAAGAATGTCTGGAACCGCAGATGCAATAGAGGGACCGCACCTGTGGAGTCTCAGATGCGGCTAGTGGACCGTAGATGCAATTTAGGCTGGATTAATGATTTCCGTAGAAGCGGAGTTTTGACTGCAAATGCGGTATCGTAGATGCGGTGGGTGTGCCGCAGGTGCGAAAAAGCCTGGGCAGAATGTATATATTTCTTCCTTCACGATTTTTGAAGGGTTTAACCATTTTTAAACTCGGAATTGGGAGCTTTGGGCGATTTTGAGGAGAGGAATCAAAGGGACTTCGTTAAGGTAAGGATTTTGGACCTAAAACACACTTCTATGGTAATATTTCATGGATTAAGACTAAAATTAAAGGAATTAAAGGGCTAAAAATGGAGGATTAGGGCTTGAGTTTAAAGAGGCCTTAAATTGAGGATTTGAGGGGTCATTTGAACTCCGATTTTGGTATTCTTGATACGTATAGACTCGTGGGGAGATAAAGAATCTAATGATGTGAAAATTTATGAGTTTCAAGAAGTGGACCCGGGGCTCGGGTGTTGCTAATTTCGGGATTTTTGGATTTTTTCGATTGTTTTTGCTTTGGCTTCGTTCTCTTAGTATATTTTGACACCGTGATTCTGATTTTGAATAGATTTGACGTGAGTGGAGTCCGATTCAAGCGGCAAAGGCGTCGCAGAGTAGTATTTTTACTAGTTTGAGGTAAGTAACCATTGTAAATCTGGAACTGAGGGTACAAAACCCCAGTAGTTGACTTGTTTTGATAAAAGCGGTGGCGCACATGCTAGGTGACGAGTGCGTGGGCATGCACCGGTAGGGATTGTGACCTGATCTGTCCCGTAGAGACTATTAAGCCGCGTATTTGATTTGGAAATACTATGTTATTCCTTATTTTGGATATTTATATTGTATTATGGGTTGTATGCCATGTTTGGGGCCTTGTGCCGATCTGTAGAAACCCTTAGGGGCATTTTGACTGTTTTTCCCCACTTTACTTGCTAAAAGCATATCCCCAGTCGTGTTTTACCTGTTTAAAAGCGATAACTGGTTTTATCGCTTACTCCTAATTGTAAGGACTGTTTGGGCTGAGTTCCCTGATTCCTGTTGTTGTGCCCGAGAGGTTGTGAGGTTAAGGACCGAGAGAGGTTGAGAACCCAATTGTGAGGACATTATATGTATATATTATGGATCGGGCTGCACGTCGCAGCGATACTTATATGGATCGAGTTGCATGCCGCAGCGATATATATATTAGATCGGGCTGCACGCCGCAGCGATATGACGCTTGGGCTATAGGAGCCCCTCCGAAGTCTGTACACCCCCAGTGAGCATAGTCGACTATAAATATATGGATCGGGTTGCACGCCACAGTGGTTACTATGATTTCTATTATTATGAGATATAAATGAGCCGAGTGCTGAGAGTGAGTACTGAGTGACGAGAGTTAAGTCACGAGTGACTGAGAGGCTTCCTGAGGGGATAAATTCTGAGTGATTCCTTGCCCGAGAGGCCTTGTCATGATGTTTTCACTAATATCACTCTTCTTTTAAATAAGCCTCTGTTTGATATACTGCTAAGTAATTGGTTTCAAATGTTTAAACTAGAAATGTGGTGTTATAACGAAAACTGATTTTTGAAATGTAAAGATGACATGTTATTTCGTTGGTTATTCCGTTATGTATTTTTGAACTGCTCGTTATTACTTTCAGACCTTATGTAGATTAGTTACTTACTAATTTGGCGTACTCACGTTACTCCCTGCACCTTGTGTGCAGATCCAGGTGCCCGAGCGGCCAAGTGAGCATTATTTAGCTGGTTCAGTTTTCTGTTAGGGATTTCGAGGTAGCTGCATGGCATTCGCAACCCTATATTCTCTCCCTTCTATTTTGTTATCTTTTCAGTAATTTCTAGACTATCTATGTAGTAGGATGCTCGGACTTGCATTAGAGGCTCTAGACTCGTGACACCAGATCAGTTGGGCTATGTAGTTTATTATTATTTTGACTTTCGCATATTTTCTGTCATTTTAAACGTTTAATACGAAATCGGTGTTTAAAACTCGTGTTGGAAATCGTTTCTTACTAAAGGAAATGGGTTGTGGTTAGTAGACTGGTTGGCTTGCCTAGTAATGTGATAGGCGCCATCACGACCGGTATTTGGGGTCGTGACAAGTTGTTATCAGAGCCTAGGTTATATAGGTCTCGCGAGTCATGAGCCGGTTCAGTAGAGTCTTGCGGATCGGTATAGAGACGTCTGTATTTATCCTCGAGAAGTTATAGTTAGGAAAAACTTCATATTCTTGAAAATTCTTGTCGTGCGAATTTGTTGATCCGAGTACTAAACTTCTGATATTCCATTCTCTCATAGATGGTGAGGACACATGCTACTGGGCAGGGCGGATGACCGCCAGTACCACCAGCTGGGGCCACCAGAGGGCGAAGTCACGGTCGAGGCCATGGCAGGGGCAGAGCAGCTAGAGCAGCACCGACAGATCCACTAGCTGCCACAGTTCCAGATTAGATCTCGGTTGTGGACGCTACAACAACATCGGTTTAAGAACCAGCTGTTTCTATTGTGATCGCAGGTCTCCAGGAGGCTTTAGCTCAGATCTTATCAGTGTGTATCGATTTGGCTCAGGTGGTCTCAGCTACTACGGCCGAAGCTACTTCCTAGGCTGGGGGAGGCACCCAGACTCCCATTGCTCGCACACCTGAACAGGTAGTGCAGGGATTACGGACACCGTGGGCACCTCCAGCCCAGCCGGTTGCACCAGCTCAGGAGTTTGTAGTACCAGTTATGCCAGATGATGAGCAACGTCGACTCGAGAGGTTTGGTAGGCTCCAGCCTCCTCCAATAAGTAGTGTAGAGGGCGAGGATGCCTAGAGTTTCTTGGATAAGTGCCATCGGATGCTTCGTATAACAAGGATTCTTGAGACTAGTGGTGTGGTATTTACTACATTTCAGTTTTCTAGGGCTGCCTTCACTTGGTGGGAGGCGTATGAGAGGCGTAGGCCTGTTGGTGCAGCGCCCCTTACTTGGCAGCAGTTCTCTGTTCTCTTCCTGGAGAAGTATGTATCACCGTCGCGCCGAGAGGAGCTGCGCAGGTAGTTTGAGTAGTTGCGTCAGGGGGAGATAATGGTGACGCAGTATGAGATGCGGTTCTCTAAGTTAGCCCGTCATGTAGTTTGGATGGTTCCCATAGATCGAGAGAGGATTAGGAGGTTTGTTGATGGCCTCACGTATCATCTACGAATTCTCATGACTAGAGAGAGGGTGACGGGTGCTACCTTCGAGGAGTTGTTGATATCGCCCGTGAGATTGAGACTGTATGCTGGCAGGAGCGAAAGGAGAGAGAGGCCAAGAGGCCTCAGTGATCTTGTGATTTTAGCAATGCTCCTTCGAGGGGTCAGTTCCAGCAAGGCAGAGGCCATCCTTTCAGGCAGGCTCAGTCAGCTCGCCTAGGTTACCGTGGGGCATCTTCGGATCATAGTTATCATGGATCTTAGCTGGGCCAGTCATCACTTAGTGCCCTTCCAGCTCAGAGCTCGTCTCGTGCTCCATCAGTCCAGGGTTCTTGCATACCAGGTCCTTCTACTGGTCATTCCGGTGCCAGGGGTTCCCTTCAGTCCCTACCTCCAACACCGGGGAGTTGATATCAGTGCGGAGAGTTTGGATATATGAGGAGGCAGTGCCCTCGGCTTTATGATAGTCAGTCTCAGCAGAGGGGTCAACCCTCGACTTTTGCTCCAATTACTTCACCACCCCCCAGCCAGCTTGGGGTGGAGGTCAGGCATCCAGGGGTCGCCCCAGAGGGGGAGGTTGATTAGGTGGTGGTCAGGCTCATTTCTATGCTATCCCAGGTAGACCAAATGTTATTGCTTCGGATGTTGTCATTACATGTATTGTTTTAGTCTGCCACAGAGATGCCTCTGTATTATTTGATCCCTGTTCAACCTTTTCTTATGTGTCCTCGTACTTTGCTCATTATTTGGGTACGCCCCAGGAGTTTCTTGCTTTACTTGTTCATGTATCTACCCTGGTGGGCGATACTGTTATTATAGACCGTATGTACCGGTCATGTGTGGTGACTATTAGGGGTCCGAAGATCTGAGTGGATCTGTTATTACTGAGTATAGTGGATTTCGATGTCATTTTGGGCATGGAATGGTTATCTCCGCATTGTGCTATTCTGGACTGTCATGCCAAGACTGTCACTTTGGCTATGCCGGGTATGCCACGGATTGAGTGGCGAGGTGTGACTGATTACGTTCCTAGTAGAATGATCTCTTTTTTGAAGGCACAACGTACGATTGGGAAGGGTTGTCTTTCATATCTAGCATTTGTGAGGGATGTTGGATCTGAGGCTCCCAGTATTGATTCTATCCTAGTTGTGAGGGATTTTCCAGATGTGTTTCCTGCAGACCTGTCGGGCATGCCACTGGACAGGGATATTGATTTTGGTATTGATCTGGTGTCGGGCACTCAGCCCATTTCTATTTTGCCGTATCGTATATCACTAGTGGAGTTGAATGAGTTAAGGGAGAAGCTTCACGAACTCCTTGATAAAGGGTTCATTCGGTCTAGTGTGTTACCTTGGGGTGCGCCGGCTCTGTTTGTGAAGAAGAAGGATGGCACAAAGAGAATGTGCATTGATTATAGGCAATTAAACAAGGTAACAATTAAGAACAAGTATCCTTTGCCTCACATTGATGATTTGTTTGACCAGCTTCAGGAAGCGAGAGTATTCTCCAAGATTGATCTCCGTTCGGGCTATCACCAGTTGAAGATCAGGGATTCAAATATACTTAAGACGGCTTTCAGGACCAGATATGGTCATTATGAGTTCTTGGTGATATCTTTTGGGCTGACCAATGCCCAAGCAGCGTTCATGCATTTGATGAACAGCGTGTTCCGGCCTTATATTGATTCATTTGTCATAGTTTTCATTGATGATATTCTGGTGTATTCGTGCAGTCAGGAGGAGTTGCTTAAGGATTATGATATTACTATATTGTATCATCCGGGAAAGGCCAATGTGGTGGCCGATGCTTTGAGCTGAAAGGCAGTAAGTATGGGGAGTTTGGCATATATCCTAGTTGGGGAGAGACCCCTTGCGGTTGATGTTCAGGCCTTGGCAAATCGGTTCGTGAGGTTAGATATTTCGAAGCCCAGTCGGGTGTTGGCTTGTGTGGTTTCTCGGTCTTCCTTATATGATCGCATCAGAGAGCGCCAGTATGATGATCCACATTTGCTTGTCCTTAGGTAAAGAGTTCAGCATGATGATGCCAGAGATGTAACCATCGGTGATGATGGGGTTTTGCGGATGCAGGGCCGATTTGTATGCCCAATGTGGATGGGCTTTGGGAGTTGATTATGGAGGAGGCCCATAGCTCGCGGTATTGCATTCATCTGGGTGTCGCGAAGATGTATTAGGATTTGAGATAGCACTATTGGTGGAAGAGAATGAAGAAAGATATTGTAGGATTTGTCGTTGGGTGTCTCAATTGTCGCAGGTGAAATATGAGCATCAGAGACCGGGTGGCTTACTTCAGTAGATGGTTATTCCTGAGTGGAAGTGGGAGAGGATCACTATGGACTTTGTTGTTGGACTTCCACGGACTTTGAAGAAGTTCGATGCTATTTGGGTGATTGTGGATCGGCTGACCAAGTCCACGCACTTCATTCCTGTGTTTACTACCTATTCTTCAGAGCGGTTGGCAGGGATCTATATCCGGGAGATTGTTCATTTGCATGGTGTTCCAGTTTCCATCATTTCGGATAGAGGTACTCAGTTTACCTCAAAGTTTTGGAGGGCTGTACAGAGAGAGTTGGGTACTTAGGTTGAGTTGAGCACAACTTTTCATCCTCAGACGGACGGACAGTCCGAGCATTTATTTAGATATTGGAGGACATGTTGTGTGTTTGCGTCATGGATTTCGGAGGATCATGGGATGAGTTTCTGCCGCTCGCATAGTTTTCTTATAACAACAGCTACCAGTCAAGTATTCAGATGGCTCCATATGAGGCTTTGTATTGGAGGGGGTGTAGATCTTCAGTTAGCTAGTTCGATCTCGGTGAGGCTAGGCTATTAGGGACTGATTTGGTGCAGGATGCTTTGGAAAAGGTGAAGGTGATTCAGGAGAGGCTTCGTGTAGCACAGTCGAGACAAAAGGGTTATGCCAATAAGAAGGTTCGAGACGTGTCCTACATGGGTGGCGAGAAGGTTCTATTGAAGGTTTCACCCATGAAGGGTGTCATGAGATTTGGGAAGAAAGTAAAATTGAGTCCGCGGTTCATTAGGCCTTTTGAGGTTCTTCGGAGGATTGGGGAGGGGGATTATGAGTTTGATTTGCCGCCTAGCTTGTCGAGTGTGCATCCGGTAATTCATGTTTCCATGCTTCGGAATTATATTGGAGATCCGTCTCATGTTTTGGACTTCAGAATGGTTCAGTTGGATGATGATTTGACCTGTGATGTGGAGACAGTAGCTATTTTGGTTTGTCAGATTCGAAAGTTGAGGTCAAAAGATATAGCGTCAGTGAAAGTGCAGTGGAGAGGTCGGCCCATGGAGGAGGCTACCTGGGAGACGAGCGGGAGATGCGGAGCAGATATCCTCACCTATTTGAGGCTTCAGGTATGTTTCTTAACTCGTACGAGGACGAACGTTTGTTTAAGTTCGGGAGGATGTGACGACCCGGCCAGTCATCTCATGAGTACCGCATTGTTTCCTCCATTTCAGCTTCTTTATGCTTTGTTATCCGTGTTTTGTGGTATCGGGTTGGTCGGATCGAGTCCTGAATGAGTTTGGTGAAGTTTGAGACACTTAGTCTCTTTTAAGAAGGATTAAGTTGGAAAAGCCAACCGGATGTTGACTTATGTGTTAGAGGGCTCAGATATGAGTTCCGATGGTTCGATTAGCTTCGGGAAGTGATTTGTGACTTAGGAGCGTGATCGGAATGGGTTTTGGAGGTTCGGAGTAGACTTAGGCTTGAATTGGCGAAATTGATATTTTGGCGATTTCCGGTTGATAGGCGAGATTTTGATATAGGGGTCGGAATGGAATTACGAGAGTTGAAGTAGCTTCGTTGTGTCAATTGGGATATGTTTGTAAAATTTTAGGTCATTCGGACGTGGTTTGGTTTGGTTTTTTATCAAAAGCGTATTTCAGAAGATTTTAGAAACTTAGGCTTGAATCCGATGTGATTTGGTAGATTTGATATTGTTTGGGGTGCTTTGATGATTTGAACAAGTTTGAATAAGGTATTGGATTATGTTTGTGCTTTTGGTTGAGGTCCCAGGGGCCTCGGGATGATTTCGGGTGGTTAACGGGGAAGTTGAAGTGTAATTGCAGTTGCTGAAGTTTTTCTGCTTCTGGTGTTTTTGCACCTGCGGTTTGGGGATCGCAGGTGCAGTGCCGTATATGCGTTGGATTGGCCGCGGAAACGGATCTTGAGAAGAATGTCTGGAACCGCAGATGTGGTAGAGGGATCGCACCTGTGGAGTCGCTGATGCGGCTAGTGGACCGCAGATGCGGTTTAGGCTGGATTAATGAATTTTCGCAAAAGCGGAGTTTTGATCGCAAATACGGTACCGCAGATGCGGAAAAGCCTGGGCAGAATATATATATTTCTTCCTTCGTGATTTTTTAAGGGTTTAACCATTTTTAAACACGGAATTGCGAGCTTTGGGCGATTTTGAGGAGATGAATCAAAGGGATTTCGTTAAGGTAAGGATTTTGGACGTAAAACACACTTCTATGGTAATATTTCATGGATTAAGACTGAAATTAAAGGAATTAAAGGGCTAAAAATGGAGGATTAGAGTTTGAGTTTAAAGAGGCCTTAAATTGAGGATTTGAGGGGTCATTTGAACTCGGATTTTGGTATTCTTGATACGTATAGACTCGTGGGGAGATAAGAAATCTAATGATGTAAAAATTTCTGAGTTTCGAGAAGTGGGCTCGGGGCTCGGGTGTTTCTAATTTCGGAATTTTTGGTATTTTTCGATTGTTTTCTTTTGGCTTCGTTCCCTTAGCATATTTTGACGCCGTGATTCTGATTTTGAATAGATTCGAGTGAGTGGAGGCCGATTCAAGGGGCAAAGGCGTCGCGGAGTAGTATTTTCACAGGTTTGAGGTAAGTAACCATTGTAAATCTGGAACTGAGGGTACAAAACCCTGGTAGTTGACTTGTTTTGATAAAAGCGGTGGCGCACATGCTAGGTGATGAGCGCGTGGGCATGCACCGGTAGGGATTGTGACCTGGTTCGTCCCGTAGCGACTATTAAGCCGCGTATTTGATTTGAAAATACTATGTTATTCCATATTTTGGATATTTATACTGTATTATGGGCTGTATGCCATGTTTGGGGCTTGTGCCGACCTATAGAAACCCTGAAGGGGCATTTTGACTGTTTTTGCTCACTTTACTTGCTAAAAGCATATCCTTAGTCGTGTTTTACCTGTTTAAAAGCTAAAACTGGTTTTATCGCTTACTCCTAATTGTAAGGACTGTTTGGGCTGAGTTCCCTGATTCCTGTTGTTGTGTGTGACGACCTGGCCGGTCGTCTTAAGAATTAACGCTCCAATCCCCTATTAACTGCTTTCCCCCAAGTTTAATTCTGCTGATTTGAATTGCCGGGATGTTCGGTATTAAGTTTCGGAGAGTTTTGGGACACTTAGTCCCTAAATAAGAGCTTAAGTGTTGGAAAATTTACCTTAGTCGGAATAGTGTGAAGACAGCCTCGGAATGGAAATCTGATGGTTCTGTTAGCTCCGTTGGGTGATTTCGAGGTGCGGAGCGCGTTCGGAGTATGTTTTGGAGGTACGTAGCTAATTTAGGCTTGAAATGGTAAAAGTTGAGTGTTTGAAGTTTCCGATCCGATAGTGAGATTTTGATTCGAGGGTCGGACTGGAATTCTGGGAGTTTCAGTAGTTCCGTCATATCATTTGGGATGTGCGTGCAAAATTTCAGGTTATTCAGGGATGGTTTGGTTTGGTCTTCAGAAACCGCAGATGCGGAGTGAGGCTCGCAGAAGTGGAACCGCTCCTGTGGTTAAGCGTCCGCAAATGCGAAAGCTGGAATTTTAGTGAGGGTCGCACATGCGATATTTTGTCTGCAGAAGTGGGACCGCAGATGTAGTCCTAGGGCCGCAAATGCGGTAAACGCTAGGAAGAACATATAAATAGTTGCCTTTGCGAAATTGAGCCATTCTTCCACCATTTTCATCTGGGTTTGAAGCTTCTAAGAGGGATTTTTGAGGAAAAACAAAGGGGAATCACTTGGAGGTAACATTCTTGGATTTATAACTCGTTTTCATATGATTAAAGACTTAAATAATGGTGAGAAATTTGGGTAAAAGGGTAATTAGGGCTTGATTTTAAGATACTTTTAAATGAAGATATGAGGGGTCATTTGGACTCCGATTTCAGTGTTCTAGTTATGAATAGACTCGTGAGAGTACGAGGTTTTTGAAAATATAAATTTCATCCAATTCCAAGACATGGGCCCGAGGGGCGTTTTGGTCATTTTACATAATTTTGCGTATTAGCTTAGAATTTAATTGTAGAATCAGTTAATTAAAGTGTTATTTACGTTATGCAATTGAATTGAATAGATTCGGGCCATTTGAAGTCGAGTACTCGTGGCAAAGAAGTGGTGTTGGGTTGATTTTGAGACTGTTCGAGGTAAATGGCTTGTCTAACCTTGTGTGGGGGACCTTTCCCTTAGGATTGGTATATTTAATAATTGAAATGTCTTGTACGTGAGGTGACGAGTGTGTACTTGTGCAAATTGTTGGAAATCCGGTTTTCTTTAAGTAATTACTAGTATGTTTCCTTCATGTTTCTATTACTTGCACTATTAAGCCTGTTGTTAGCTTAGGAAAGCATGTTTAAGTGACTTAACTGATTTATTTTATCCAACCTGTCTTACTTGAATTCTGTGCAGCATACTAGGCTAGAATCACTTATTGCCTTAATATAAAGTTTGCTATTTCTGTTTATCTTCTTGCTGCTGCTTTGTATTTATTTTGGGACTACGGATGTGGGATTCTGGTAACTCCCCCTTGTCTGTTTATTTTAGGACTACGGATAAGATTCCCTATAGATCCCCACTTGCACATTTACTTTGGGACTCCGGGTTAGATTCCCGGTAGATCCCCCTACACATTGATATGGAACTACGGGAATGCACCTGGTAGATTCCCCCAGTACTGGGTATTTACATTTGGGAGTACGGAAGGGGATTCCGGTAGATCCCGACATTTTCTTTAAAAATAAACTATTTTCAAAATGTTTTCTAAGGACATATATATATATATATATATATATATATATATATATGATGGACTACGGGATGGTATCCTGGGAGATTCACTAGATATGTAAAGATGGGACTACAAGACGGTATCCTGGGAGATCCCCCATTGTTACTATCAGTGCTAAGCTGTATTTCCTTTCCATGTTTACCTTGTTCTATATAGTTGTTGCTGTTTTGTTCGCCCTGTGTTATTTTACTGCTGTACTCATTTATACTGTTCCGTTCTATACTGTTGATCTTTATATTTTATTTAACCTTGTCATACCTCCTTTTCGCCCGCTCCACCGCAAAGGGGTGCAGAGGGAGTTTTTCCAATTGAAGGACAATCGAAACAGGATTTATTATTTAATTCAGAGTCGCCACTTGGGAGATTTATGGTGTCCCAAGTCACCGGTTGGATCCCGAAGCGAGGAAAAGATTAACTCTATTTAACAGTCTGCGCACCAGAAATCCGGATAAGGAATTCTGTTAACCCGAGAGAAGGTGTTAGGCATTCCCGAGTTCCGTGGTTCTAGCACGGTCGCTCAACTATCATATTCGGCTTAATTATCTGATTTTTATACAATTATGAACCTATGTGCAAATTTTAACTTAAACCATTTTTATTATTATCATTATTATTTTAACAAATAATTGCAACGTTGTGAAAACGTATCTCGAACCCCATCACATCAATGTACCCCTGGTTATCGACACATTTCGACTCCGTTGAGATTTGTATTTGGGTCACATAAATGTACACCCGAATTTAAGAAAGTAAATCATTAAAGGCGCGCCTAACAGTGACTAACGCGTTATTACTTTGGGGAAGGCTATGAAATCTGCTAAACGGCCCATCCCGAATTCTATGTATTCATGATATTCCTTTATTGAGGGCCCCGCAACTTGTGCGTTTTATTTGGCAAGGTTCGTCTCCTTTTTTATTTTTAAAAAAATAAGCCTAAAGCAACTATAATTTGCTATTTTTATTGTCTCTAAAGTAAAAGGGAAGTCCTAATTAATTTGTTTTAAGAGTTGCTTCCCCTTTAAGAAAGAAACTTATAATTAATCCGCATCAGGCCTCCAAGGCCTACCCATGGGACAACCGGCTTTCATCTCCAAATCCAAGCACAACTTTCCTAATCAGTTAACTGATTAACAATGGTTACAATTATTAGCTTAATAACACATTACCATTAATTTCTAGTCTCGTGTTAACTATTGACCATTGTCTATTACTATCAGATTGAAAACGTGTACCATAACATTATTATTACAACTAAAATATATTACTTGTCTAAACTACAACGATACAAGTTTACACATTACAAAATATTATCTAAAACTTGTCTAAACTCACTAATGACAATATGTCTAAAACTTACATAAATATACGCCTTATAAAATATATATAAAAAAAGAATTTTACGAGAATAAATAGATACAAGTTTAATTCTTAACAAAATATGAATAACGGATGCACTCTTAATCAATAACCCCATTTAAGCGCATACTTGCTGATTTCAGCTCAATTTTATTAGTGCAGGTGAAATGCATGAATTCGAAAAACACTTTCCTGTTTCAGCTTGCAGCTTGCTTCTTATTTCAAAATTATACTACAAAACAACACTAAACCAATATGACTATTACATAATCATATTCCAAAATCCAAACAGTCCCGGAATCAAGCAGCCCAAACAACTTATAAATAGTCCTAATTATACAGTCGTCTATTATTCATGTAATATAAACAGTCCTAGTTCAAATCCGTGCAGTCCATATCATGTCAACAAGCCAACTAGTTAAAAAAAACTAAATAAGTACAATCTTTAACGAACTATAACTACAAGTATTCAAATGAACTCAACTCTGGCATAAAACTACATTTTTCACTCCAAGGTTGAACTTACATCAAGGGAATTCGAAGCATGTACCTGGTATTGACAATACAAGAAGAGGAAGAAGAGGATCATCAGCAGCAGTAGTAACGAACAACAGTTGCAACAGTAGTATAACAACAAATAACCAGCAGCTATAAACGACTCTAAGTATAGAGCAGAAGTAAAAGGAAGAAAGGTTCTAGCTATTTTAGATCCTAAGCGAGGCAATGAAACAATAGCTATTCTTTTTCAACTCCCCCAAGCTCTCCAAAGATCAATCCTTTTTTTTCTTCCTCCTTCCTTCTGCCTTTAATGACTCTCTTCCTTTTTATTCTACTCTCTAATTTTCAATCCCCTTTTCTCCTCCGGATTTCTTGGCCTTAGTGGGTAGTTAATCATTCTTAAATTGGTCCTTTTAATACAAAAAGTAGTCTTCCACTAATAGTTGTCTATTAACTATTTAATTCCAATTAGGAATGTCTCAAATTTGACTAATCCATTAGTGTATTACCTATTATCTAGTGGCCCCTTAATCCCATTATTATTAAACTAAAGCATTAGTTTAATTTAAAGGCACATCAAGACCCTACTGGACAGACCACTCAATTAAAGCATTTTCAAACCTTTGAACTCCCAAAATACCCTCATAAATTCCCTGAAATTACTGTGACTTACTGTCCTAGTTCAATCCCTTGTGCCTCATCAGCTACAACCAATTTCTTTAATCAAAATCAAAAAATAACTTAACTAGAAATGATAACACAAGCAAAATTGAAACAATGTGAATCAGGGTATGAGCTAACATGTTGAACACTAAAGAACATGGGATCAAACAGATACAGGGAATAAATCAACATAAAACCTAAACTAGAACACACAAACGTTACAAATACATTGAACGGGAATAAGCTGCAATCATATGCAAAAACATGGTGAATAATAAATGAGAAAGGGAAATTGAAACAATTTGAAACAAATGATACCGATAGGCTTATTTCAACGCAAAATTAGAGGGTAAACCTACTGGAATGAAATTATTCAAACATAACAGACTATTATCATGCTAATCTAACATTCAAGCGTAACAGACTAATCGACGACACTTATTCAGTCAATTACACAAATTATAACATATAACAATCGACAACAAACAGAAGCAATGATAAGATTGGACCAAATAAAAGGTTTGATGGAGAAAGAAAAGAGTAATTGATAAAAGACGAATTTGAACTCATCTTAAACAAACAAATAACAAAACATGAAAAACAAACAGAGAAACAAAAGAAATACCTCTGAACTCAGACCTATCTCACACTCGTTTGAAGTTTTAACTTGATTCTGAAGCCAAAATGGACCATAATCGAGTGCTCTCGACTGAGAACACATGACTAAGGTTGATTACGACCTCAGTTTTCTACTGTGTATCGCTTCCTTAACTTGGTTCTTTTAGGGTTCATCGAATGCAAGCTTCACTTCTGATTTGAGAGTCAACCAGTTTCGAAGGGATTCGAGTGAAACGGGCATGGGATTTGGGGTGAGGGAGTCAAGGAAGCTACTGGGTGTTGGGTTAAGGATGGTTTGGAGGTGGCTCCTCCACCAGGGGATCTTGTGGCGGCGCTAGGGTTCCTGGCTCAAAATCAACGTTCGAGTGACTGGGGCTAGATTCGAAGGAAGGGGAGGGTGGATTTGGAGAGAAGAGGTCAGAGCGGAGCTGTGGTGTAAAGCTGGGGTTGTTCGGATGAACTAGGGTTAGGGACGGGGATCTTCGATCGAAGATTCGATAGGTTGTAGGATGATTCGAAGGATAAGGGTTATGGATTTGGAGTGGGGAGGTCGAGGGGAATTAGTGGTGTAAAGTTGGGGTCGTTTGGACCACCGGAACCGCCGTGAGGCGATTTCCGCTGGGCGGAAGGCGGCGTTGCAAGGTGGTGAGAGACGAGGCTATCTCTGAGTTGTTAGAGACGAGGGTGGGTAGGGTTTGGTTTTGGGGGTAGGGGTTATGGGAATTAGGTATATTAGAATTAGAGAATTAACGTGATCTGTTGGATGAATGGGAATCGACGGTCCTGATGGGGTTTGGTTTGGGCCGGGTATGATGGGGTGTTTGGACGGGTTTGGGGTGTATTTTGTTTGGGCTTTGAAGCTTTTGGCCCAAATCCGGGTCTTCTAATTCTTTTCCTTTCTTTTTATTTTCTAAAAATTCTATTAAAAATAAAAATACAAACCTAGATTAATTCTTTGTCCAAATTATCCCAAAATATTAATTAATCTCTAAATAATAATTATCACGCATAATCAAATATTAAATTAAACGAAAAATCACAGAGTTTAACATTAAAACACTAAAAATGCAAAAAATTATTTTGTGAATGTTTTCCTCATTTTTTGTAAAACAACAACTTACTTAATTAATCCAAAAAATGTAAACTTAAATATCAAATGCAAATGTAACATATTTTGCATTTTTATTAATTTAACAAATGATCATGCACAGAACAATGCAAACAATAACAGAAAATACCGCAAAATTCACAACAATTGCAAACAAACGAAAAAAAATTTATTTTATTTTGAGTTTTTTACAGTAGTTCTCGTGCAGGGCAAAATCACGTGCTCACAGCTGCCCCTCTTTGTCCGAAAACACAAAGAGTTTTCGTGCAAAGATAAAGTGAGCGGATACGAACGATTTTTGCCCGTTGGAATACTCCGTGTGAAGCATCTTTTTTTTTAAAACATTTAACCGAACCTTTTCTTCAAAGGTTTCCTACATATCCCTGGCTAAAAGGGAATCAGGTTAATGTAGTTCGGGAAGTTTTGGTAGCTGGGACTACCATGGGACTGCAATGTTGTTGTTACTGCTGTTGCATGCTGTTACCACTGCTTTTCGACCTCCTTATTACACTATTGCTAGAAAGAAAACACAAGTTAGACTAAACTAATGATTACAGAATCTTATCTATCTTCGACTTGCTCTTGTAGTCTTCTTTCTGATTTCTGAAGTGAGATTCGTGCTGGGGGTATTTTTGTTGTGTCCCTCCGCATTACTGACTTCTGACTTGCTCTTGGAATGTATTCCTCTGTTCTGCAGGCGAGCTCCTGACTTCATCAACTTCCAATATAACAACCTCCGTTCTAACAGGCGGACTCCTGACTCCTTCAACTTAAAATTTAACAACCTCCATTCTACAGGCGGGCTCCTAACTCCAACAACAACTTAAAAATAATTCAGCCTCCATTCTTCAGGCGGGCTCCTGACTTCATCAGCAACTTTGAAAAATAAATCAACCTCCATTCTCCAGGCGGGCTCCTAACTCCAACAACAACTTAAAAATAATTCAGCCTCCATTCTCCAGGCGGGCTCCTGACTCCAAAAATAATTCAGCCTCCATTCTCCAGGCGGGCTCCTGACTCCAAAAATAATTCAGCCTCCATTCTCCAGGCGGGCTCCTGACTCCAAAAATAATTCAGCCTCCATTCTCCAGGCGGGCTCCTGGCTCCAACAACAACTTAAAAATAATTCAGCCTCCATTCTCCAGGCGGGCTCCTGACCTCAACAACTTCTTAAACGTACAACACCTCCATTCTCCAGGCGGGCTCCTGACCTCAACAACTTCTTAAACATAATTCAGCCTCCATTCTCCAGGCGGGCTCCTGACTCCAAAAATAATTCAGCCTCCATTCTCCAGGCGGGCTCCTGACTCCAAAAATAATTCAACTCCAATCTCCAGGTGGGCTCCTGACTCCAATAACAACTTAAAAATAATTTAGCCTCCATTCTCCAGGCGGGCTCCTGACTTCATCAGCAACTATGAAAAATAAATCAGCCTCCATTCTTCAGGCGGGCTCCTGACTTCAACAACTTCTTAAACATATAACACCTCAATTCTCCAGGCGGGCTCCTGACTCCTTTAACTTGAATCATCTTCTTTCAGAACTACTTCCCTCAAAACTGGTGTTTTATTCCTCTTAAAACTGCTGGGGATAACACCGATATTTTATGCACAAATATGTTATTTTCCTTCTTCAAAGACTACTTCCTTTAAAGCTGGTGCTTTCACTTCCCTGAAACCTACCGGGAATAACACTGCTGGGGAACTATCTTCCTCCTTTAAGACCAGTTACTCTCCTCCTTTTAACAATGGTGGGGATGATACTGATTCAAAGGCCACTACCTTTAAAACTTTGGGCTATCTTGCTTCTCCCAAGATTGTTTTCCTTAAAACTTGTATTGCCTTTTCTCGTATACTGCTGGGGATTTTACTTCCTTCAAAACTTGGGTTATCTTCCCTCTTCCCCAAGTGGCTATCTGATCTCAAGAAAATTTTCGCCATGAGAGAAAAGTTTCTGCCCCAGTTTGATAATCTTCTTTGTGGTCATGTCTTCCTGCTGTCAATAATATTTCCTTTCCCTGCTTCAAATCAAAGAAAAATTTGTTAGTTTAAAACGTGGTGAGTGGTCGTGCCACTTCTGCTGGGGATGATTTTTCCCTTTTTCCTTTCCTTTCTTTATTACAAAACTTGTTGGGGATGATATAATTTGCTGGTGATGATATTCCTGCTGGGGATGGTTTTTCTTTTCTCTTCCTTCCCCGCTCTGTGTTGTCCGACCATCGCGGAACTTGGTTGATAATCCGTCGGAGTTGTTCCTGCATCTCGCAAATCTGCTGGGGATCCTCATAACCTTTTAACTGTTGCTTTTCTGTTTTTTTCCAACTTCCCCTGGAAATTTGGTCCTCTTGGGATCTAGACCCATTCATCATTTGGTCTTGCGACGAACTTTTTTTCGCTTTGTCGCCATCTTTGGCCTGTCCTATTCGCATTTTGCTTTGAACCATTTTGGCAACTGGTAGTAAGCTCTGAAAATCCTTTTCAAAAACAAACTGCTGGGGAGGCAAAGTTTTAAAACCAAGAAATGAAAAAGTGATGATTTCAAAAAATAGAAAAAGAAGAAGTCTTTCTGACCAAATGCTGGGGAAAAGGAAAGAAAAGAACTTATCTAAAATATATAACCGATCCCAACGATCATGTCGCGCATTCCGGATTAATCAACCCAGTCTGTTTGTATCAATCAACCTTTCGGACGGCCTCATCTTGCTGGGGATAAACAGGCACTCAACTCTGTGCCAAATGCGGATCCTTTCCACCAATCTTGTCTTGTCGCCTCATAGTGCCCTTCGAAGGGTTTTCACTAATAAGGCTCTCTCATTTCTCTCACTCCCGTTGCCTTATGGTGCCTGTGAAGGTTTTCACCGATAATACTCTCTCGTTTTATTTCTCTCGACTTCCGTCGTCATATGGTGCCTGTGAAGGTTTTCACCGATAAGACTCTCTCATTTTATTTCTCTCAACTTTTGTCGCCTTATGGTGCCAGTGGAGGTTTTCACCGATAAAACTCTCTCATTTTATTTTATTTTTCGGCTGGGGATTAGAGTGTTACTGATATGACTCTCTCTGTTGGGGATTCTTTTCGGCTATCAATTCATTTCCAATTTATGATCCTCTTCTCTGCTGGGGATCGAGGTGTTATCCCAGACTTCCGTTTGCATGAATTGACACTTCTTGGATACTAATCGGGAGGTCTTTTTTGGACATCAATATGGGTTTTTGTGTATGGCTAAAAGGAAAAGGGGTATCAAAAGTTCAAAATAATTTTGATGGGTAAAATAGTAAAACTCTTGGAATCAAACTTTCTTTCCAAAATTACAAACACCAACTTCTGCCCCAGTTTTTCTTGCTTGGGGATTTTTATTTTGTTACACTATGACCGAATCGTGAGACACCTACGTATCCTTCTTTGAGGAATCAGGTCAAACGTAGCTCCCAATTCCTTTGTTTTTTTCTTGTTACTTTTCTTTTGTCTTTATTATCATTATTTTTCTCTTCTATTTTCTTTCATTCTCATTACTGATTCCAAAAGAGGGGTATGAAAGAATAAATAAGGCTCAAAAGGGGAAGTAAAGGTTAAAGTGTTTGGATAGAAGAAAGAATTGCCTCCATCATTTCATTCTCCGATAAATGCCAAGTACAAACAAACAACAATTACAATTAAAAGAAATCATACATAATATCTTTTAACTGTGTCAGAATTGATAGCTATGTCGACGCATCTCCCTTTGATATCTGTTAAACATAAAGCGCCATTGGACAACACTCTGGTTACAATGAATGGCCCTTGCCAGTTCGGGGCGAACTTGCCCTTTGCCTCAGCCTGATGTGGGAGGATGCGTTTCAGCACTTGCTGGCCCAGTTCAAACTTCCGGGGACGTACCTTTTTGTTGTATGCTCTTACCATTCTCTTTTGATATAACTGGCCATGACACACAGCTGTCAATCTCTTTTCATCAATCAAGTTCAACTGCTCCAAACGGGTTTTGACCCACTCGTCATCATCAATCTCAGCTTCAGCGATAATCCGAAGGGATGGAATTTCAACTTCTGCCGGTATCACTGCTTCAGTTCCGTATACCAACAAATAAGGAGTTGCACCTACTGAAGTACGGACAGTAGTGCGATAACCCAACAATGCAAATGGTAATTTTTCATGCCATTGCCTCGAACCTTCTACCATCTTCCGAAGTATCTTCTTTATGTTTTTGTTGGCTGCCTCAACTGCTCCATTCGCCTTGGGACGATATGGGGTGGAATTGCGGTGTGTAATCTTAAACTGCTGACATTCCTCTTTCATCAAATTGCTGTTAAGGTTAGCACCATTATCTGTGATGATCACCTTTGGGATTCCAAATCTACAGATGATATGGGAGAGAACAAAATCTATCACTGTCTTCTTGGTTACTGACTTGAAAGTTTTTGCTTCAACCCACTTAGTGAAATAATCGATGGTCACCAGAATGAACCTATGACCGTTGGTAACTGCCGGCTCAATAGGTCCAATGACATCCATGCCCCAGGCAACAAATGGCCATGGTGCTGACATTGTATGCAATTCTGTCGGCGGAGAATGAATCAAATCTCTGTGTATCTGACACTGATGGCATTTTCGCACGAAATTGATACAATCAAGCTCCATAGTGAGCCAATAGTACCCTGCTCGAAGAATCTTCTTCGCCAACACATATCCGCTCATGTGTGGCCCACAAACTCTAGCATGTACCTCTGTCATAACTATCGTGGCTTGACTAGCATCTATACATCTCAGCAATCCCAAATCTGGAGTTCTTTTGTACAACACTCCTCCACTGAGGAAGAATCCATTTGCCAATCGCTGAATGGCTCTCTTTTGATCTCCGGTGGCCTGCTCCGGGTATATCCCCATCCTGAGGTATTCTTTGACATCATAAAACCATGATTCGCCATCCATTTCTTCCTCTATCATGTTGCAATAAGCATGCTGATCACGAACCTGAATATGCAATGGGTCAACATGAATTTTGTCTGGGTAGTGCAACATCAATGCTAAAATGGCCAAAGCATCGACAACCTCATTATGAACTCTTGGGATGTGTCTGAACTCCACTGATCGAAATCGCTTGCTCAGATCGTGCAAACATTGTCGATATGGTATAAACTTTAAATCCTGTGTTTCCCATTCACCCTGAATCTGATGCACCAGGAGGTCCGAGTCTCTCAAGATCAAGACGTCCTGGACATCCATGTCTGCAGCTAACCGTAAGCCCAAAATGCATGCCTCATATTCAGCCATGTTATTGGTACAATAGAAATGTAGTTGTGCCGTACCAGGATAATGATGTCCTGTTTCAGAAATAAGTACCGCTCCTATTCCAACTCCTTTCGCGTTTGCGGCTCCATCAAAGAAGAGCTTCCAACCTGGTTCCTTAGATAATTCCAACTCATCTATATGCATCACTTCTTCATCAGGAAAATACGTCCTCAATGGCTCGTATTCTTCATCAACAGGATTCTCAGCCAAGTGATCAGCCAATGCTTGGGCCTTCATGTCCGTCCTCGTCACATAGACGATATTGAATTCTGTGTGTAATATCTGCCATTTCGTCAATCTCCCTGTGGGCATAGGCTTCTGGAAAATATACTTTAGTGGATCTAAGCGGGAAATGAGATAAGTAGTATATGATGACAGATAATGCTTCAATTTCAGGGCCACCCAAGTTAGGGCGCAACATGTCTTCTCGAGTTGAGTGTACTTAACCTCATAACCTGTAAACTTCTTGCTGAGATAATAGATAGCTTGCTCCTTCCTTCCTGTAATGTCGTGTTGCCCCAGTACGCAACCAAACGAATTCTCCAGGACCATTAGATAAAGAATTAATGGTCTCCCCGGCTCAGGTGGAACCAACACAGGTGGATTTGATAAATATCCTTTGATTTGGTCAAATGCCTCCTGACATTCTGCCGTCCATTCTACCGCGACATTTTTCTTCAGTAGCCGAAAAATGGGTTCACAAGTCGCTGTGAGTTGAGCGATAAACCTGCTGATATAATTCAACCTTCCCAACAGACTCATTACTTCTGTCTTGTTCTTCGGCGGTGGCAACTCTTTGATGGATTTAATCTTTGACGGGTCCAACTCAATACCTTGCCGACTGACGATGAATCCCAGCAGCTTTCCAGATGGAACACCAAATGCACATTTGGCCGGGTTGAGCTTAATATCATACCTTCGAAGTCTTTGGAAAAACTTCCTCAGGTCTGCTACGTGGTCTTCCTGACGCTTAGATTTTATGATCACGTCATCTACGTATACCTCAATCTCTTTGTGTATCATGTCATGAAACATCGCAGTCATTGCTCTCATGTACGTTGCCCCAGCATTCTTCAAGCCAAAAGGCATTACTCGGTAGCAATAAGTCCCCCACGGCGTAATGAATGCCGTCTTTTCTGAATCTTCTTCATCCATCAAAATCTGATGATACCCAGCATAACAATCTACAAAAGACCCGATCTCATGTCCGGTACAATTATCGATCAAGATATGGATGTTGGGTAATGGAAAGTTGTCCTTGGGGCTTGCCCTGTTCAAATTGCGGTAATCGACACACACTCTAATCTTCCCATCTTTCTTCGGCACTGGCACCACATTTGCCAACCAATCAGGATATCGAGTGACCCAAATAACCTTTGCTTGCAGCTGCTTGGTTACTTCTTCTTTAATCTTCACACTCATATCTGTCTTGAACTTCCTCAATTTCTGCTTGATGGGAGGGCATGCCGGGTCAATGGGCAATTTGTGAACCACTAGATCGGTGCTTAAGCCCGGCATGTCATCGTACGACCATGCAAAAACATCTTTGAATTCAATGAGTACTTTGACTAGTTCTTCCCTGATTTCTGGCTCGAGGTGGACACTTATCTTACTCTCTCAGACATTGTCTGTGTCCCCTAAATTGACGGCTTCTGTGTCATTCAAATTGGGTTTGGGTTTTTCTTCGAAGTGAATTAACTCCTTATTAATTTCTTCGAAGGCTTCATCCTCATCATCATATTCTGTTTCGTAATCACAATCTACTTCTTGAACTATCATTTCGGGATCAGATTGATTTTTAAGACTGAGCTGAGGATTCCTTATGCACGCCATGTCATTAAGACCAGTATAAACAGAACTGTACAGAAAAAGAAAAGAAGAAAACAAAATTAAAAAATAAAATAAAATAAGGAATGAAGAAGAAACTTTTTATTTTATTGAATTGCGGGATAACAAGGTTTCACACTTTGATGAACACAATAAAAATAAAAAGAAATCTGGATTACAACCCTGGAATAATCCAGAAAACAGGAAGGAAAATCAGAGCTAACTACCAAGACTCCCTCCGAGTAGGAAGAGGAGTAGCTGTCCAATTGTTGACATTGGCTCTAGGCCCCACAAACTGTATGTCTGCCTTACTGGAACCTTCTCCAGCTTCTATTACGTTGACTTCAGCGAACAGCCTTTCAAAGCCCTCATTCAAATCTCCGTCTGGCCCAATCAGAGGTCCGATAATTTTGGGGACTGACAACCTTCCGCTACCTGCTCTGGCAAAGGATCTGGAAAGATGTGGAACTGGCTTGGGAAGAACCCAAACTTTCTTTTTCAATTTTCGGGCCCGCCTTACATCTGCTGCCGTAGGCTTGAATCCTAGCCCGAAAGTATTCAGGTTCTTGGGAAAAGAAACTGGCTGGACAATACCCTGCAGATCAACCCCCAAACCTTTTCCTGGTACAAACCCGCTGTTTAACATTTCCGAGGCTATCATGAAGGTTGCAGCTTCTATTCTGGGAAGTGGAAGGCCCCCGCCCTCAGGAATTTTATCCACTGAGACTGTGTCAAAAACCTGGTAAACCCATGGGCCCTTGTCATCATCGGTTTCTATGAAGGGCACAATGGTATCACTAACGGCGCCTGTACCATCATCCCCGTGTACCACAATCTCTTTTCTATCCCATTCAAATTTGACCATCTGATGCAGTGTAGAAGGCACTACTTTGGCTGCGTGGATCCAAGGTCGCCCCAACAGAAGATTATATGACACCGCCACGTCTATCACTTGAAATTCCATGGTGAACTCGACCGGACCAATTGTTAATTCCAGCATGATATCACCTACTGTGTCGGTACCACCCCCATCAAAACCTCGGACGCAGACGTTGTTCCTGTGAACCCGGTCATGATCAACCTTCAGCTTTTTCAGAGTACTCAAAGTACAGATGTTGGCGCTTGACCCATTATCAATCAATACCTAGGTGACCACCGATTCTTCGTATTTCACGGTCAAGTAGAGGGCTTTGTTTTGTTCTGTACCTTCTGTCGGCAATTCATCGTCAGAAAATGTCACTCGATTTACCTCGAAGATTTTGTGCACTATTTTCTCCAAATGGTTCACTGAGAGCTTTTCCGGAACATGGGCTTCGTTTAGAATCTTAATTAATGCCCGACAATGATCACCTGAATGGATCAACAAGGATAGCAATGAAATCTGGGCCGGGGTCTTCCTCAACTGCTCTACAATGGAGTAGTCCTGTGCCTTCATCTTCTTCAAAAACTCCTCTGCTTCTTCCTCCGTCACTGGCTTCTTTATTGTTATAGGATTGGCCCTTCTCAATTCTGCGAGAGCAAAACACCTTCCCGAACGAGTTAACCCCTAGGCCTCGCATACTTCTTCCACAACCTCCTTCCCCTTATGCATCACCGTCACTTGACTGTAGCTCCATGGCACAACTTTCTCACTTGTTATCGGCAACTGCATTACTGGCCTGATAACAACTAGTTCTACGCGGGCCGCCTTTACAACTAACACTGGTGTGCTTGGTACTCCCTGCAGCACTACCTTGACCGGCTCTGGCTTCTTCGCAACAACAGACGAACCTTTCCCCATTACCACAACTGGCTTGTCATCTACCCTTCCCAACTGTACCACTGACTTTCCACTGGTCAGCTTTTCGTTTGGACTGGCACGAATCATCATTACAATTTGTGAGGGTTTCTTGGTCTCCCCTCCTTCGTGCACTAGTTCGATCATGTGGGCCTCATGGTGCACCAACAGCGGGTTCTCAATGATGTTGGGTGCCTCTGGTGCCTGAACCTCGATCTTATTTGTGTCAATAAGATGTTGTACGACAGTCTTCAACTTCCAACATTTCTCAGTATCATGCCCGGGAGCCCCCGAACAATATTCACAGCTTACCGAGCAGATTTTTGTGAAGGGGATTTGGCAATTTGGGCTCAACAGGACTCAATAGGCCTAATTGCCTCAATTTGTGGAACAGAGTAGTATAGGTTTCTCCCAGCGGATGAATGTTCTCTGCCTATGCACCCTTTCATTCCTAAAAGCCTGATTTCCGCGGAAGCCTGACCCTGAAGGATTCCTGTAGGTCCTTGGTGGTGGATATGTGCTTTGCGGAGGTGGGTATGTGTTTTGTGGAGGTGGATATGTATTTTGGGGAAACGGCGCACGCCATTGTGGGTGTGCCGGAGGCTGGGTGTAAGTTTGGGCGTGATGGATGGAGAAATGTGGTTCTTGTGGTGAATATTAAGGATGTGGAGGGTTGTATGGAGTGTGTGGGTAATTTGGGTGATGGGGTCTGGGTTGGTAGTGAGGGGAAGGACCTCTGGATCTAGACCAAGTACCTGCTTCGACTGTTGCGACCTCCTCTCTCTTCTTTTTCCCGAGCGCACCTCCCGTGCCGCTTTGGATAGCCTGAGTTGTGGCCTTGATTGCCGAATAGCTCATTATCTTGTTGGACCTGAGTCCCTCTTCAACCATACCGCCAACTTTTACTACTTCGTTGAAAGATTTACCAACTGACGTCACCAGGTGACCAAAGTAAGTTGGCTCCAAAGTTTGTAAGAAGTAGTCCACCATTTCACCTTCCCTCATTGATGGATCGACTCTTGCTGCTTGTTCTCTCCAACGGAATCCGAATTCCCTGAAGCTCTCTCCAGGCTTTTTCTCAAGTTTCAACAGTGTGAGACGGTTAGGGACAATCTCAAGGTTATACTGGAAGTAACCTGCAAATGCTTGTGCTAGATCGTCTCAGGTATACCACCTGCTAGGATCTTGCCTCATGTACCATTCCAGTGCGGACCCGCTTAAACTTTGACCAAAATAAGCTATCAGTAGCTCATCCTTTCTACCTGCCCCTCTTATCTTACTACAGAAACCTTGTAGATGTGCCATGGGATTACCATGTCCCTCATATAGATCAAACTTTGGCATCTTAAAACCTGCCGGCAATTGAACATCGGGGAAGGGACACAGATCTTTATAGGCCACACAAACTTGGCTGCCCAATCCATGCATATTCCTGAAGGACTACTCCAGGCTTTTCACTTTACGAAGCACTTCGTCCTGCTCCGGATTCTTAGCTGGCCTCTCAGTTTCTGCCGGGAGCTGAAGGTGAGGGGTGTAAGTGTATGGCTCGGGTTCTTTGAAGGTGAGTTCAGGAGGATAGTATTGGTTGTCGTGAACCTGAAACACTGGTTCATCGGATGATTTTTGCATTGTGGTGGGTGGAGGTGCCACGAAAACAGGAACAATTGGTGGAGGAGGGTTTTGTTTGGGTGGTGGAGCTTGGGGATTATAGGAAGTTTCCCCCTGATAGTATTGGGAAATGGGGAAGCTTGTTGATGGACCAGTGGGAGGATGTTCAGAGGTCTGAGCCGGTGAGAGGGTAGGAGTAGGGGGAGGTATTGGTGATGTTTGTCCCCTAGCCCAGGCTAGGTGCATCCCAGCTATCTCTTGTCTCAACCTGTCTACTTCCTCCTTCATCATTTGCATCTCCGTCTTTTCCTCCTCAACACTTTTGTCCGAACCAGACATACTTTTCGGAATGGGCCCTTTAGATCTTGTGTGGTAATGGTAATCTGCCAGAACGTTCTAACGAGCTAACTGTTTCGAAATCTCTGGATCAACAACAAACTTGTTAGCGTTAGAGTTTAACACATATTGCAATTTCACGTTTGGGATGCAATGTTCCTAAGCAGTTTAACCATTTCTATCATGTCTTTGTTCTGACTGCATGCGTCATTCTGACTTCTTTTAAGTGCCTCCAAACTTTCCTTTTTTAGTGGTGGTCAAATCTTATGTGGATTGCCTACGTATCATGTCCCCGCATGAATCAGACCGTGCGTAGTTCTGCCACATAAATGCGAAAGCAAATTTTGGGAATTTTCCATTTTCTTTACTGAAACATCATAATACAAACTAAACATTTTTGTAAAGGAGAACAAACCCGAAGTAAAACCAATTACGGACTAAAAAAACTACTGACACATTTTGATGCAAAAGAGAACATACAGATAGACAAAAGACTCTAAAAACAAAAACACTAACTCGAACTATAATTATATTAAATCTCCAAAAGTTGGTGCCCGCGAGGCATCGTTCGGCCATGCCGCGGGCTTAGGTGCGAGATCCCTTTCAAGTTGCTCCAGTTCGTACATTGTCCGCTTGACAAAAATTATTACTGCTGACAAGAAGGTAGTGCGGGTCATGTCTTCACACATTCGGCATCTCCTAATGATGGCATGGGCAATAGTCCCAATCTTGTTCCTGGTTCGACCTTTTTCTGTGAGCAGGCGCCTTATCTGATCACTACAGCCCCCCAAAATCTGAGAATCCTGGAGATGCTGCCTCTGCAACTGTCGTATTTTATCTTCCATTCGAGCCAGTAAATCGTAACAATGTCCACTTTCGATTTCATAAGCTTCAGCTTGCTTAGCTGCCTTGTCCTCAAGGGTGTTCATTTTTCCTTTTAGTTTGGCGATGGTTTTTTCATATTCCTTCTTCACCTGCTGCAAGTACTGTGTGCGCTCTTTTGTTCTTTTTGCCCATTGTGCCCGGAGCTGTGCTACGGCACCCTCGGATTTCTTCAGGTCATCCCGGCGCTCAATGATTTCCTTCTTTAGTCCGTTAATCAATCTTTCATCCGACCGACTCCTTTGCTGGTTGTCAGCATCTATCCTCATTTGTCGGATCTGAGACTTGAGAGCCTCATTTTCTTGGGCTAATTTGTTCTTCTCTCCTTCATCGGCAGCAACTTGCATCCTGTTCTCAAATTTCAAATCCTTAATCTGTTGTTTCAGCTTGCCTACATTAGCCCGGTATTCGTGCTCTTTGGCCAACCAGTTCCAAGGTTCTTGTGACGCCTCGACGAACTCTTGAATGTGAGGTTTTTTGGTTGGCCGTTCTGGCTCGTCTCTTACAACGTCTCTCTTCCTGTACCAGGTGATATAAGCAGGTGAGACTTCGCCTCTGGATAGGTTATGCACTCGAGTGTTTACCGTTAAGTATTGGCATTCATTCCACATAGAACGAATGGTTTCTTCATGAAATTGGCCATTAGTGCTAACCTCGATTGCATAAACACTGAGATCTTCGTCTGGGTGTACCACCTGACACCTCCCTAACTGTCTCATCACCCGACAAGGTGCATAAGGCTGAATGCCTCGGAGTCCTATTAAGAGGAAGTAAGGACCTGTGGCAGGCATGTACACAATTTCTTCAACAGGAAGCCAACCCAATGTCCACCCTATTTGTGCTGCAGTGATGGCACGAAGGCAAGATACACATTCTTCATACCCTTCTGGCAATTTGAGCCCTGAAACCCTCGTGTTCTATTCTTCAATGCAACCTTAGTTTGTAGATCTATAGCTCATATACTGAGGATGATGACACAAGTGCTCGATCATCCACATCTACAATAACAAATTGCATCCTTCGAAAAAATCTGCCCCGGCTTTATAGGCTGTGAGAGCTCGGTATATCTCGGACACTATCATAGGGGCAAGCGTGCTTTTATTGTTGGTAATTAGGACCTTGACGACTCCAGCCACCTTCAAATCAATATTTCTGTCTTTTTGAGGAAACACCACAATGCCCAAGAATGCTACCATGAAGGCGAACCGCCTATGTTCATCCCATTTTGTCTGATTCCCTCTGCTGCAAACCCCGCTTTCCAGATCGTCGAACCCTCTTATATGCCCATACCTCTGGTATATGAACTATAGAGTAGAAAAACCTCTATCCAACTCAGAGTTGACTCCCTTGCTTATCTTCAGTAGATCCATGAACTTGTGCGAATTGACGGCTCTTGGAGCAATAAGATATTTGTGCCTTAGCCCCTCAGTAATGTCCATATAACCTGCTACCTCTTCTAAGGTTGGGGTGAGTTCAAAATCTGAGAAGTGGAATACATTGTGGGTCGGGTACCAAAATGTAACCAAAGCCTTTATGATGTCACATATGGGTCTGACGTTCAACAAACTGGTGAGACCTCCCAGATGTAGTTTGATCTTATCTCGCTCTGACTTTTCCAAATTCTCCCACCACAAGCGCAACTACAAAGGGATCTTGCTCCTAACTGTTACCGGCAAACTTGGACCCGGGATCATTCTGTATGTTTGTTTGGGGTGATTAACACTCATTGGACTCAAAGAAAGAATAAACTAAAATTGACACACATTTAAATAAAACTCCGGTCTTGTCAATACGGCTTTTCAGCACTTCGAAGAAGATTTAAAGGTTGTGTTTTACCAACCGGACAAAACCTTGAAAATGACCAAAAGTGGCTATTTTCGCAAAAACAGCCTTCCGGCGTCCTTTTAGGGACATTCGGCTATTTTTACAAGAATGGAATCACCCAACTTATCTATGATGAAAGATTAAAATTTTTGACATTTTTTGGCTATTTTTGCAAAAAGGGAGGTTGGACCCGATGAGGGCTGCCTACGTATCTCACATCCTGTGAGAATCAAACCGGCGTAGTTTGGGAAACGACAATAAACTAATTCTGAAAACAAGACTTGTTTAAATAATTACACTAAAAAACATTTTTTCGTTTTCTCAAAATTTTGGCAGAGTTTGCTATTTGGGCACTGTTTTTTTTTCTTTTTTTTTCTTAAAAAAAAAGGTAATTATCTCTCTACACTGCTATTTTCTTTTTCTCTTTTTCCGATATTCCAGTATTTTCAGAAGCCGGTCATCATGCAAGTCTGCAACAAATAAATGCGTAACACAAACAGGATGCAGCGGGATGGTCTTTTTCATTTCAGGTCGCTTGTCCTAGACGGACCCAACCCCTATGTTGAGTCCCCTAATTCAAGTGCACATGATGCAAATAAGCATTCCTACTAGGGATCCGACATGAGGTTTTGTTATACTAGGTTTGTCCTGAGTGTTTGTTCTAGACCTGGCTTACCCGAGCGGACCACTCGAGCCGAGGATGGGAACTGCGTACCGGTAACCAAAAGATCATCCGGTTTTGCAACTCCTCCGAATCCTCGCTATATTTTGGGATATGACACTAATAGAAAGAAGTCACAACCACCGTGCACTCCTCAAGAAAAAGAAGAGAGGGATTTCATAGCAGTTTATATATACAGTTCAGATAATATCAAAGCGGTAAAAGCAACATTTTAGCACATTAGGACAAAACATGTAATAAAATCAGATGATAAATAAAGCCAAATATAACAATTCATCTAAGCTCGAATTCTGAACCCTGAACCAGAGATTCTGGGTTCGGACAGCAACAGAGTCGCCAGAGCTGTCACACCTCCTTTTCGCCCGCGCCACCGCAAAGGGGCGCAGAGGGAGTTTTTCCAATTGAAGGACAATCGAAACGGGATTTATTATTTAATTCAGAGTCGCCACTTGGGAGATTTATGGTGTCCCAAGTCACCGGTTGGATCCCGAATCGAGGAAAAGATTAAAACTGTTTAACAGTCTGCGCACCAGAAATGCGGATAAGGAATTCTGTTAACCCGGGAGAAGGTGTTAGGCATTCCCGAGTTTCGTGGTTCTAGCACGGTCGCTCAACTATCATATTCGGCTTAATTATCTGATTTTTATACAATTATGAACCTATGTGCAAATTTTAACTTAAACCGTTTTTATTATTATCATTATTATTTTAACAAAGAATTGCAACGTTGTGAAAACGTATCTCGAACCCCGTCACATCAATGTACCTGCGGTTATCAACACATTTCGACTCCGTTGAGATTTGGATTTGGGTCACATAAATGTGCACCCGAGTTTAAGAAAGTAAATATTAAAGGCGCGCCTAACAGTGACTAACACGTTATTACTTTGGGGAAGGCCGTGAAATCTACTAAACGGCCCATCCTGAATTCTATGTATTCATGATATTCCTTTATTGAGGGCCCCGCAGCTTGTGCGTTTTATTTGGCGAGGCTCGTCTCCTTTTTTATTTTTTAAAAAATAAGCCTAAAGCAACTATAATTTGCTATTTTTATTGTCTCTAAAGTAAAAAAGGAAGTCCTAATTAATTTGTTTTAAGAGTTGCTTCCCCTTTAAGAAAGAAACTTATAATTAATCCGCATCGGGCCTCCAAGGCCTACCCGTGGGACAGCCGACTTTCATCTCCAAATCCAAGTACAACTTTCCTAATCAGTTAACTAATTAACAATGGTTACAATTATTAGCTTAATAACACATTACCATTAATTTCCAGTCTCGTGTTAACTATTGACCATTGTCTATTACTATTAGATTGAAAACGTGTACCATAACATTATTATTACAACTAAAATATATTACTTGTCTAAACTACAACGATACAAGTTTACGCATTACAATATATTGTCTAAAACTTGTCTAAACTCACTAATGACAATATTGTCTAAAACTTACATAAATATACGCCTTATAAAATATATATATAAAAAAATAGAATTTTACGAGAATACATAGATACAAGTTTAATTCTTAACAAAATATGAATAACGGATGCACTCTTAATCAATAACCCCATTTAAACCCATACTTGCTGATTTCAGCTCAATTTTATTAGTGCAGGCGAAATGCATGAATTCAAAAAACAGTTTCCTGTTTCAGCTTACAGCTTGCTTCTTATTTCAAAATTATACTACAAAAACAACACTAAACCAATATGACTATTACATAATCATATTCCAAAATCCAAACAGTCCCGGAATCAAGCAGCCCAAACAACTTATAAATAGTCCTAATTATACAGTCGTCTATTATTCATGTAATATAAACAGTCCTAGTTCAAATCCGTGCAGTCCATATCATGTCAACAAGCCAACTAGTTTAAAAAACTAAATAAGTACAATCTTTAACGAACTATAACTACAAGTATTCAAATGAACTCAACTCTGGCATAAAACTACATTTTTCACTCCAAGGTTGAACTTACATCAAGGGAATTCGAAGCATGTACGTGGTATTGACAATACAAGAAGAGGAAGAAGAGGATCAGCAGCAGCAGTTGTAACGAACAGCAGTTGCAACAGCAGTGCAACAACAAATAACCAGTAGCTATAAACGACTCCAAGTATAGAGCAGAAGTAAAATGAAGAAAGGTTCTAGCTATTTCAGATCCTAAGCGAGGCAATGAAACAGTAGCTATTCTTTTTCAACTCCCCCAAGCTCTCCAAAGATCAATCCTTTTTTTTCTTCCTCCTTCCTTCTGCCTTTAATGACTCTTTTCCTTTTTATTCTACTTTCTAATTTTCAATCCCCTTTTCTCCTCCGGATTTCTTGGCCTTAGTGGGTAGTTAATCATTCTTAAATTGGTCCTTTGAAAAAAAAATTAGTCTTCCACTAATAGTTGGCTATTATCTATTCAATCCCACTTAGGAATGTCTCAAATTTGATTAATCCATTAGTGTATTACCCATTATCTAGTGGCCCCTTAATCCCATTATTATTAAACTAAAGCATTAGTTTAATTTAAAGGCACATCAAGACCCTACTGGACATACCACTCAATTAAAGCATTTTCAAACCTTTGAACTCCCAAAATACCCTCCTAAATTCCCTGAAATTACTGTGACTTACTGTCCTAGTTCAATCCCTTATGCCTCATAAGCTACAACCAATTTCCTTAATCAAAATCAAACAATAAATTAGCTAGAAATGATAACACAAGCAAAACTGAAACAGTGTGAATCAGGGTATGAGCTCACATGTTGAACACTGAAGAACAGGGGATCAAACAGATACAGGGAATAAATCAACATAAAACCTAAACTAGAACACACGAACGTTACAAATACATTGAACGGGAATAAGCTACAATCATATGCAAAAACATGGTGAATAACAAATGAGAAAGGGAAATTGAAACAATTTGAAACAAATGATACCGACAGGCTTATTTCAATGCAAAATTAGAGGGTAAACCTACTGGAATGAAATTATTCAAACATAACAGACTATTATCTTGCTAATCTAACATTCAAGCGTAACAGACTAATCGACGACACTTATTCAGTCAATTACACAAATTATAACATATAACAATCGACAACAAACAGAAGCAATGATAAGATTGGACCAAATAAAAGGTCTGATAGAAAAAGAAAAGAGTAATTGATAAAAGACGAATTTGAACTCATCTTAAACAAACAAATAACAAAACATGAAAAAGAAACGGAGAAACAGAAGAAATACCTCCGAACTCAGACCTATCTCACACTCGTGCGAAGTTTTAACTTGATTCTGAAGCCGAAATGGACCTTAATCGAGTGCTCTCGACTGAGAACACATGACTAAGGTCGATTACGACCTCAGTTTTCTACTGCGTATCGCTCCCTTAACTTGGTTCTTATAAGGTTCATCGAATGCAAGCTTCACTTCTGATTTGAGAGTCAACCAGTTTCGAAGGGATTCGAGGGAAACGGGCATGGGATTTGGGGTGAGGGAGTCAAGGAAGCTACTCGGTGTTGGGTTAAGGATGGTTTGGAGGTGGCTCCTCCACCAGGGGATCTTGTGGCGGTGCTAGGGTTCCTGGCTCAAAATCAACGTTCGAGTGACTAGGGCTAGATTCGAAGGAAGGGGAGGGTGGATTTGGAGAGAAGAGGTCAGAGCGGAGCTATGGTGTAAAGCTGGGGTTGTTCGGATGAACTAGGGTTAGGGACGTGGATCTTCGATCGAAGATTCGAGAGGTTGTAGGATGATTCAAAGGATAAGGGTTATGGATTTGGAGTGAGGAGGTCGAGGGGAATTAGTGGTGTAAAGTTGGGGTCGTTTGGACCACTAGAACCGCCGTGAGGCAATTTCCGGTGGGCGGAGGGCGATGGTGCAAGGTGGTGAGAGATGAGGCTGTCTCTGAGTTGTTAGAGACGAGGGTGGGGTGGGGTTTGGTTTGGGGTAGGGGTTATGGGAATTGGGTATATCAGAATTAGAGAATTAACGTGATCCGTTGGATCAATGGGAATCGACGGTCCTGATCGAAATGTGTCCAAACGCTGTCGTTTCGGTGGGTATGGAGACGGGTTGGATTGGGGCAGGTTTGGGCCGGGTATGATGGGGTGTTTGGACGGGTTTGGGGTGTATTTTGTTTGGGCTTTGAAGCTTTTGGCCCAAATCCGGGTCTTCTAATTCTTTTCCTTTCTTTTTATTTTCTAAAAATTCTAATAAAAATAAAAATACAAACCTAGATTAATTCTTTGTCCAAATTATCCCAAAATATTAATTAATCTCTAAATAATAATTATCACGCATAATCAAATACAAAATTAAAAGAAAAATCACAGAGTTTAACATTAAAACACTAAAAATGCAAAAAATTATTTTGTGAATGTTTTCCTCGCTTTTTGTAAAACAACAACTTACTTAATTAATCCAAAAAATGTAAACTTATATCCCAAATGCAAATGCAACATATTTTGTATTTTTATTAATTGAACAAATGATCATGCACAGACCAATGCAAACAATAACAGAAAATACCGCAAAATTCACAACAATTGCAAACAAACGAAAAAAAAATTATTTTATTTTGAGTTTTTGGGAGTAGTTCTCGTGCAAGGCAAAAATTACGTGCTCACAAACCTCAGTAGGTCCCTAACCTTCCTCGTCACTACCCAACTGAGGTTAGGCTTGGCACTTACTGAGTACTGTTGTGGTATACTCATGCCTCTTTTGCGCATGTTTTCATGTGCAGATCCAGGTACTGCTACTCAGGCCTACTATCGTTGAGGGAGGCGACTACTTAGAGACTTCGAAGGTACATCTGCCGCGTCCGCAGACCAAGGAGTCCCTTTCTATTCCTGCCTTTAGTATTTAGCCCTTCTTTATTTTTCTGTTCTTTATTAGAAATTCCGGAATTAGAGCTATGTAGTATTTCTTTTCTTAGCTTGTGATTCATGGGTTTCCAGGTCTTGGATTTATGTTTGGTATTGAGAGTTAAACATGGTGTATGCCAAGCGGCACATTTAAAAACTGTTACTACTTTATTTCTGTTTTAAATTTTTTACTTCCGAAAATTTTGGCTTTTTATTCCGCAAATTAGGCTTACCTAGTCGTAGAGACTAGGTGCCATCATGATGGTTCACGGAGGGCGAACCGGGGTCGTGACAAGTTTGTATCATAGCTCTAGGTTCGTAGGAGTCATGGATCACAAGCCGGTTTATTAGAGTCTCGCTGATCGGTATGGAGACGTCTGTATTTATCTACGAGAGGCTATGTAACTATTAGGAAAATTTCCACTTCTTTTGATTTCCTTGTCGTGCGATATTTTGACACCACAATTCTAAACTTCTGTCTTCTATTCTCTCACAGATGGTGAGGACACATGCTACTAGAGATGATCAGGCACACGCGCCCCCTACTGGAGCCGTCAGAGACCGGGGCCGGGGTAGAGGCTGAGGACATGCACGTGGTGCAACTAGAGCACTTGCGCGAGCTGCCGCCGAGGTACCACCAGCAGATCCAGCCGGAGTCCAGGCACCTGACACACCTACTGCTACTACCACTCCAGCTTTTCATGAGACTTTGGCACAGTTCATGAGCATGTACACCACTTTGGCTCAGGCAGGGTTGCTTCCCCTTGCTGCATCTATATCTCAGGCTAGGGGAGGAGCATAGACTCCCGCCGCCCGCACTCCTAAGCAGTGAGTGCATGTTGAGCAGGTCCATGAGATTATTCCTGTACCGCCTGCAGTGCCAGCTCAGCCCGAGGACAGGGCAGCTGCTTCCAAGGATGAGTAGTTAAGGCTTGAGAGGTTCAACAAGTACAAGCCTCCTGTATTCAGTGGTCTAGCATCGGAGGATGCTCTGGGATTCCTTGATGAGTGTTACCGCATTCTCCGTACCATGGGTATCTCAGGATCGAGTGGGGTTTCTTTCTCTACCTTTCAGCTTCGAGGAGCTTCCTATAAGTGATGGCGCACCTATGAGTTAAATAGTCCAAATGAGGCTGCTTCACTGACTTGGACTCAATTTTCAGATCTATTCTTGAGGGAGTATGTTTCTTAGAGCCTCAGAGATGTATGGCGCGTAGTGTTTGAGCATTTGCACTAGGGTGCTATGACTGTTTCAGAGTATGATGTCCGTTACACCAGCTTTGGTTTCTACTGTTCGCAAGAGAGTTCGCCAGTTTATTGAGGGCCTTATTCCCAACTTCAGATCTAGCATGGCTCATGAGTTGGAGATGGATATTTCTTATTAGCAAGTGGTGAGAATTGCTAGGAGGATTGAGGGTATGTACGCTAGGGAGAAAGAGGAGAGGGAGGCCAAGAGGTCTTGAGAGTCGGGCCATTATTCCGGTGCTCGTACCACAGCTGCAGGTCGTCATAGTAGGGGTTATATGAGTCACCCTATTCATTCAACTATTCCATCAGCCAGTAGTGCTCCAGCTCCTCCTAGACCCTAGGAGCCTTATTATGCAGCACCGGTATCTAGCGCGCCTCCTGCACGAGGTGTTTTCAGAGGTCAGTCCAACAGACTTGGCCCTATCCAGTCACAACCACCACATCCTCCCAAAGCTTGTTTTAAGTGTGGTGACACATGCCATATGGTGAGGGATTGCCCCAAACTTGGGAGGGTTGCACCTCCACAAACTTCTAAGCCACAACGTGCCCCGCAAAGTTCTCAGGATATGGTTACAGCTCCAGTTGCTACCCCACCCGCCCAGCCAGCTAGAGGTGGAGGTCGGGGAGTTAGAGGTCGCCCTAGAGGGGCAGGCCAAGCCAGATACTATTCCCTTCTTGCCCGTACCGAGGCTGTTGCCTCCGATTCTATCATCACAGGTATTATACTGGTTTGCCACAGAGATGCATCGGTTCTATTCGATCCAGGCTCTACTTATTCTTATGTCTCTTCTTATTTTGTTCCATATTTAGGTGTATCTCGGGATTCTTTGAGTTCCCCTATTTATATTTCTACTATTGTGGGAGATTCTCTCGTTGTGGACCGCGTTTATCGGTCGTGTTCGGTTGCTCTTATGGTTTTGAGACCAGAGCCGATTTATTGTTACTCAGTATGTTGACTTTGATATTATCTTAGGCATGGATTGGTTGTCTCCCCATTATTATATTCTTGATTGTCATGCCAAAACTGTGATGCTTGCTATGCCTGGTGTACCGCGTGTTGAGTGGAGGGGTACTTTAGATTACACTCCCAGTAGAGTTATTTCTTTTCTTAAAGCTCAGCATATGGTTGAGAAGGGTTGTGACACGTATTTAGATAATGTGAGAGATGTCAGTATTGATAACCCTTTAGTTGATTCAGTTCCAGTAGTACGGGATTTTCTCGATGTGTTTCCAGCTGATCTCCCAGGCATGCCGCCTGATAGAGATATTGATTTTGGCATTGATCTATTGTCGGGCACTCAGCCTATTTCTATCCCTCCATATCATATGGCTCCTCCTGAGTTGAAGGAGTTGAAAGATCAGTTACAGGAATTGCTTGATAAGGGTTTTATTCGGCCTAGTATTTCACCTTGGGGTGCTCCTATTTTGTTTGTCAAGAAAAAAGATGGTTCTATGCGTATGTGTATTGACTATCGCAAGTTGAACAAGGTTACAGTGAAGAACCGTTATCCTTTGCCTTGTATTGATAATCTATTTGACCAGTTTCAGGGTGCACGGGTGTTTTCTAAGATTGATTTGCGCTCGGGTTACCATCAGTTGAAGATTTGGGAGCCATATATCCCGAAGACTGCTTTCAGGACTCGGTATGGTCATTACGAGTTCCTTGTTATGTCATTTGGGCTGACCAATGCCCCAACAGCCTTTATGCATTTGATGCACAGTGTGTTCCAGCCATATCTTGATTCATTTGTCATTGTCTTTATTGATGACATTCTAGTGTATTCCCAGAGTCGGGAAGATCATGAGCAGCACTTGAGGACAGTGCTTCGGACTTTGATAGAGAAGAAGTTATATGCTAAATTCTCGAAATGTGAGTTTTGGTTGGATCCGGTGGCATTCTTAGGCCACGTGGTATCGAGTGAGGGTATTTAGGTGGATCTGAAGAAGATAGAGGTCGTGCAGAGTTGGCCCAGACCATCCTCAGCTACAAAGATCCGCAGCTTTCTTGGTTTGGCGGGTTACTACCATCGATTTGTGGAGGGGTTTTCATCGATTTCAGCCCCTATGACCAGGTTGACCCAGAAGGGTGCTCCGTTTCAGTGGACAGAGGAGTGTGAGGCTAGAAGCTCAAGACAGCTTTGACCACAACCCCAATTTTGATACTCCCTATAGGTTCGGGGTCTTATACGGTCTATTGTGATGACTTGAGGGTTGGCCTTGGTGCGGTGTTGATGCAGGACGGTAAGGTGATTGCCTACGCGTCCAGACAATTGAAGATACATGAGAAGAACTACCTTGTTCATGACCTTGAGTTAGCTGCCATTGTTCACGCCTTGAATATTTGGCGCCATTATTTATATGGGGTTCCTTGTGAGATTTATACTGACCATCGGAGCTTGCAGCACCTATTCAAGCAGAAGGTTCTAAATTTGCGCCAGATGAGGTGGTTAGATTTGCTAAAGGACTATGATATCACTATTTTGTATCACCCGAGCAAGGCCAATGTGGTGGCCGATGCTTTGAGTCGTCGGCCAGAGAGTTTGGGGAGTTTGGCTTATTTACCAGCATCAGAAAGGCCTATGGCGATGGATATTCAGGCCTTAGCCAGCCAGTTTGTGAGATTAGATCTTTCGGAGCCCAGTCGGGTTCTAGCTTGCGTGGTTTCTCGGTCTTCCTTATTTGATCGTATCAGGGAGTGGCAGTATGATGACCCTCATTTGCTTGTCCTCAAGGACAAGGTTCAACACGGTGATGCTAGGGATGTGACTATTGAGGATGATGGGGTATTGAGGATGCATGGTCGGATTTGTGTACCCAATGTTGATGGGCTGCAAAAGTTGATTCTAGAGGAGGCCCATAGCTCGCGGTATTCCATTCATCTTGGTGCTGCGAAGATGTATCAGGATTTGAGACGGAAATATTGGTAGAGGCAGATGAAGAAAGATATAGTTGGATTCGTAGCTCGGTGCATCAACTGTCAGCAGGTGAAGTATGAGCACCAGAGACCAGGTGGGTTGCTTCAGCAGATAGAGATTCCGGCGTGGAAGTGGGAGCGGATCACAATGGACTTTGTAGTTGGGCTCCCGCGGACCTTGAGGAAGTTTGATGCCATTTGGGTGATCGTGGATCGGCTGACCAAATCCCCTCATTTTATTCCTATGTGTACTACTTATTCTTCGGAGCAGTTGGCAGAGATTTATATCCGGGAGATTGTTCGTCTGCATGGTATTCCAGTTTTCAGTATTTCAGATAGAGGTACTCAGTTGAAATCACGGTTTTGGAGGGTCGTTCAGCGTGACTTAGGTACTCGGGTAGAGTTTAGTACAACATTTCACCTTCAGGCGGGCAGACAGTCCGAGAGCACTATTTAGATTCTTGAGGATATGGTCTGTGCGTGTGTGATTGAGTTTGGAGGGTCTTGGGGTCAGTTCTTTCCATTGGCATAGTTTTCTTACAATAATAGTTTTCAGTCCAGCATTCAGATGGCGCCGTATGAGGCTTTATATGGTAGGCGGTATAGATCCCCGGTGGATTGGTTTGAGCCGGGGGAGGCTATACTATTGGGCAAAAATTTGGTTCAGGATGCTTTGGAGAAGGTTAAGGTGATTCAGGATAGACTCCGTACAGCCTAGTCTAGACAGAAGAGTTACGCGGACCGGAAGGTTCATGATGTTTCATATATGGTAGGAGAGCGGGTTCTGCTTCGGGTTTCGCCTATAAAGGGCATTATGAGATTTGGGAAGAAAGGGAAGTTGAGTCCAAGGTTTATTGGCCCTTTTGAGATATTGAGGCATGTTGGGGAGGTTGCTTATGAGCTTGCCTTACCTCCCAGCTTGGAAAGAGTTCATCCGGTATTTCATGTTTTGATGCTTTGGAGGTATTACGGTGATCTGTCGCATGTGTTGGATTTCAGTTCAGTCCAGTTGGACAAGGATCTATCTTATGTTGAGGAGCTCGAAGAAATATTGGACAGGCAGGTTAAAAAGCTGAGGTCAAAGGACATTGCTGCAGTAAAGGTTCAATGGCGGGGCCAGTCGATCGAGGAGGTGATGTGGGAGACCGAGTAGGATATGTGCAACCATTACACTCATCTTCTCACTACCTCAGGTATGTCTCTATGCTCATTCGAGGATGAACGAATGTTTAAGTGTAGGAGGATGTGACGACCTGGCCGGTCGTCTTAAGAATTAACGCCCTGATCCCCTATTAACTGCTTTCCCCCAAGTTTAATTCTGCTAATTTCAATTGCCGGGATGTTCAGTTTTAAGTTTCGGAGAGTTTTAGGACACTTAGTCCCTAAATAAGAGCTTAAGTGTTGGAAAATTTACCGTAGTCAGAACAGTGTGAAGACGGCCTCAGAATGGAAATTTGATGGTTCCATTAGCTCGTTGGGTGATTTCAGGGTGGGGAGCGTGTTCGGAGTAAGTTTTGGAGGTACTTAGCTAATTTAGGCTTGAAATGGCGAAAGTTGAGTTTTTGAAGTTTCTGGTCCGATAGTGAGATTTTGATCCGAGGATTGGAATGGAATTCCGAGAGTTTCAGTAGTTCCGTCATGCCATTTGGGATGTGCGTGCAACATTTCAGGTTATTCGGGGATTGTTTGGTTGGGTTTTTCATCAAAGCGTATTTTGAGGAAATTTGCAGTTCTTAGGCTTAAATCCTTGATTAATCCGAGGTTTCGATGTTGTTTTAGGTGTTTTAAGGATTGGTACAAGTTTGAATAAGGTATTAGGTGATATTGGTGCTTTTGGTTGAGGTCCCGGGAGCCTCGGGGTGATTTCAGATGGTTGACGGGAAGGTTGAAGAAGTGTTGCAGCAGCTGTAGCATTGTTTCTTCTGGTAGTTTTGCATCTGCGGCTTGGGGACCACAGATGCGGCGCTGCAGAAGCGGCTAAAGGGCCGCAAAAGCCGCTTTGGGTTGATTCTTCAGAAACCGCAGATGTGGTGTGAGGCTCGCAGAAGCCGAACCGCTCCTGCGGTTAAGGGTCCGTAGATGCGGAAGATGGAGTTTTAGTGAGGGTCGCAGAAGCGGGACTGCAGATGCGGTCCCAGGGCCGCAAATGCGGTAAACGCTGGGCAGAACATATAAATAGTTGCCTTTGCGAAATTGAGCCATTCTTCCACCATTTTCATCCGGGTTTGAAGCTTATAAGAGGGATTTTTGAGGAAAACCAAGGGGTAATTAGTGCTTGAGTTTAAGAGACCTTTAAATGAATATTTGAGGGGCCATTTGGACTCCGATTTCAGTGTTCTTGTTATGAATAGACTCGTGAGAGCATGAGGTTTCTGAAAATGTAAATTTCACCTGATTCCGAGATGTGGGCCCGAGGAGCATTTTGGTCATTTTACATAATTTCGCGTATTAGCTTAGAATTTAATTATAGAAATAGTAATTGAAGTGTTATTTACGTTATGCAATTTAATTGAATAGATTTGGGCCATTTGGAGTCGAGTACTCGTGGCAAAGACGTGGTGCTGGGTTGATTTTGAGCTGGTTCGAGGTAGGTGGCTTGTCTAACCTTGTGTGGGGGACCTTCCCCTTACGATTGGTATATTTGATAATTGAAATGTCTTGTACGTGAGGTGACGAGTGCGTACTTGTGCAAATTGTTGGAAATCCGGTTTTCTTTAAGTAATTACTAGTATGTTTCCTTCATGTTTCTATTACTTGCACTATTAAGCCTGTTGTTAGCTTAGGAAAGCATGTTTAAGTGACTTAACTAATTTATTTGATCCAACCTGCCTTACTTGAATTCTGTGCAGCATGCTAGGCCAGAATCACTTATTGCCTTAGTATGAAGTTTGCTATTTCTGTTTATCTTCTTGCTGCTGCTGTGTATTTATTTTGGGACTACGGATGTGGGATTCCGGTAGCTCCCCCTTGTCTGTTTATTTTGGGACTACGAGTTAGATTCCCGGTAGATCCCCCTCTGCACATTTACTTTGGGACTACGAGTTAGATTCCCGGTAGATCCCCCTGCACAATGATATGGAATTACGGGAATGTACCCGGTAGATTCCCTCAATACTGGGTATTTACATTTGGGAGTACGGAACGGGATTCCGGTAGATCCCGCGCACTATGAGTTGGACTACGGGACGGTATCCCGGGAGATCCTTCAGACATATATATATGACAGACTACGGGATGGTATCCCGGGAAATTCACTGGATATGTAAGGATGGGACTACAGGACGGTATCCTGGGAGATCCCCGATTGTTGCTATCGGTGCTAACCTGTATTTCCTTTCCATGTTTACCTTGTTCTGTATAGTTATTGATGTTTTGTTCGGCCTGTGTTATTTTACTGTTGTACTCATTTATACTGTTCCATTATATACTGTTGATCTTTATATTTTATTTAACCTCAGTAGGACCCTGACCTTCCTCGTCACTACCCAACCGAGTTTAGGCTTGGCACTTACTAAGTGCCGCTGTGGTGTACTCATGCCTATTCTGCACATGTTTTTCATATGTATATCCAGTTACTTCTACTCATACCTACTATCGTTGAGGGAGGCGATAGCTTAGAGACTCCGAGGTACATCTGCCGCGTCCACAAACCAAGGAGTCCCTTTCTATTCTCACCTTTATTATTTAGCCCTTATGTATTTTTCTGTTCTTATTAGGAATTCCGAAGTTAGAACTATGTAGTATTTCTTTTCGTAGCTTGTGATTCGTGGGTTTCCGGGTCGTGGATTTATGTTGGTATTGAGAGTTAAACATTTGGTATGTCAAGCGGCATATTTAAACACTGTTGTTGCTTTATTTCTGTTTTAAATTGTTTACTTCCGCAAATTTTGGCTTTTTCTTCCTCAAATTAGGCTTACTTAGTAATAGAGACTAGGTGTCGTCATGATGGTTCACGGAGGGAGAACCGGGGTTGTGACATTGTGCCCGAGAGGTTGTGAGGTTAAGGACCGAGAGAGGTTGAGAACCCATTTGTGAGGACATTATATGTATATATTATGGATCGGGATACACACCACAGCGATACTTATATGGATCGGGCTGTACGCCACAACGATATATATATTGGATCGGGCTGCACGCCGCAACGATATGACGCTTGGGCTGTAGGAGCCCCTCCAGTGTCTGCACACCCCCAGTGAGTGTAGTCGACTATAAATATATGGATCAAGCTGCACGCCGCAACGGTTACTATGATTTATATTATTATGAGATATAAATGAGCCGAGATCTGAGAGTGAGTACTGAGTGACGAGAGTTGAGTTACAAGTGACTGAGAGGCTGCCCGAGGGCCAGATTCTGAGTGATTCCTTGCCCGAGAGGCCTTATCATGATGTTTTCACTGATTTCACTCTTCTTTTAAATAAGCCTCTATTTGATATACTACTAAGTAATTGGTTCCAAATGTTTAAACTGGAAATGTGGTTTTATAATGAAAATTGATTTTTGAACTGTAAAGATGACATGTTATTTCGTTGGTTATTCCGTTATGTATTTTTGAACAGCTCGTCACTACTTTCAGACCTTATGTACTTAGTTACTTACTGAGTTGGCGTACTCACATTACTCCTTGCACCTTGAGTGCAGATCCAGGTGCCCGAGCGTCCGAGTGAGCATTATTTAGCTGGTTCAGTTTTCTGTCGGGGATTTCGAGGTAGCTGCATGGCGTTCGCAGCCCTGTTCTCTCCCTTCTATCTTGTTATCTTTTCAGTATTTTCTAGACTATCTATGTAGTAGGATGCTCGGACATGCATTAGAGGCTCTAGACTCGTGACACCAGATCAGTTGGGTTGTGTAGTTTATTATTATTTTGACTTCCTTATATTTTCTGTCATTTTAAACATTTATTATGAAATCGGTGTTTAAAACTTGTGTTGGAAATGGTTTCTTACTAAAGGAAATGGGTTTTGGTTAGTGGACTGGTTGGCTTGCCTAGTAATGTGATATGCGACATCACGACTGGTATTTGGGGTCGGGACAGATATGAATTGGACTTTTAGGATATGAATTGGACTTTTAGTTTATGTATTAGAATTTTAGTTTATAAATTGAAATTTTAGGATATGAATTGAAATTTTGTGGATATGAATTGAATTTTTAGGATATGAATTGAGCCTTTAGGATATGAATTGAACTTTTAGGATATGAATTGAGCCTTTAGGATATGAATTGAACCTTTAGGATATGAATTGGACTTTTAGTTTATAAATTGAAATTTTAGGATATGAATTGAACTTTTGTGGATATGAATTGAAATTTTAGGATATGAATTGAAATTTTTGTGTATGAATTGAACTTTTAGGATATGAATTGAGCCTTTAGGATATGAATTGGACTTTTAGTTTATGTATTGGAATTTTAGTTTACAAATTGAAATTTTAGGATATGAATTGAGCTTTTGTGGATATAAGTTGAACCTTTAGGATATGAATTGAAATTTTTGTGTATGAATTGAACTTTTAGGATATGAATTGGACTTTTAGTTTATGTATTGGAATTTTAGTTTATAAATTGAAATTTTAGGATATGAATTGAACTTTTGTGGATATGAATTGAAATTTTAGGATATGAATTGAACCTTTAGGATATGAATTGAAATTTTGGTGTATGAATTGAACTTTTAGAATATGAATTGACCATTTAGGATATGAATTGGACTTTTAGTTTATGTATTGAAATTTTAGTTTATAAATTAAAATTTTAGGATATGAATTGAACTTTTATGAATATGAATTAAAAATTTTAGGATATGAATTGAACCTTTAGGATATGAATTGAAATTTTTGTGTATGAATTGAACTTTTAGGATATAAATTGAGCCTTTAGGATATGAATTGGACTTTTAGTTTATGAATTGAAATTTTAGTTTATAAATTGAAATTTTAGGATATGAATTGAACTTTTGTGGATATGAATTGAAATTTTAGGATATGAATTGAACCTTTAGGATATGAGTTGAAATTTTAGGATATGAATTGAGCCTTTAGGATATGCATTGGACTTTTAGGATATGAATTGGACTTTTAGTTTATGTATTGGAATTTTAGTTTATAAATTGAAATTTTAGGATATGAATTGAGTTTTTTGTAGATATGAGTTGAACCTTTAGGATATGAATTGAAATATTTGTGTATGAATTGAACTTGTAGGATATGAATTGAGCCTTTAGAATATGAATTGAACTTTTAGGATATGAATTGAACTTTTAGTTTATGTATTGGAATTTTAGTTTATAAGTTAATCTCTGTATCCAAGTTCATCCTGAGTAATATTACTACGAGGATAATCACCAACGCCACCAGACAGCTTTATGATGCCAATGAAGCAAGATGAGTTATTCAATGAGACTCGTATTGTAAAGAAGAAGAAAGAGATTGATCCAGAAAGGTGGGTCGAGGGCCAAGCCTCGACTGTACATGTAAGTTTTTTTACTTTTCATTAAGTATTTTGATTTACTTTTATATAAATTTTGAAATACTAATTCAATGTAATTTTCTTATAGGGTCGCTTCACAGCTGACGTGGAGGAATTCATACGTAGTCAGCTACCTAATGAGTCGGGCGAGGCAATCCAACTTTCGGACGAGTATGCTGAAAGAACACTCCTTGAGTACTTTATATGCTTTGAACTAGACAATAGAACCGGTTTTCGAATGGGCTTGTAATAAGCGTTAATTTGGTTTTGTTAGCTTAATGTGTTAGTTCTATTGAACTTTATACTTTGTTGGTTTTAATGTTATTTTTGTGTTGTTGTTGTTGCTGTTGTTGGTATTGTTGTTATTGTTGTTACTTGTAATAGGGAATTTGGTATGCTGACAAGTGGTATCGCTGCCAAAACAGGCAGTTTTTACCAAAATTATACCTAGAAAAGTGACCAACTTTGGTCGTTTTCTATTTAAATTTTTTTTTCTAGGCAATAGCGACCTAGGTTGGTCGCTAATTAACCTAGATTTTCTAAAAAGCGACCAACTTTGGTAGCTATTCTATTAAAAAAACATTTCTAGAAAATAGCGACCAATTTTGGTCGCTTATGTTTAAAAAATAATTAAATTCTTGAAATTAGAGACCAATTTTGGTTGCTTATGTTAAAAAAAAAATTAAAAAAAAAGCGACCAACTTTGGTTGCTATTTTTCAGATTTTAAAATATAATATTTGGTTTACAGACCAAAGTCGGTCGCTATATTTTGATTAATAATAAATAAAATAAAAATGTAATTTAAATATAGAGACCAACTTTGGTCGCTAAATTTATATTATTAAAATATTAAAGTGCCAAAGTTGGTCGGTATATTGTTTGCCCAGAATATTTGGTCCTTTTACCTTAGAGACCAAAGTTGGTCGCTATCGCTAATTAGCGACCAACTTTGGTCTCTAAGGTAAAGGGACCAGCAAAATAGTGACCAAGCCAATTTGGACGCTTTTTGGTCGCTTTGTGACTTGTAAGCGACCAACTTTGGTCGCTTTTTGTGGTCGTTTTTTTCGAATTTCTAGTAGTGTTAGATCACCACCGTGCAGGGACTTAAAATCAACAATGTAAACATTCTTGTATCTTTTGGCCATAAGCACCACCTCACCAGTCACAAGATTTGTGACTGTGCATGTCTTGGACAAGAATTCCACTTTATTTCCCTTGTCACATATTTGAGAAACACTCAAGGGACTGTACTTTAGGCCATTGACATAGTACATGTTCTCAATTGAGTGAGTGAGTGACTTCCCAATCCTTCTTACTCCTAAAGTGTATCCCTTTTAGCTATTTCCAAAGGGTACACTCTCTCCTTGTAGGTCCTTAAGTGAAAGGAAATCATTTGTACTTCCAGTCATATGCTTTGAGAAGCCGCTATCCATGTACCATTGTAGGCTGCTCCCTTTTATTGTTCCCTGCACAAGAAAATCAGGAGTTAGACTTAGGAACCCAAACGAGTTTGGGTCCCTTGTAATGATAGAACGAGTGGATCAAACTTCTCTTTGCCCATGCAGGCATCACATATTTTCTTTTCCGGGAACCAGGTTCCTCATCAATATGCCTCTTTTCAACAGAAACTTTATTGTTCTGCAACGACTGAATTTTAACTTTACAGGAGTCCTTGCTATGGTAAAAGGGGTGAATGAGGGCTCTTTTTGTCCAAGCAGGCATCATATGTTTTTTATGTGAAGGACCATATTCCGTAGCAGCAGTTACTTTTTCAACAAAAACTTTATTTTTCTGTTGAGACTAAATTCTGACCTTACAATTTTCTTTAAAGTTCCCAGTGTTTCCACAGTGAGTGCAAAGCCAATTGTCAAGTACAGTAACGTACTTACTATAAGGTTGTAGGGAGTCTTTTCCCTTTGGAACCCGATTCCCTACCTGTTTCCCCCATTGTTTGTGTACAAGGCAGTGATAGCATCAGAGGACCAGGTCCACTTAAGTGATTTTTCAAGATCACTTTTCACTCTTCCTAGTTCTTCCTCAAGTTGTTTGTTTCTCTCAAGCTCATCACACAAACTAGACTTCACTGAATTTAACTCACTTTCAAGCTTAATGTGTGCCTCACTTGCAACTTCCTTTCCCTTTTGAGAATCCTTAGGCCTACTTCTTATTTTAAGTTCCCCAATTATTTCCTTTAAGTTTACAACTACCACCAATAGGTCATCTCTCTCGTGCTCGATGTTAGCATTACTCTCAGTTAACAACTCTTTTTATTTCTTCATACTCTCAATGGTTTCCTCTAAGTCTACAATGGAAACTCCCATATAATCCCTCTCTTGTTCAATGCCACCAATTTCTTATATTAAAGAATTTTTCTCATTAATGCAATCAACACATTTGGTAAGGACATCAATTTTTTCTTAGAGCAAGGTTTCAAATTTCTTTAAACATCAAGAAAACTTACCTCATCTTCCTCCTTGTCCTCATCAACATCAGATTTGGCCATGAGTGCAAAGATTGACTCATATTTTGAAGATCCATTGTCAGTAACCATCATATTTTCACCTTCATATTTACTAGAGGAATTTTTCCAATCAACCAGGGCTTGCTTCAACATGTTGTTAGCAGCATCTCTTCTTTTGAACTTTCTATCAGGGACCTGGTTCCTTTTAGTGGCCTTTTCAGTGTTGGTTTTGTAATGATCATGCTTACGAAGAGGGCAATCTTTAATGAAGTGTCCAAACTTTACACACTTATGGCAGCAATCGTTTTCTTCGAAATTCCTGCTGGAACTCCTTTTCTTTGGAATCCTACTATTTTTTCGAAACATCTTTTGGAATCTTCAAGTGAGATACTCCATGTCGGATTCATCACTACTTTAGTCTCTATTAGCAGCCTTGAGGTACTTCTCCTTCTTGGGCTCTCTTCTTTCAAGATCCTTCTTTCTCTTCATCTCATAAGTTTTGAGATTTTCAATGAGTTCATCAATGGTCAGCTTTTGCAAATCCTTGGCTTCAGTGATAGCATTACTTTACTTTCCTAAGAACCTGGTAAAACACTAAGTATTTTCCGGACCAGCTTGCTTCTTGGAATGACTTCACCAAGGGAGTGAAGCTCATTGATAATGGAGGTAAAACGTATGTGCGTATATTGAATATACGCATCCTCCTTCATCTCAAAAAGATCATACTCAGTAGTAAGCATATCAATTTTGGACTGCTTAACCTAAGTAGTTCCTTCATGGGCAATTTGAAGAGCTTCCCAAATCTCCTTAGCATACTAACAAGCTGAGATGCGGTTGTACTCATCTGGTCCGATGCCACAAACAAGAATCTTATTTGCCCAAAAATTCTTCTCAATAGCCTTTCTATCAGCATCGTTGTACTCTTTTCTTGTTTTTGGGACTATAACTGTTCCCTCACCACCAGTTTTCATGGGAACAAAAGGTCCATCACAGATTACATCCCACGGCTCTGAGTCCTCAACCATAATGAAGTCATGCATTCTTGTTTTCCACCAACCATAGTATTGGCCGTTGAATCTTGGTGGTCTGTACGTTGATTGTCCTTCCTCGAGATTTGGTGGAGCAGCCATGTAGATCCTTTCTAGGTGTTAACCTTTTAGAAAGAACCCGCTATGATACCAATTGTTAGAAACTTAGCGTCCACCAGACTGTATAGAGAACCCAGGTTCTCTATGATTTTCCTCTGAAAATACTAATGAACCAAACTATATAGTGATCTAGTGCTATATTAGTTTGGTACAGTGCTAACTACTGAACAAGTATGTAAATGAGACAAAGATAAGTTCCCACTGTATAGAGAACCAGATTATCTATAAGTTCCCACTGTAAGCAATAGACTGTAAAACCAGCCAGTATAGAGAATCAGGTTCTCTAATTGTTCCCACAGTAGCTCGGCAAAAAGTAAAGAACACAGAGAATTTTTACGTGAAAAAATCCTAAGTCAAGGGGACAAAAACCACGACCTACACTTGTAGGCTTTCAACTTCACTAACTTGTAAACCCCTATTATAAGCCACTTTGTAATAACTCTATTACAAAGGATTCGACTCAACAAACTTGTGGTACACTCACCATAAGCCACTTTGTGACTCCCTAGTTACAAAGACTTTGACTAACTTGTGATACTCTCACCACAAGCACTTTGTAATAACTGTATCACAAAGACTTCAATCACTCTAACTTTTAATAACACTATTACAAGCCACTTTGTAATAACTCTATTACAGATGCTATACAACTCGACTAACTCTATCCTTGACACAAACTTAGAGGGTTTGTGATTTTGGGTTTCCTAAAACACAGCTTCTAAGAAAGCAAAATAGGAGTTACAATTGAAGAACAAATAACAAAGACTCAACAAACCTAAGGACTTAAGATATCTTCAATCTTGGATCTGGTCCTTGAGGTTGCAGCAGCTTTGTTCTTGAGAGAGGTTGAGGCAAGAACTTGAGAGAGGATTTTCGTTTTCTGATTTTGCAAGTGTTGGGAAATGTCTTGTGCCTTGTACCGGGTTTGTAATACAAAAGACATCACCTTAGTGATGTTAAATCTTGGTTAGTACATGCCTTTTCTCAATGGGAAGTGACTATTGCACTGTCTGCAGAACTGTTGCATGTACAGTTGTAGGCAGTCACTTTCTGCAGTTGCTTTCCAGCTGTACTGTTGACTTATACTTCTATCAGGGGAACACCAAGGTATCAGGTCCCTAATCTAGTTCCTATGAATCAAAAGCACACTGCCCAGATTATCTTGAGTCGATTAACCTGAATGATTGTACCAAGCTCGCTTGAGGTCCTTTATTTGGTTCTCTCATAAAGTAAGTTGTTTTACCTTCCTTTATGGTATTTATACATGTATGACATCATTTACAATGATGTAAGCAAGGTAGGTAAAAATCCTTCCATAGAAAGTTGACTGCTGCACTGTTCCTATGCAGTAGCATGTGCAGGCAGTAACTTTCCTGCTGGAGAGTTGACTTCATACAGTCTCCTGGGGAACTAGTAGGGACCTGTTTCCTTAGTTGTTCCTTCCACTCTTAAGAGTTGAGTTATATCCCCCGCTGGTCCCAACCTAGAACTTTATGATCTCAAGGTCTTGTATATGTGTAACAGGTTCCTTATTTGGTTCTGGATGGTAAGTTTGTTAGATCATAAAAACATAAAGTAAAGTACTTATGCCCAAGGTACTTGTAACTTATCACCTTCTCAATTTCTGTTTTTTCAAGCTTAACCACTAGGTTTCCTTCTATAATTTTAGGGGTTATGTAGCTCAATGTCATATCATTAACAGCAGATCTGTTACTTGTTAGTACTCCGGCCCAAGTAGACTCCTTAGGCTCCTCCGGTAATGGAATAGTGACTGCTACAGGTAAAGGAGCTTGAAATACAATTTCCTGCTCCTTGCTCTTCAATGGAACAGTAGCGACTCGACAAGAGGGGGTGACACTTCCCTTTAGGTCGACATGCATGGGGATTGGGCTTTGATTTGCCTTTTTTTGTTGCTGACTAGCTGATTTTGAAACTTCTCCATGGTAGATCTGTGCAAAATTGGCAGATCTGGCTTGCATTTTCGAAGCTCCAGAAATAGACTCCATAACCACTGTTGAACTCCTTGTTTAGCTTTGGAATTTTGTTATGAACCTTAATTTGTTGCTTCTTAGGTCTACCTCGAGCCTTTTTTCCATCCATAGCCAAGATAGGCGCACGTTAGCTTAACATACGCCGAGAGGACTTGACTTTGTCACTTCTCTTATTATTATTTTTTCAGTTCTATTAAATGCAGATTTTAATGACATGACATGCTTGAGGACTTCATGCCCAGATCATAAAACATTCTTAGACCCCAGAATAATGAATCAAGAAATAGAATGCTTTGAAGACAAGACTTACAAGAAAATAAATAGAAAATTGGAACGAAGTTGAGATTCTCTCTCTTTGGATCATTGTTGAAGCCGAGATTGAGGATAAATATTAGGTCAAGAACCGATCAGAACAATTGACACTAATTTATGGAAAATGATTCGCTGCAGTTTGTCACGGGCAGTTGTACCAACAAAGAATGGCTAGTGCCTATAATAAGAAAGTGCGACCCAGAAAATTTGAAGTGGGCAACTCGTTTTGAGACGTATCCTCCCGCATCATAAAGAAGCTAAAGGAAAATTGACTCCAAATCGGAAAGTTCCACACCTTGTAACCAGAGTTGTACCAAAAGGAACATTGTATTTGTGAGTCATCGAAGGAAATGTACCCGGGACAATTCTCAATGCGAATGCAGTCAAAAGGTACTATGTTTAACTCCATATGCATCATTAATGTTCTTTGATTGGGATGATCAAGGCTTTCATTCTCGTTACCCAAACACCAACCCTTTGCCAACCCTTTGAGTCGGTTACCTTTCTTCGATTATCCTCTTTGAAACCTGAAGGAGTTACTAAAAAAACAAGAAAAAAAAAAGAAAAAAAAAGAAATGGAAAATTAAAAAAATGGAAAAAGGGGAAAAGAAAGAGAAAAGAAAGCAAAATCGAAGAAAGATAAAAGAAAAATCAAAACATGTTCATGTATTGAAATACGTTCGACTTGATTCCGAAAGGATACGTAGGCAGCCTCTCTCTGGGATCAGTCATACCAAAACAAAAATCCACATTCCCCCAAAGGTTGAAACTGGGGCAGAAATTATAATGTTTCCCCCAAAGTTGTAATCCAATCCAAATCCTTTTTACCTAAATTCTTTCAAGTCCTTTTTATCAATCGACAAAGATGTTCATAATTGGAGGATACAGTTACCTAGATCTAATACAACCAAATGAGATAAATAAAATAAGAGAGCATTATTGGTGAAAACCCTCATGGGCACCGTAAGACGATGGTAAGCAGAGAAATTAAAATGGGAGAGTCTTGTTAGTGAAAACTTGCGAAGATAAGGTGACATTGAGAAGAGAAATGAGAGAGGTCAGCTGGTGAAAACCCGAAAAAGGCATCACTGATCGAAAAAGGGATCCTCATAGCCATTGGCATCGACACATTCCTAGGCAAGGTTTCTCGATTTCAAGGCAAAAGTTGTGATGAATTTCAAAGAGTTGGATAGTTTACACAGATCAGGCACCTAGTCCAAAAGGCATGTCATATTCATTGAAGTCCGCATGCACTCCAGATAAGTCCTTATTTCCTTTCCCCGAAAGGGACACCTCTTGTTTAAACTCATTCTCCATTTCATTGTTTGTATTTCTTTGGATCTCTTTCGGTCTAACTTTGTTCCAAAACCTAAGACAAAGAAGGGATATCAAGACTGATTTACAAGACTCTCATTTGATTCAAACTAATATGCAAAAAAGACACTCAGCCTCGGTAGGGGCATCAAGTTGACCCTGACTGGCCATGGTGGCCGATACTTCAAAATCAAAATTCTTGGAAGAAGAAAATCAAATTGAAATGTCTATAAAGGCAAATGAAGTTGAAAATGTTGAGTCCCACGTGGCTAACCGTCTCGGCAAGGTTTGAAAAACCAAGGTACCCCAAATACTCTGAAATTAAGAATTGGAAGAAAGAAATCAGAAATGTTAGGCCTACGAAGGCAAAATAGAGTTGGAAAGGGTTAAGTCCCACACGACTAGCCGTTGCGGAAAATGTTTGAAGAGCCAAAAGTTTCCCAATGCTCCAAAGTTAAAAATTGGAAAAAAACAAGTCAGAAGTGAAAGGCCTACGAAGGCAAAATAAAGTTGAAAAAGTTTGAGTCCAATGTGACCAACCGTCATGGAAAAGTATGGAAAAGTCAAAGGTTCTCCGGGGTCAGAAATGAAATCGGTATTCATGAAACAACCAGTTGCAATTGAAAGTATCACAAATTGAGCCAGGCCGAGATCAAGTGACTGAAACAATCAAGGCCACAAAACCAACCATCATTTCAAACTCACAAATTATTATTTGTTTGAAAAACAGGAAACAAGTGCAATCCAAAGCAACCTTGCAAGAAGCAAGTGCAACCAAAAAGAAACTGCACGGAGACTAAAATAGCTCTGCCCCAACAACAACTCCAAAAAGGGAAGTCTTCTCCAAATTCTTTCCAGTATTTTACTAATTCTCTTAATAAAAGAAGAAATAAAATTCAAATTCATGGGAGTATGGGATCTTCAATCCCTAGCTGCATTTTTCCAACTTAGGGTCTCCACTCCTTAGTTGATTTTATTTTAAACACATGGTCTCCACTCCCTAGTCTTCTTTTCCAACATAGGGTCTCCAATCCCTAGTTGATTTTATTTTAGACATAGGGTCTCCATTCCCTAGTCTTCTTTTCCAGCATAGGGTCCCACTCCCTAGTTGACTTTAGTTTAGAGATAGGGTCTACACTCCTTAGTCTCTTTTCCAACATAGGTTTTACACTCCCTAGTTGATTTTATTTTAGACATAGGGTCTCCACTCTCTAGTCTCCTTTTCCAATATAGGGTCTTCATTCCCTAGTTTATTTTATTTTAGACATAGGGTCTCCACTCCCTAGTCTTCTTTCCAACATAGGGTCTCCACTCCCTAGTTGATGTTTATTTTAGACATAGGGTATCCACTCCCTAGTCTCTTTTTCCAACATAGGGTCTCCACTCTCTAGTTAATGTTTATTTTAGACATAGGGTCTCCACTCCCCAGTCTTCTTTCTAACATAGGGTCTCCACTCCCTAGTTGATTTTACTTTAGACATAGAGTCTCCACTCCCTAGTCTTCTTTTCCAACACAGGGTCTCCACTCCCTAGTCTTCTTTTCCAACATAGGGTCTCTACTTCCTAGTTTATTTTACTTTAGACATAGGGCCTCCACTCCCTAGTCTCTTTTCCAACATAAGGTCTTCATTCCCTAGTTGAAGTTATTTTAGACATAGGGTCTCCACTCCCTAGTCTATTTTCCAACATAGGGTCTCCACTCCCTAGTTGAAGTTATTTTAGACATAGGGTCTTCATTCCCTAGTCTCGTTTCCAACATAGGGTCTTCACTCCCTAGTTGAAGTTATTTTAGACATAGGGTCTTCACTCCCTAGTTGAAGTTATTTTAGGTATAGAGTCTCAACTCCCTAGTCTGCTTTTCCAACATAGGGTCTCTACTCCCTAGTTGATTTTTCTGTCACGACCCTAAACTCGGACTCGGTCGTGATGGTGCCTCTCGTGAAGACAAGGCCAGTCAACTAGTCCCAATTCAATTTTAAACAATTAAACATTAATAATCAGTCTAAGAATGAGTAAATAAACCAAATACTAAGCAAAAGATTTTATAATGTGCGGAATATAGCCCAAACACAGCCCGATACCGGGGTGTCACAAGTCACGAGCATCTACTAGGGTCTAACTACAACTAAAAATTCTGAAATGTAAAAAATACAGACTAATGAAATAAAATAGGAGAAAAGCAGTGCTGCGAACGCCAGCATCTACCCTGCTAAACTCCGATGACTCTACCTCTGGTCAGCCAATATCTGTTACCGAGTTCAGAAATACCTGAATCTGCACACAAGTGCAGGGAGTAAAGTGAGTACTCCAACTCAGTGAGTAATAATCATAACTAAAGTCTGAATGGTAAGAAATCACAAAAAGTGCATCAACATGTTGTATAGAAGCAGTACAAAACCAGTAAAAAAGCAATGAAGCTGAAAAATCTCTTAAAACATCTTAGCTCAGTTTAACTTCTTTGAAAATGACTTTTCAACAGTTACGCAAATGAATGCCAAACAATTAGTATAGATAAGCACAGAAAATCCGCCCCTCGGGCACAAATACACAATTAAATAGGTAAATGACAGGAAAATAAGAAAGATAAGCACATAAGGTTCGCCCCACGGCACAGTGTCAACAATCCGCCCCTCGGGAAATATCTCAGAATAATACTAGCCCCTTGGGTAATAACATAGAACAATACCAGCCCCTCAGGCTATATTTCACATCACAATGGGTACCCGCGCTCACTTGGGGTGTGCAGACTCCTGGAGGGGCCCTTTACGGCCTAAGCACAATATCAAGCCACCTCGTGGCATCATAAACAGGCTCTCGGCCTCATATCAATATCAACAAGCCACCTTGTGGCGTACATATATCGGGTCCTCGGCCTCACAATCAAATCAGTGTATCACCGTTGTGGCGTGCAGCCTGACCCAGAAGATATCCTTACAACACAGGCCCTCGGCCTTACTCAGTCAAAAATCACATAAGCCTCTCGGGCAACAATAAAACAGTGTTTCTTAGCCCAAAACATCATTTAAATAACATTTGAGTATTAAAACTGGGTGAACATGGCTGAGTTTTAAAAGCCAGTGTAAAATAACATGACTGCGTTCAAGATAAAGTCAAAACAGTGAGGCAATATCAACAAAAATCCCCGAAGGGTTCAAATAGTTGGCACGAATCCCAAATATGGCATTCAGCCCAAATAATGATGATAGCAAATAGGTTTCAGTCAAATATACCGTAATCATCAATTGGGACGGACCACGTCACAATCCCCAATAGTGTACGATACAACGCTCGTCATCAAGCGTGTGCCTCACCTTAATATAGCACTACAATGTGCAATCTGGGGTTTCAAACTCTCAAAACATCATTTACAATCATTACTCACCTCGATCCAGTCCAAACTCTATCCTGAAATTGTTCAAACCCGCTCCCCCAGGCCCACGTCTTGAAATCCAATAATATTAACATCAATGGAATCCTCATCCTCACACGAGTCTATACATATCAAGAATATCAAAATCGGACCTCATATGGCCCCTCAAATCCCCACTCAAAGGTCTCTTAATCTCAAGCCCTAATTACCTATTTTTGCTACTGATTTTTCCATGTATTTCAAGCTTACAATGATAGAATTCATCATAGAAACAAGTTTAGGGACCAAAAATCTTACCTCCATGAAATCCTCTCCAATTAGCTCTCCCAAGCTTCAAAATCGCCCAACAATGGAGGTACTTAGCCTCAAAATCGTGGAATAGCCCTTTTAAATCATTCTGCCCAGGCATAAAAATCCTTTTTCACGAACACGGTCAAAGCCTCGCGTTCGCGAAGCAAAAAATTACTTTGACCAAATTTCCTTCACCGCGAACACGTCCTACCATTCGCGAATGCGAAGACTTGGCTCCCTAACCCAGCGCGAACGCGACGCCCTTTTCGCGAATGCGAAGAACAAATAAATCCAAAAACCCAGCTGCTCACTTTCCCTACGCGAACGCGGAGCCTTCCTCGCAAACGCGATACACAACAAACCCAGCCCTTCGCGAATGCAGAGCCTCCCTCGCGAATACGAAGGATAAAATCTCTACCTCACCAGCAAACCCTTCGCGAATACGAGGGCCTACTCGTGAACACGAAGGCCAAATGCCTGCAGCACTGAACAAAAATTTTCCTACAACTTTGCAAAACATGAAATAGTCTGATTGACCATTCGAAACTCACCCGAGGTCCTCGTGACCTCAACCAAACATGCCAACATATCCCATAACCTCATCAAAACTTGTTCCAACCTTCAGAACGCTCAAAACAACATCAAAACACCAAATTCGCATCGGATTCAAGCCTAAGAATTCCAAAACCTTCTAAATTACACTTTCGATCAAAAAAACCCAACCAAACCACATCCGAATGACCTGAAATTTTGCACACACATCTCAAATGACACAACAGAACTACTGCAACTTCTGAAAATCCATTCCGACCCTTATATCAAAATCTCGCCTATCAACCGGAAAACGTCAAAACCTCAATTTCGCCAATTCAAGCCTAAACCTTCCACGGACTTCCAAAATGCATTCCGATCACGCTCCTAAGTCCCAAATAATCCAACAGAGCTAACAAAATCATAAAAATTCTGATCCGAGATCATATACATATAAGTCAAATCTTGGTCAAACCTTTCAAATTTCAAGCTTTAACTGATGACTGTTTCTTCCAAATTCATTCTGATTACCCTGAAAACCAAAACCAACGATTTACATAAGTCATAATACATCACATGGGGCAGGTCACACTTGAGAACTGACGAGCAAAGTGCAAAAGCCCAAAACGATCGGTCGGGTCTGTCACACCTCCTTTTTCCGCCCCCGGGAGGGTGCAAGGAGTTTTTTCCAATTAAAGGACAATCGAAACGGGATTTATTTATTTATTTCAAAGTCGCCACTTGGGAGATTTAGGGTGCCCCCAGTCACCAATTTTAATCCCGAATCGAGGAAAAGAATGACTCCATATTACAGTCTGCGTACCAGAAATCCGAATAAGGAATTCTGTTAACCCGGGAGAAGGTGTTAGGCATTCCCAAGTTCCTTGGTTCTAGCACGGTCGCTCAACTGTCATATTCGGCTTATTTATCTGATTTTAATACAATTATGAACCGATGTGCCAATTTTAACTTTTTACCACTTTGTTATTATTATTATTTTTTTAAAAAAGAATGTGAACATCGCTTAAAACACGTCTTTGGACTGTGTCACATGAAATGCACCCACAATCCAGAACACATTTTATTTGATGTTTTGGGATTTGGATTTGGGTCGCATGAAATGCACACCCAAGCTTAAGAAAGTAAACTATTAAACACGCGCCTAAAGAGACTATCGCGTTATTATTTTGGGAAGGCCGTGAAATTTACTAAACGGTCCGTCCCGAAAACTAAGTATTTTTATATATATATTTAACGAGGGCCCCTCAGCTTGTGCATTTTATTTGACGAGGCTCGTCTCATTTTATTTTAAAAGGATGTCTTAAAGCGGCTACATTCTTCTATTTTTGTCCGTCTCTAAAATGAAAGACGAAAAGAGATCCTAACCCCATTACATACTTGAAATTATTATAGTCTATCTTAGAACAAAATTTATAAAAATCCGAATGCGAGGGCACGTATGGGTCATCCGTTTGCCAAATCATGGGCCTGGGCCCAATGCATATGGTATTGCACTGGACCTGGGCCCTCCTCGTTCCGACGTGGGCTTAATTAATTGTTTCTACACCTATTCATGAGTTTGCAAAGCTGAAAGATAAACTGATACTATTTCATTTAAACAGTTTGTTGTAAGTTTTAAAATAAACAATTTGTTGGCATGAAAGGACTTAAAGATCTAGTTTTACTCCTGATTCAAACCATTTGCGTACTAAAATTAGACTGTCATGACAATTAGAAGTCTATTGGCCTAATTCTAGTTTGACATGCATCTTTGCAAACAGACTGAAATAAGCAGGGTGCTTTTTAGCATCATATCCTTCTTTTAGCTAAGGGCCTACATAGGGAGTTCATAAACTAAAAGACTGCGTATATGAAAATGGTCCAGTTATACAGCTCCTTGGCAGGAGTTTACATATCAGTGATACATAAAATGGCTTAAGTACAATCAGTAAAGAAAAACGAAATTCAGTTTATAACTTCAACTTCTTCATGTGTGTGTATTCATGCTTCAAATGTCAACTTCAGACATGGAATTACATCAGCTTAGTATGTGTACCTGGATTTAGACAACATGAACAAGAAGGAGAGGAAGAATATCAGCAGCAAGCGGCCAAACAACTGTAATACAGTAGTAACAAACAGCAACAATATAACCACTAGTTCACGAACAACCCACAATAGTTTTAACAGTGATAAACCCACAGGTGGTCGAACACCAACCAACAATCCAAGAACAGAGTAGTAAACCAGCAAAAAAAAACCAGAATATTCAATGTAATTGTAACAGTGATTCAATAATCTCAACAACTCGACGAATAACCAACAACAGCTTCAATAGCAATAAGACCAGAATCAATCAGCAGCATACAGAAGCCCGGAATACAGTAGTAATCCCACAGGGAAATCAGAATACCCTAATGAAATAGTAACGGACCAAACCCTTTAGAACTAACAGCTTTATTCCTCTCTCAACACTCAATAAATTTCCAGCCTATGCTTTCAATACTCCCTGACCTCCCTCTCCCTTTTTTTTGAACCCCCTTTCTTGTTCTAAATAAACCTATTTATAGGCAGACATGGCAGGCCCCCAGGCTGCCTTCATTACCTCAGCCTTTTCCTGCCCATAACTCCTTTAAACTAATCAAAACAAATGCCCGATGCCCATCCCCCTGACAGCCCTCTTAGCATGTGTTTTCTGCCCAAAGGTATGGACAGCCTATAGTATTTAATCAAAATTATGGGTGTCTACTTATTTTAATCAACCTCCCACATGCCATTTAAACTTGTTCCCCATTATTGCCTTAGTTTAAACCTATTACAGTACCCTACTGTCAACTCACTTAAACTAATCACTTTTGCTCTTTTCAAACCCCCAAACTACCCCTGTTAGCCCCCAGCTTATTATTGTATTATCCTACTGCAACAGTGGGACATTTTGAGCTTCTGAAAGTTCAAATTCAAAGCTGCCCTAGACTGAATTCTAATTGTTTGCATTGCAGTTACAAACCACTTTCAAACAATGTCAAGCATCCAATGAACGACAATGGTTCGATCAATCATATGAAGTTATATGAATCAGAATATTTGAACATTCAATCCTATAAAAACTAATCGACGACGTTTATCTAATCGACTATACTAATTATAATATGGAACAGTCAGTCGGTCAATCAAACAACACGAACAGGGCATCAACTGCCTTCAACAACTTTGCACAACACAGGGAAGCTATATGAATTATCTATTCGATGATATTAATCTAATCGAATATGTATCTCACCATACGTATTTAACAATAAACAGAAGAGTAATCGACCAAATAAAAAGGTCTTACGAAGATGGAGGGAATTGAAAGAACACATCAGAAATACCAAACAAACTGACTAAACATGCTAACAAACTCAATCAACATTCAAACAAAACTAGAAAAGAAAAAGAAAACTTACTGTGGATGCTCAACAACGAACGACCCAGGCCTGAACTAAATTTGACCATTTGAGGTCGAACAAACTTTAATCGGGGTGTTCTCGACCGAGAACACCTTGATTAAGGTCTATTAGACCCCAACCCTCTATTAAACTAGCTGATTTCCAAGGTTCTTGTGTTCTAGGGTTCGAACCAGTCCGATTTTGGGCTTAAGGATTTGTAGGTAGATTCGGACCAAACCAAACTTGGTTTGGTCACGAGTGAGGCCAGGGTGGTGACTGGTGTGAAACTGTAGTGGGTTGGTGTAGGTCCGGGTTGGGCTCGAACCTTTAAATTAAGATTCGAGATGATGGAGGGTGATTCGAGGCAAGGGGGTAGCAGATCCGTGTTCGGGGTGGTGAGGTGCATCAGGGGTGTTATTTTGGTGGTCACCGGCGTCGGAGCCGCTGGGTTCAGGGTGAGAGTGTATGGGGGCTGCTAGGGTTTGGAACGAGGCTTGGGTTTGTGTTTGGGACGACGGTGTACAGTGGTGAAGGGTGGGGTTTGGTTTGGGGGCGTGGGGCGTGCTGGGGAGCTTATATACGGAGGGGGTGGGGGGTGGCTTGATCCTGGCAGTTGGATAGAGAGTGATCAATGGCCAGGATCTATTCATTAAAGAGGGACGACGTCGTTTGGGTATGAGGGTGGGTGAGACCGGATAGGGGAATGGACCTGGTCAGGTTAACGGATCTGGGGGTGTGATCCTGGCCGTTGATCCATTTGAGATCAACGGCCCTGCTCAACTGGGACAGAAACGGTGTCGTTTGGGCACCTTTGAGGAGACGGACCATTTTAAACTCATTGGGCCAGCTCGTTTGGGCCCTTTTTTATTTATTTTAATTTCTTGGCCCAAACCGAGTATTCTTATATACATTTTTTTCTTTTCTACTTTAATTGACAAAATTAAACAAAACTCCTAAATAAATTGAAAAAATCAAAAAATAAAATTATACACATATTATTTAACACCTATAATAATTAACACACAAATTAACATTAAATAAAATCACTCAATGACAAGAAACACACATGCATATATTTTTGATTTTCTTTTAACCAAATTATGGTTAATTGATTTCTGAATGTACCATTAATTCCTAAATGCACGCAACATGTATTTTTGTATTTTCAACTATTGCAAGGTGAGTGTTTACGGACAGAACAATTATCAAAAACGTCACACATATTCTCAGAATTGTACCCGAAGGTAATTTGTTTTATTTTTTTGTTTTTTTATATTTTTTTTCTCATATTTTTCGATTTCTTTTGGAGTAGTTTTTCCATGAAGCAAAAATCACGTGCTCACAGCTGCCCCTCTTTGTCCGAAAACACAGAAAGTTTTCGTGCAAAGATAAAGTGAGCGGGTACGAGCGATTTTTGCCCGCTGGAGTACTCAGTGTGAAGCATTTTTTGAAAAATATTTAACCGAATCCTTGCCTCAAAGGTTTCCTACATATCCCTGGCTAAAAGGGAATCAGGTTAATGTAGTTCGGGAAGTTTCGGTAGCGGGGACTACCATGTGACTGTGATGTTCGCTGCTGTTGTATGTTGTTACTGCTGCTGTATGCTGTTATTGCTACTCTACCGGTCTCCTTATTACAACGTGCTAAAAGAAAACAAGAAGCTAGGCTAGACTGCAACTTGTTCTTGTTGCCTTGCTTTCTTGTTTGCTCGTGTTTCCTCCGGTGCTTTTCTGAATACCAGTTTTCCTCATTTTGTTCGGTCCGCTGGGGACATGGCTTTCTTCATCAAATTTGTTATGTTGGGCATGATTTAATGTTCACAAGCCACTTCTTTCAAGACGCGTCTTTTCTTCCTCTTGACTCAGGCGCTTGAATTTATGTTGGGACCTCTTGTTGTAACCTTCTGCTTCCCGGTGCTGGGATTTTTATTGTTTCCTGCTGGGGATTCCTATGGCAACCTTCTGCCTTCCGGTGGGGTTATTGATTTCAAAAATCTGCAGTATAAGACTCAAAAAGTATTCCTCTCGTTATACAGGTGGGCGCCTATTTAAACTAAGACATCAAAATGTTCCTCTCGTTATACAGGTGGACGCCAATTTAAACTAAGACATGAAAATATTCCTCTTGTTATACAGGTGGGCGCCTATTTAATCTAAGACATGAAAATATTCCTCTTGTTATACAGGTGGGCGCCTATTTAAACTAAGACATGAAAATATTCCTCTTGTTATACAGGTGGGCGCCTATTTAAACTAAGACATGAAAATATTCCTCTTGTTATACAGGTGGGCGCCTATTTAAACTAAGACATGAAAATATTCCTCTTGTTATACAGGTGGGCGCCTATTTAAACTAAGACATGAAAATATTTCTCTTGTTATACAGGTGGGCGCCTATTTAAAACTAAGACATAAAAATATTCCTCTTGTTATACAGGTGGGCGCCTATTTAAACTAAGACATGAAAATATTCCTCTTGTTATACAGGTGGGCGCCTATTTAATCTAAGACATGAAAATATTCCTCTTGTTATACAGGTGGGCGCCTATTTAAACTAAGACATGAAAATATTCCTCTTGTTATACAGGTGGGCGCCTATTTAAACTAAGACATGAAAATATTCCTCTTGTTATACAGGTGGGCGCCTATTTAAACTAAGACATGAAAATATTCCTCTCGTTATACAGGTGGGCACCTATTCAAACTAAGACATGAAAATATTCCTCTCGTTATACAGGTGGGCGCCTATTCAAACTAAGACATGAAAATATTTCTCTCGTTATACAGGTGGGCGACTATTTAAACTAAGACATGAAAATATTCCTCTTGTTATATAGGTGGGCGCCTATTTAAACTAAGACATGAAAATATTTCTCTCGTTATACAGGTGGACGCCTATTTAATCTAAGACATGAAAATATTCCTCTCGTTATACAGGTGGGCGCCTATTTAAACTAAGACATGAAAATATTCCTCTCGTGATACAGGTGGCCACCTATTTAAACTAAGACATAAAAATATTTCTCTTGTTATACAGGTGGGCACCTATTTAAACTAAGACATGAAAATATTCATCTTGTTATACAGGTGGGCGCCTATTTAAACTAAGACATAAATTATTCCTCTTGTTATACAGGTGGGCGCCTATTTAAACTAAGACATGAAAAAATTCCTCTTGTTATACAGGTGGGTGCCTATTTAAACTAAGACATGAAAATATTCCTCTTGTTATACAGGTGGACGCCTATTTAAATTAAGAGATAAAAATATTCCTCTTGTTATACAGGTGGGCGCCTATTTAAACTAAGACATAAAAATATTCCTCTTGTTATACAGGTGGGCGCCTATTTAAACTAAGACATGAAAATATTCCTCTTGTTATACAGGTGGGCGCCTATTTAAACTAAGACATAAAAATATTCCTCTTGTTATACAGGTGGGCGCCTATTTAAACTAAGACATAAAAATATTCCTCTTGTTATACAGGTGGGCGCCTATTTAAACTAAGACATGAAAATATTCCTCTTGTTATACAGGTGGGCGCCTATTTAAACTAAGACATAAAAATATTCCTCTTGTTATACAGGTGGGCGCCTATTTAAACTAAGACATGAAAATATTCCTCTTGTTATACAGGTGGGCGCCTATTTAATCTAAGACATGAAAATATTCCTCTTGTTATACAGGTGGGCGCCTATTTAAACTAAGACATGAAAATATTTCTCTTGTTATACAGGTGGGCGCCTATTTAAACTAAGACATAAAAATATTCCTCTTGTTATACAGGTGGGCGCCTATTTAAACTAAGACATGAAAATGTTTCTCTCGTTATACAGGTGGGCGCCTATTTAAACTAAGACATGAAAATATTCCTCTCGTTATACAGGTGGGAGCCTATTTAAACTAAGACATTAAAATATTCCTCTTGTTATACAGGTGGGCGCCTATTTAAACTAAGACAAAAAAATATTCCTCTTGTTATACAGGTGGGCGCCTATTTAAACTAAGACATAAAAATATTCCTCTTGTTATACAGGTGGGCGCCTATTTAAACTAAGACATGAAAATATTTCTCTTGTTATACAGGTGGGCGCCTATTTAAACTAAGACATGAAAATATTCCTCTTGTTATACAGGTGGGCGCCTATTTAAACTAAGACATAAAAATATTCCTCTTGTTATGCAGGTGGGCGCCTATTTAAACTAAGACATGAAAATATTCCTCTTGTTATACAGGTGGGCGCCTATTTAATCTAAGACATGCAAATATTCCTCTTGTTATACAGGTGGGCGCCTATTTAAACTAAGACATGAAAATATTCCTCTTGTTATACAGGTGGGCGCCTATTTAATCTAAGACATGAAAATATTCCTCTCGTTATACAGGTGGACGCCTATTTAAACTAAGACATAAAAATGTTCCTCTCGTTATACACGTGGGCGCCTATTTAAACTAAGACATAAAAATATTCCTCTCGTTATACAAGTGGGCGCCTATTTAAACTAAGACATGAAAATATTCCTCTTGTTATACAGGTGGGCGCCTATTTAATCTAAGACATGAAAATATTCCTCTTGTTATACAGGTGGGCGCCTATTTAAACTAAGACATGAAAATATTCCTCTTGTTATACAGGTGGGCGCCTATTTAAACTAAGACATGAAAATATTCCTCTTGTTATACAGGTGGGCGCCTATTTAAACTAAGACATGAAAATATTCCTCTCGTTATACAGGTGGGCGCCTATTTAAACTAAGACGTGAAAATATTTCTCTCGTTATACAGGTGGGCGCCTATTTAATCTAAGACATGAAAATATTCCTCTTGTTATACAGGTGGGCGCCTATTTAAACTAAGACATAAAAATATTCCTCTTGTTATACAGGTAGGCGCCTATTTAAACTAAGACATGAAAATATTTCTCTTGTTATACAGGTGGGCGCCTATTTAAACTAAGACATGAAAAAATTCCTCTTGTTATACAGGTGGGCGCCTATTTAAACTAAGACATAAAAATATTCCTCTTGTTATACAGGTGGGCGCCTATTTAAACTAAGACAAGAAAATATATCTTTTGTTATACAGGTGGGCGCCTATTTAAACTAAGACATAAAAATATTCCTCTTGTTATACAGGTGGGCGACTATTTAAACTAAGACATAAAAATATTCCTTTTGTTATGCAGGTGGGCGCATATTTAAACTAAGACATGAAAATATTCCTCTTGTTATACAGGTGGGTGCCTATTTAATCTAAGACATGAAAATAATCCTCTTGTTATACAGGTGGGCGCCTATTTAAACTAAGACATGAAAATATTCATCTTGTTATACAGGTGGGCGCCTATTTAATCTAAGACATGAAAATATTCCTCTCGTTATACAGGTGGACGCCTATTTAAACTAAGACATGAAAATGTTCCTCTCGTTATACAGGTGGACGCCTATTTAAACTAAGACATAAAAATGTTCCTATCGTTATACAGGTGGGCGCCTATTTAAACTAAGACATGAAAATATTCCTCTCGTTATACAGGTAGGCGCCTATTTAATATAAGACATGAAAATATTCCTCTTGTTATACAGGTGGACGCCTATTTAAACTAAGACATGAAAATATTCCTCTTGTTATACAGGTGGGCGCTTATTTAAATTAAGACATAAAAATATTCCTCTTGTTATACAGGTGGGCGCCTATTTAAACTAAGACATAAAAATATTTCTCTTGTTATACAGGTGGGCGCCTATTTAAACTAAGACATGAAAATATTTCTCTTGATATTCCTCTTGTTATACAGGTGGGCGCCTATTTAAACTAAGACATGAAAATGTTTCTCTCGTTATACAGGTGGGCGCCTATTTAAACTAAGACATGAAAATATACCTCTTGTTATACAGGTGGGCGCCTATTTAATCTAAGACATGAAAATATTCCTCTCGTTATACAGGCGGGCGCCTATTCAAACTAAGACATGAAAATATTCCTGTCGTTATACAGGTGGGCACCTATTCAAACTAAGACATGAAAATATTCCTCTCGTTATACAGGTGGGCGCCTATTCAAACTAAGACATGAAAATATTTCTCTCGTTATACAGGTGGGCGACTATTTAAACTAAGACATGAAAATATTCCTCTTGTTATATAGGTGGGCGCCTATTTAAACTAAGACATGAAAATATTTCTCTCGTTATACAGGTGGACGCCTATTTAATCTAAGACATGAAAATATTCCTCTCGTTATACAGGTGGGCGCCTATTTAAACTAAGACATGAAAATATTCCTCTCGTGATACAGGTGGGCGCCTATTTAAACTAAGACATGAAAATATTCCTCTCGTTATACAGGTGGGCACCTATTTAAACTAAGACATGAAAATATTCCTCTTGTTATACAGGTGGGCGCCTATTTAAACTAAGACATGAAATTATTCCTCTTGTTATACAGGTGGGCGCCTATTTAAACTAAGACATGAAAAAATTCCTCTTGTTATACAGGTGGGCGCCTATTTAAACTAAGACATGAAAATATTCCTCTTGTTATACAGGTGGACGCCTATTTAAATTAAGAGATAAAAATATTCCTCTTGTTATACAGGTGGGCGCCTATTTAAACTAAGACATAAAAATATTCCTCTTGTTATACAGGTGGGCGCCTATTTAAACTAAGACATGAAAATATTCCTCTTGTTATACAGGTGGGCGCCTATTTAAACTAAGACATAAAAATATTCCTCTTGTTATACAGGTGGGCGCCTATTTAAACTAAGACATAAAAATATTCCTCTTGTTATACAGGTGGGCGCCTATTTAAACTAAGACATGAAAATATTCCTCTTGTTATACAGGTGGGCGCCTATTTAAACTAAGACATAAAAATATTCCTCTTGTTATACAGGTGGGCGCCTATTTAAACTAAGACATGAAAATATTCCTCTTGTTATACAGGTGGGCGCCTATTTAATCTAAGACATGAAAATATTCCTCTTGTTATACAGGTGGGCGCCTATTTAAACTAAGACATGAAAATATTTCTCTTGTTATACAGGTGGGCGCCTATTTAAACTAAGACATAAAAATATTCCTCTTGTTATACAGGTGGGCGCCTATTTAAACTAAGACATGAAAATGTTTCTCTCGTTATACAGGTGGGCGCCTATTTAAACTAAGACATGAAAATATTCCTCTCGTTATACAGGTGGGAGCCTATTTAAACTAAGACATTAAAATATTCCTCTTGTTATACAGGTGGGCGCCTATTTAAACTAAGACAAAAAAATATTCCTCTTGTTATACAGGTGGGCGCCTATTTAAACTAAGACATAAAAATATTCCTCTTGTTATACAGGTGGGCGCCTATTTAAACTAAGACATGAAAATATTTCTCTTGTTATACAGGTGGGCGCCTATTTAAACTAAGACATGAAAATATTCCTCTTGTTATACAGGTGGGCGCCTATTTAAACTAAGACATAAAAATATTCCTCTTGTTATGCAGGTGGGCGCCTATTTAAACTAAGACATGAAAATATTCCTCTTGTTATACAGGTGGGCGCCTATTTAATCTAAGACATGCAAATATTCCTCTTGTTATACAGGTGGGCGCCTATTTAAACTAAGACATGAAAATATTCCTCTTGTTATACAGGTGGGCGCCTACTTAATCTAAGACATGAAAATATTCCTCTCGTTATACAGGTGGACGCCTATTTAAACTAAGACATAAAAATGTTCCTCTCGTTATACACGTGGGCGCCTATTTAAACTAAGACATAAAAATATTCCTCTCGTTATACAAGTGGGCGCCTATTTAAACTAAGACATGAAAATATTCCTCTTGTTATACAGGTGGGCGCCTATTTAATCTAAGACATGAAAATATTCCTCTTGTTATACAGGTGGGCGCCTATTTAAACTAAGACATGAAAATATTCCTCTTGTTATACAGGTGGGCGCCTATTTAAACTAAGACATGAAAATATTCCTCTTGTTATACAGGTGGGCGCCTATTTAAACTAAGACATGAAAATATTCCTCTCGTTATACAGGTGGGCGCCTATTTAAACTAAGACGTGAAAATATTTCTCTCGTTATACAGGTGGGCGCCTATTTAATCTAAGACATGAAAATATTCCTCTTGTTATACAGGTGGGCGCCTATTTAAACTAAGACATAAAAATATTCCTCTTGTTATACAGGTAGGCGCCTATTTAAACTAAGACATGAAAATATTTCTCTTGTTATACAGGTGGGCGCCTATTTAAACTAAGACATGAAAAAATTCCTCTTGTTATACAGGTGGGCGCCTATTTAAACTAAGACATAAAAATATTCCTCTTGTTATACAGGTGGGCGCCTATTTAAACTAAGACAAGAAAATATATCTTTTGTTATACAGGTGGGCGCCTATTTAAACTAAGACATAAAAATATTCCTCTTGTTATACAGGTGGGCGACTATTTAAACTAAGACATAAAAATATTCCTTTTGTTATGCAGGTGGGCGCATATTTAAACTAAGACATGAAAATATTCCTCTTGTTATACAGGTGGGTGCCTATTTAATCTAAGACATGAAAATAATCCTCTTGTTATACAGGTGGGCGCCTATTTAAACTAAGACATGAAAATATTCATCTTGTTATACAGGTGGGCGCCTATTTAATCTAAGACATGAAAATATTCCTCTCGTTATACAGGTGGACGCCTATTTAAACTAAGACATGAAAATGTTCCTCTCGTTATACAGGTGGACGCCTATTTAAACTAAGACATAAAAATGTTCCTATCGTTATACAGGTGGGCGCCTATTTAAACTAAGACATGAAAATATTCCTCTCGTTATACAGGTAGGCGCCTATTTAATATAAGACATGAAAATATTCCTCTTGTTATACAGGTGGACGCCTATTTAAACTAAGACATGAAAATATTCCTCTTGTTATACAGGTGGGCGCTTATTTAAATTAAGACATAAAAATATTCCTCTTGTTATACAGGTGGGCGCCTATTTAAACTAAGACATAAAAATATTTCTCTTGTTATACAGGTGGGCGCCTATTTAAACTAAGACATGAAAATATTTCTCTTGATATTCCTCTTGTTATACAGGTGGGCGCCTATTTAAACTAAGACATGAAAATGTTTCTCTCGTTATACAGGTGGGCGCCTATTTAAACTAAGACATGAAAATATACCTCTTGTTATACAGGTGGGCGCCTATTTAATCTAAGACATGAAAATATTCCTCTTGTTATACAGGTGGACGCCAATTTAAACTAAGACATGAAAATATTCCTCTTGTTATACAGGTGGGCGCCTATTTAAACAAAGACATAAAAATATTCCTCTTGTTATACAGGTTGGCGCCTATTTAAACTAAGACATGAAAATATTCCTCTTGTTATACAGGTGGGCGCCTATTTAATCTAAGACATGAAAATATTCCTCTTGTTATACAGGTGGGCGCCTATTTAAACTAAGACATGAAAATATTCCTCTAGTTATACAGGTGGGCGCCTATTTAAACTAAGACATGAAAATATTCCTCTTGTTATACAGGTGGGCGCCTATTTAAACTAAGACATGAAAATATTCCTCTCGTTATACAGGTGGGCGCCTATTTAAACTAAGACAAGAAAATTATTCCTCTCGTTATACAGGTGGGCGCCTATTTAAACTAAGACATGAAAATTATTCCTCCCGTTATACAGGTGGGCGCCTATTTAAACTAAGACATGAAAATTATTCCTCTTGTTATACAGGTGGGCGCCTATTTAAACTAAGACATAAAATTATTCCTCTTATTATACAGGTGAGCGCCTATTTAAACTAAGACATGAAAAAATTCCTCTTGTTATACAGGTGGGCGCCTATTTAAACTAAGACATAAAAATATTCCTCTTGTTATACAGGTGGGCGCCTATTTAAACTAAGACATAAAAATATTCCTCTTGTTATACAGGTGGGCGCCTATTTAAACTAAGACATGAAAATATTCCTCTTGTTATACAGGTGGGCGCCTATTTAAACTAAGACATGAAAATATTCCTCTCGTTATACAGGTGGGCGCCTATTTAAACTAAGACATGAAAATATTTCTCTTGATATTCCTCTTGTTATACAGGTGGGCGCCTATTTAAACTAAGACATGAAAATGTTTCTCTCGTTATACAGGTGGGCGCCTATTTAAACTAAGACATGAAAATATTCCTCTTGTTATACAGGTGGGCGCCTATTTAATCTAAGACATGAAAATATTCCTCTTGTTATACAGGTGGACGCCAATTTAAACTAAGACATGAAAATATTCCTCTTGTTATACAGGTGGGCGCCAATTTAAACTAAGACATAAAAATATTCCTCTTGTTATACAGGTTGGCGCCTATTTAAACTAAGACATGAAAATATTCCTCTTGTTATACAGGTGGGCGCCTATTTAATCTAAGACATGAAAATATTCCTCTTGTTATACAGGTGGGCGCCTATTTAAACTAAGACATGAAAATATTCCTCTAGTTATACAGGTGGGCGCCTATTTAAACTAAGACATGAAAATATTCCTCTTGTTATACAGGTGGGCGCCTATTTAAACTAAGACATGAAAATATTCCTCTTGTTATACAGGTGGGCGCCTATTTAAACTAAGACATGAAAATATTTCTCTTGTTATACAGGTGGGCGCCTATTTAAACTAAGACATGAAAATATTACTCTTGTTATACGGGTGGACGCCTATTTAAACTAAGACATGAAAATGTTTCTCTCGTTATACAGGTGGGTGCCTATTTAAACTAAGACATGAAAATATTCCTCTTGTTATACAGGTGGGCGCCTATTTAAACTAAGATATGAAAATATTCCTCTTGTTATACAGGTGGGCGCCTATTTAAACTAAGACATGAAAATATCCCTTTTGTTATACAGGTGGGCGCCTATTTAAACTAAGACATGAAAATATTCCTCTTGTTATACAGGTGGGCGCCTATTTAATCTAAGACATGAAAATATTCCTCTTGTTATACAGGTGGGCGCCTATTTAAACTAAGACATGAAAATATTCCTCTTGTTATACAGGTGGGCGCCTATTTAAACTAAGACATGAAAATATTCCTCTAGTTATACAGGTGGGCGCCTATTTAAACTTAGACATGAAAATATTCCTCTTGTTATACAGGTGGGCGCCTATTTAAACTAAGACATGAAAATATTCCTCTTGTTATACAGGTGGGCGCCTATTTAATCTAAGACATGAAAATATTCCTCTTGTTATACAGGTGGGCGCCTATTTAAACTAAGACATGAAAATATTTCTCTTGTTATACAGGTGGGCGCCTATTTAAACTAAGACATGAAAATATTCCTCTTGTTATACGGGTGGACGCCTATTTAAACTAAGACATGAAAATGTTTCTCTCGTTATACAGGTGGGCGCCTATTTAAACTAAGACATGAAAATATTCCTCTTGTTATACAGGTGGGCGCCTATTTAAACTAAGACATAAAAATATTCCTCTTGTTATACAGGTGGGCGCCTATTTAAACTAAGACATAAAAATATTCCTTTTGTTATGCAGGTGGGCGCATATTTAAACAAAGACATGAAAATATTCCTCTTGTTATACAGGTGGGCGCCTATTTAATCTAAGACATGAAAATATTCCTCTTGTTATACAGGTGGGCGCCTATTTAAACTAAGACATGAAAATATTCCTCTTGTTATACAGGTGGGCGCCTATTTAATCTAAGACATGAAAATATTCCTCTCGTTATACAGGTGGACGCCTATTTAAACTAAGACATGAAAATGTTCCTCTCGTTATACAGGTGGACGCCTATTTAAACTAAGACATAAAAATGTTCCTATCGTTATACAGGTGGGCGCCTATTTAAACTAAGACATGAAAATATTCCTCTCGTTATACAGGTGGGCGCCTATTTAATCTAAGACATGAAAATATTCCTCTTGTTATACAGGTGGGCGCCTATTTAAACTAAGACATGAAAATATTCCTCTTGTTATACAGGTGGGCGCCTATTTAAACTAAGACATGAAAATATTCCTCTTGTTATACAGGTGGGCGCCTATTTAAACTAAGACATGAAAATATTCCTCTTGTTATACGGGTGGACGCCTATTTAAACTAAGACATGAAAATGTTTCTCTCGTTATACAGGTGGGCGCCTATTTAAACTAAGACATGAAAATATTCCTCTTGTTATACAGGTGGGCGCCTATTTAAACTAAGACATAAAAATATTCCTCTTGTTATACAGGTGGGCGCCTATTTAAACTAAGACATAAAAATATTCCTTTTGTTATGCAGGTGGGCGCATATTTAAACTAAGACATGAAAATATTCCTCTTGTTATACTGGTGGGCGCCTATTTAATCTAAGACATGAAAATATTCCTCTTGTTATACAGGTGGGCGCCTATTTAAACTAAGACATGAAAATATTCATCTTGTTATACGGGTGGGCGCCTATTTAATCTAAGACATGAAAATATTCCTCTCGTTATACAGGTGGACGCCTATTTAAACTAAGACATGAAAATGTTCCTCTCGTTATACAGGTGGACGCCTATTTAAACTAAGACATAAAAATGTTCCTATCGTTATACAGGTGGGCGCCTATTTAAACTAAGACATGAAAATATTCCTCTCGTTATACAGGTGGGCGCCTATTTAATCTAAGAAATGAAAATATTCCTCTTGTTATTCAGGAGGGCGCCTATTTAAAATAAGACATGAAAATATCCCTCTCAATATACAGGTGAGCGCCTATTTAAACTAAGACATGAAAATATTCCTCTTGTTATACAGGTGGGCGCCTATTTAAACTAAGACATTAAAAATTCCTCTTGTTATACAGGTGGGCGCCTATTTAAATTAAGACATGAAAATATTCCTCTCGTTATACAGGTGGGCGCCTATTTAAACTAAGACATGAAAATATTTCTCTTGTTATACAGGTGGGCGCCTATTTAAACTAAGACATGAAAATATTCCTCTTGTTATACAGGTGGGCGCCTATTTAAACTAAGACATGAAAATATTCCTCTCGTTATACAGGTGGGCGCCTATTTAAACTAAGACAAAAAAATATTCCTCTTGTTATACAGGTGGGCGCCTATTTAAACTAAGACATGAAAATATTCCTCTCGTTATACAGGTGGGCGCCTATTTAAACTAAGACATGAAAATATTCCTCTCGTTATACAGGTGGGCGCCTATTTAAACTAAGACATGAAAATATTTCCTCTTGTTATACAGGTGGGCGCCTATTTAAACTAAGACATGAAAATATTCCTCTTGTTATACAGGTGGGCGCCTATTTAAACTAAGACATGAAAATATTTCTCTTGTTATACAGGTGGGCGCCTATTTAAACTAAGACATGAAAATATTCCTCTTGTTATACGGGTGGACGCCTATTTAAACTAAGACATGAAAATGTTTCTCTCGTTATACAGGTGGGCGCCTATTTAAACTAAGACATGAAAATATTCCTCTTGTTATACAGGTGGGCGCCTATTTAAACTAAGATATGAAAATATTCCTCTTGTTATACAGGTGGGCGCCTATTTAAACTAAGACATGAAAATATCCCTTTTGTTATTCAGGTGGGCGCCTATTTAAACTAAGACATGAAAATATCCCTCTTGTTATTCAGGAGGGCGCCTATTTAAAATAAGACATGAAAATATCCCTCTCAATATACAGGTGAGCGCCTATTTAAACTAAGACATGAAAATATTCCTCTTGTTATACAGGTGGGCGCCTATTTAAACTAAGACATTAAAAATTCCTCTTGTTATACAGGTGGGCGCCTATTTAAACTAAGATATGAAAATATTCCTCTCGTTATACAGGTGGGCGCCTATTTAAACTAAGACATAAAAATATTCCTCTGGTTATACAGGTGGGCGCCTATTTAAACTAAGACATAAAAATATTCATCTTGTTATACAGGTGGGCGCCTATTTAAACTAAGACATGAAAATATTCCTCTTGTTATACAGGTGGGCGCCAATTTAAACTAAGACATAAAAATATTCCTCTTGTTATACAGGTGGGCGCCTATTTAAACTAAGACATGAAAATATTCCTCTTGTTATACAGGTGGGCGCCTATTTAAACTAAGACATGAAAATATTTCTCTAGTTATACAGGTGGGCGCCTATTTAAACTAAGACATGAAAATATTCCTCTGGTTATACAGGTGGGCGCCTATTTAAACTAAGACATGAAAATATTCCTCTTGTTATACAGGTGGGCGCCTATTTAAACTAAGACATGAAAATATTCCTCTTGTTATACAGGTGGGCGCCTATTTAAACTAAGACATGAAAATATTTCTCTTGTTATAAAGGTGGGCGCCTATTTAAACTAAGACATGAAAAAATTCCTCTTGTTATACAGGTGGGCGCCTATTTAAACTAAGACATGAAAAAATTCCTCTTGTTATACAGGTGGGCGCCTATTTAAACTAAGACATGAAAAAATTCCTCTTGTTATACAGGTGGGCGCCTATTTAAACTAAGACATAAAAATATTCCTCTTGTTATACAGGTGGGCGCCTATTTAAACTAAGACATGAAAATATTTCTCTCGTTATACAGGTGGGCGCCTATTTAAACTAAGACATAAAAATATTCCTCTTGTTATACAGGTGGGCGCCTATTTAAACTAAGACATGAAAATATTCCTCTTGTTATACAGGTGGGCGCCTATTTAAACTAAGACATAAAAATATTCCTCTTGTTATACAGGTGGGCGCCTATTTAAACTAAGACATGAAAATATTCCTCTTGTTATACAGGTGGGCGCCTATTTAAACTAAGACATGAAAATATTCCTCTCGTTATACAGGTGGGCGCCTATTTAAACTAAGACATAAAAATATTCCTCTCGTTATACAGGTGGGCGCCTATTTAAACTAAGACATAAAAATATTCATCTCGTTATACAGGTGGGCGCCTATTTAAACTAAGACATAAAAATATTCCTCTTGTTATACAGGTGGGTACCTATTTAAACTAAGACATAAAAATATTCCTCTTGTTATACAGGTGGGCGCCTATTTAAACTAAGACATGAAAATATTCCTCTTGTTATACAGGTGGACGCCTATTTAAATTAAGGCATGAAAATATTCCTCTCGTTATACAGGTGGGCACCTATTTAAACTAAGACATGAAAATATTCCTCTCGTTATACAGGTGGGCGCCTATTTAATCTAAGACATGGAAATATTCCTCTTGTTATACAGGTGGGCGCATATTTAAACTAAGACATGAAAATATTCCTCTTGTTATACAGGTGGACGCCTATTTAAACTAAGACATGAAAATGTTCCTCTTGTTATACAGGTGGACGCCTATTTAAACTAAGACATGAAAATATTCCTCTTGTTATACAGGTGGGCGCCTATTTAAACTAAGACATGAAAATATTCCTCTTGTTATACAGGTGGACGCCTATTTAAACTAAGACATAAAATTATTCCTCTTGTTATACAGGTGGGCGCCTATTTAAACTAAGACATGAAAAAATTCCTCTTGTTATACAGGTGGGCGCCTATTTAAACTAAGACATAAAAATATTCCTCTTGTTATACAGGTGGGCGCCAATTTAAACTAAGACATAAAAATATTCTTCTTGTTATACAGGTGGGCGCCTATTTAAACTAAGACATGAAAATATTTCTCTTGTTATAAAGGTGGGCGCCTATTTAAACTAAGACATGAAAAAATTCCTCTTGTTATACAGGTGGGCGCCTATTTAAACTAAGACATGAAAAAATTCCTCTTGTTATACAGGTGGGCGCCTATTTAAACTAAGACATAAAAATATTCCTCTTGTTATACAGGTGGGCGCCTATTTAAACTAAGACATGAAAATATTCCTCTTGTTATACAGGTGGGCGCCTATTTAAACTAAGACATAAAATTATTCCTCTTGTTATACAGGTGGGCGCCTATTTATACTAAGACATGAAAAAATTCCTCTTGTTATACAGGTGGGCGCCTATTTAAACTAAGACAAAAAAATATTCCTCTTGTTATACAGGTGGGCGCCAATTTAAACTATGACATAAAAATATTCCTATCGTTATACAGGTGGGCGCCTATTTAAACTAAGACATGAAAAAATTCCTCTTGTTATACAGGTGGGCGCCTATTTAAACTAAGACATGAAAATATTCCTCTCGTTATACAGGTGGGCGCCTATTTAAACTAAGACATGAAAAAATTCCTCTTGTTATACAGGTGGGCGCCTATTTAAACTAAGACATGAAAAATTTCTCTTGTTATACAGGTGGGCGCCTATTTAAACTAAGACATAAAAATATTCCTCTTGTTATACAGGTGGGCGCCTATTTAAACTAAGACATGAAAATATTCCTCTTGTTATACAGGTGGGCGCCTATTTAAACTAAGACATGAAAAAATTCCTCTTGTTATACAGGTGGGCGCCTATTTAAACTAAGACAAAAAAATATTCCTCTTGTTATACAGGTGGGCGCCAATTTAAACTAAGACATAAAAATATTCCTCTCGTTATACAGGTGGGCGCCTATTTAAACTAAGACATGAAAATATTCCTCTCGTTATACAGGTGGACGCCTATTTAAACTAAGACATGAAAATATTCCTCTTGTTATACAGGTGGGCGCCTATTTAAACTAAGACATAAAATTATTCCTCTTGTTATACAGGTGGGCGCCTATTTAAACTAAGACATGAAAAAATTCCTCTTGTTATACAGGTGGGCGCCTATTTAAACTAAGACAAAAAAATATTCCTCTCGTTATACAGGTGGGCGCCTATTTAAACTAAGACATGAAAATATTCCTCTCGTTATACAGGTGGGCGCCTATTTAAACTAAGACATGAAAATATTCCTCTCGTTATACAGGTGGGCGCCTATTTAAACTAAGACATGAAAATATTCCTCTCGTTATACAGGTGGGCGCCTATTTAAACTAAGACATGAAAATATTCCTCTTGTTATACAGGTGGGCGCCTATTGAAATTAAGACATGAAAATATTCCTCTGGTTATATAGGTGGGCGCCTATTTAAATTAAGACATAAAAATATTCCTCTTGTTATACAGGTGGGCGCCTATTTAAACTAAGATATAAAAATATTCTTCTTGTTATACAGGTGGGCGCCTATTTAATCTAAGACATGAAAATATTCCTCTAGTTATACAGGTGGGCGCCTATTTAAACTAAGACATGAAAAAATTCCTCTTGTTATACAGGTGGGCGCCTATTTAAACTAAGACATGAAAATATTCCTCTCGTTATACAGGTGGGCGCCTATTTAAACTAAGACATGAAAATATTCCTCTTGTTATACAGGTGGGCGCCTATTTAAACTAAGACATGAAAATATTCCTCTTGTTATACAGGTGGGCGCCTATTTAAACTAAGACATAAAATTATTCCTCTTGTTATACAGGTGGGCGCCTATTTAAACTAAGACATGAAAAAATTCCTCTTGTTATACATGTGGGCGCCTATTTAAACTAAGTCATAAAAATATTCCTCTTGTTATACAGGTGGACGCCTATTTAAACTAAGACATGAAAATATTCCTCTCGTTATACAGGTGGGCGCCTATTTAAACTAAGACATAAAAATATTCCTCTTGTTATACAGGTGGGCGCCTATTTAAAATAAGACATGAAAATATTCCTCTTGTTATACAGGTGGGCGCCTATTTAAACTAAGACATAAAATTATTCCTCTTGTTATACAGGTGGGCGCCTATTTAAACTAAGACATGAAAAAATTCCTCTTGTTATACTGGTGGGCGCCAATTTAAACTAAGACATAAAAATATTCCTCTTGTTATACAGGTGGGCGCCTATTTAAACTAAGACATAAAAATATTCCTCTTGTTATACAGGTGGGCGCCTATTTAAACTAAGACATGAAAATATTCCTCTTGTTATACAGGTGGGCGCCTATTTAAACTAAGACATAAAATTATTCCTCTTGTTATACAGGTGGGCGCCTATTTAAACTAAGACAAAAAAATATTCCTCTTGTTATACAGGTGGGCGCCAATTTAAACTAAGACATAAAAATATTCCTCTCGTTATACAGGTGGGCGCCTATTTAAACTAAGACATGAAAATATTCCTCTCGTTATACAGGTGGACGCCTATTTAAACTAAGACATGAAAATATTCCTCTTGTTATACAGGTGGGCGCCTATTTAAACTAAGACATAAAATTATTCCTCTTGTTATACAGGTGGGCGCCTATTTAAACTAAGACATGAAAAAATTCCTCTTGTTATACAGGTGGGCGCCTATTTAAACTAAGACAAAAAAATATTCCTCTTGTTATACAGGTGGGCGCCTATTTAAACTAAGACATGAAAATATTCCTCTCGTTATACAGGTGGGCGCCTATTTAAACTAAGACATGAAAATATTCCTCTCGTTATACAGGTGGGCGCCTATTTAAACTAAGACATGAAAATATTCCTCTTGTTATACAGGTGGGCGCCTATTGAAATTAAGACATGAAAATATTCCTCTGGTTATATAGGTGGGCGCCTATTTAAATTAAGACATAAAAATATTCCTCTTGTTATACAGGTGGGCGCCTATTTAAACTAAGATATAAAAATATTCTTCTTGTTATACAGGTGGGCGCCTATTTAATCTAAGACATGAAAATATTCCTCTAGTTATACACGTGGGCGCCTATTTAAACTAAGACATGAAAATATTCCTCTTGTTATACAGGTGGGCGCCTATTTAAACTAAGACATGAAAATATTCCTCTTGTTATACAGGTGGGCGCCTATTTAAACTAAGACATGAAAATGTTTCTCTCGTTATACAGGTGGGCGCCTATTTAAACTAAGACATAAAAATATTCCTCTTGTTATACAGGTGGGCGCCTATTTAAACTAAGACATGAAAATATTCTCTTGTTATACAGGTGGGCGCATATTTAAACTAAGACATGAAAATATTCCTCTTGTTATAAAGGTGGGCGCCTATTTAAACTAAGATATAAAAATATTCCTCTTGTTATAAAGGTGGGCGCCTATTTAAACTAAGACATGAAAATATTCCTCTTGTTATACAGGTGGGCGCCTATTTAAACTAAGACATAAAATTATTCCTCTTGTTATACAGGTGGGCGCCTATTTAAACTGAGACATGAAAAAATTCCTCTTGTTATACAGGTGGACGCCTATTTAAACTAAGACATGAAAATATTCCTCTTGTTATACAGGTGGGCGCCTATTTAAACTAAGACATGAAAATATTCCTCTTGTTATACATTTGGGCGCCTATTTAAACTAAGACATGAAAATATTGCTCTTGTTATACAGGTGGGCGCCTATTTAAACTAAGACATGAAAATATTCCTCTCGTTATACAGGTGGGCGCCTATTTAAACTAAGACATAAAAATATTCCTCTCGTAATACAGGTGGGCGCCTATTTAAACTAAGACATAAAAATATTCCTCTCGTTATACAGGTGGGCGCCTATTTAAACTAAGAAATGAAAATATTCCTCTTGTTATACAGGTGGGCACCTATTTAAACTAAGACATAATAATATTCCTCTTGTTATACAGGTGGGCGCCTATTTAAACTAAGACATGAAAATATTCCTCTCGTTATACAGGTGGGCGCCTATTTAAACTAAGACATGAAAATATTCCTCTCGTTATACAGGTGGGCGCCTATTTAAACTAAGACATGAAAATATTCCTCTTGTTATACAGGTGGGCGCCTATTGAAATTAAGACATGAAAATATTCCTCTGGTTATATAGGTGGGCGCCTATTTAAATTAAGACATAAAAATATTCCTCTTGTTATACAGGTGGGCGCCTATTTAAACTAAGATATAAAAATATTCTTCTTGTTATACAGGTGGGCGCCTATTTAATCTAAGACATGAAAATATTCCTCTAGTTATACACGTGGGCGCCTATTTAAACTAAGACATGAAAATATTCCTCTTGTTATACAGGTGGGCGCCTATTTAAACTAAGACATGAAAATATTCCTCTTGTTATACAGGTGGGCGCCTATTTAAACTAAGACATGAAAATGTTTCTCTCGTTATACAGGTGGGCGCCTATTTAAACTAAGACATAAAAATATTCCTCTTGTTATACAGGTGGGCGCCTATTTAAACTAAGACATGAAAATATTCTCTTGTTATACAGGTGGGCGCATATTTAAACTAAGACATGAAAATATTCCTCTTGTTATAAAGGTGGGCGCCTATTTAAACTAAGATATAAAAATATTCCTCTTGTTATAAAGGTGGGCGCCTATTTAAACTAAGACATGAAAATATTCCTCTTGTTATACAGGTGGGCGCCTATTTAAACTAAGACATAAAATTATTCCTCTTGTTATACAGGTGGGCGCCTATTTAAACTGAGACATGAAAAAATTCCTCTTGTTATACAGGTGGACGCCTATTTAAACTAAGACATGAAAATATTCCTCTTGTTATACAGGTGGGCGCCTATTTAAACTAAGACATGAAAATATTCCTCTTGTTATACATTTGGGCGCCTATTTAAACTAAGACATGAAAATATTGCTCTTGTTATACAGGTGGGCGCCTATTTAAACTAAGACATGAAAATATTCCTCTCGTTATACAGGTGGGCGCCTATTTAAACTAAGACATAAAAATATTCCTCTCGTAATACAGGTGGGCGCCTATTTAAACTAAGACATAAAAATATTCCTCTCGTTATACAGGTGGGCGCCTATTTAAACTAAGAAATGAAAATATTCCTCTTGTTATACAGGTGGGCACCTATTTAAACTAAGACATGAAAATATTGCTCTTGTTATACAGGTGGGCGCCTATTTAAACTAAGACATGAAAATATTCCTCTCGTTATACAGGTGGGCGCCTATTTAAACTAAGACATAAAAATATTCCTCTCGTAATACAGGTGGGCGCCTATTTAAACTAAGACATAAAAATATTCCTCTCGTTATACAGGTGGGCGCCTATTTAAACTAAGAAATGAAAATATTCCTCTTGTTATACAGGTGGGCGCCTATTTAAACTAAGACATGAAAAAATTCCTCTTGTTATACAGGTGGGCGCCTATTTAAACTAAGACATGAAAATATTCCTCTCGTTATACAGGTGGGCGCCTATTTAAACTAAGACATGAAAATATTCCTCTTGTTATACAGGTGGGCGCCTATTTAAACTAAGACATGAAAATATTCCTCTTGTTATACAGGTGGGCGCCTATTTAAACTAAGACATAAAATTATTCCTCTTGTTATACAGGTGGGCGCCTATTTAAACTAAGACATGAAAAAATTCCTCTTGTTATACATGTGGGCGCCTATTTAAACTAAGTCATAAAAATATTCCTCTTGTTATACAGGTGGACGCCTATTTAAACTAAGACATGAAAATATTCCTCTCGTTATACAGGTGGGCGCCTATTTAAACTAAGACATAAAAATATTCCTCTTGTTATACAGGTGGGCGCCTATTTAAAATAAGACATGAAAATATTCCTCTTGTTATACAGGTGGGCGCCTATTTAAACTAAGACATAAAATTATTCCTCTTGTTATACAGGTGGGCGCCTATTTAAACTAAGACATGAAAAAATTCCTCTTGTTATACTGGTGGGCGCCAATTTAAACTAAGACATAAAAATATTCCTCTTGTTATACAGGTGGGCGCCTATTTAAACTAAGACATAAAAATATTCCTCTTGTTATACAGGTGGGCGCCTATTTAAACTAAGACATGAAAATATTCCTCTTGTTATACAGGTGGGCGCCTATTTAAACTAAGACATAAAATTATTCCTCTTGTTATACAGGTGGGCGCCTATTTAAACTAAGACAAAAAAATATTCCTCTTGTTATACAGGTGGGCGCCAATTTAAACTAAGACATAAAAATATTCCTCTCGTTATACAGGTGGGCGCCTATTTAAACTAAGACATGAAAATATTCCTCTCGTTATACAGGTGGACGCCTATTTAAACTAAGACATGAAAATATTCCTCTTGTTATACAGGTGGGCGCCTATTTAAACTAAGACATAAAATTATTCCTCTTGTTATACAGGTGGGCGCCTATTTAAACTAAGACATGAAAAAATTCCTCTTGTTATACAGGTGGGCGCCTATTTAAACTAAGACAAAAAAATATTCCTCTTGTTATACAGGTGGGCGCCTATTTAAACTAAGACATGAAAATATTCCTCTCGTTATACAGGTGGGCGCCTATTTAAACTAAGACATGAAAATATTCCTCTCGTTATACAGGTGGGCGCCTATTTAAACTAAGACATGAAAATATTCCTCTTGTTATACAGGTGGGCGCCTATTGAAATTAAGACATGAAAATATTCCTCTGGTTATATAGGTGGGCGCCTATTTAAATTAAGACATAAAAATATTCCTCTTGTTATACAGGTGGGCGCCTATTTAAACTAAGATATAAAAATATTCTTCTTGTTATACAGGTGGGCGCCTATTTAATCTAAGACATGAAAATATTCCTCTAGTTATACACGTGGGCGCCTATTTAAACTAAGACATGAAAATATTCCTCTTGTTATACAGGTGGGCGCCTATTTAAACTAAGACATGAAAATATTCCTCTTGTTATACAGGTGGGCGCCTATTTAAACTAAGACATGAAAATGTTTCTCTCGTTATACAGGTGGGCGCCTATTTAAACTAAGACATAAAAATATTCCTCTTGTTATACAGGTGGGCGCCTATTTAAACTAAGACATGAAAATATTCTCTTGTTATACAGGTGGGCGCATATTTAAACTAAGACATGAAAATATTCCTCTTGTTATAAAGGTGGGCGCCTATTTAAACTAAGATATAAAAATATTCCTCTTGTTATAAAGGTGGGCGCCTATTTAAACTAAGACATGAAAATATTCCTCTTGTTATACAGGTGGGCGCCTATTTAAACTAAGACATAAAATTATTCCTCTTGTTATACAGGTGGGCGCCTATTTAAACTGAGACATGAAAAAATTCCTCTTGTTATACAGGTGGACGCCTATTTAAACTAAGACATGAAAATATTCCTCTTGTTATACAGGTGGGCGCCTATTTAAACTAAGACATGAAAATATTCCTCTTGTTATACATTTGGGCGCCTATTTAAACTAAGACATGAAAATATTGCTCTTGTTATACAGGTGGGCGCCTATTTAAACTAAGACATGAAAATATTCCTCTCGTTATACAGGTGGGCGCCTATTTAAACTAAGACATAAAAATATTCCTCTCGTAATACAGGTGGGCGCCTATTTAAACTAAGACATAAAAATATTCCTCTCGTTATACAGGTGGGCGCCTATTTAAACTAAGAAATGAAAATATTCCTCTTGTTATACAGGTGGGCACCTATTTAAACTAAGACATAATAATATTCCTCTTGTTATACAGGTGGGCGCCTATTTAAACTAAGACATGAAAATATTCCTCTTGTTATACAGGTGGGCTCCTATTTAAACTAAGACATGAAAATATTCCTCTCGTTATACAGGTGGGCGCCTATTTAAACTAAGACATAAAAATATTCCTCTTGTTATACAGGTGGGCACCTATTTAAACTAAGACATGAAAATATTCCTTTTGTTATACAGGTGGGCGCCTATTTAAACTAAGACATAAAATTATTTCTCTTGTTATACAGGTGGGCGCCTATTTAAACTAAGACATGAAAAAATCCTCTTGTTATACAGGTGGGCGCCTATTTAAACTAAGACATAAAAATATTCCTCTTGTTATACAGGTCGGCGCCAATTTAAACTAAGACATAAAAATATTCCGCTTGTTATACAGGTGGGCGCCTATTTAAACTAAGACATGAAAATATTCCTCTTGTTATACAGGTGGGCGCCTATTTAAACTAAGACATGAAAATATTCCTCTCGTTATACAGGTGGGCGCCTATTTAAACTAAGACATGAAAATATTCCTCTTGTTATACAGGTGGGCGCCTATTTAAACTAAGACATGAAAATATCCCTCTTGTTATACAGGTGGGTGCCTATTTAAACTAAGACATAAAATTATTCCTCTTGTTATACAGGTGGGCGCCTATTTAAACTAAGACATGAAAAAATTCCTCTAGTTATACACGTGGGCGCCTATTTAAACTAAGACATGAAAATATTCCTCTTGTTATACAGGTGGGCGCCTATTTAAACTAAGACATGAAAATATTCCTCTTGTTATACAGGTGGGCGCCAATTTAAACTAAGACATGAAAAAATTTCTCTTGTTATACAGGTGGGCGCCTATTTAAACTAAGACATGAAAATATTTCTCTTGTTATAAAGGTGGGCGCCTATTTAAACTAAGACATGAAAAAATTCCTCTTGTTATACAGGTGGGCGCCTATTTAAAATAAGAAATGAAAAAATTCCTCTTGTTATACAGGTGGGCGCCTATTTAAAATAAGACATGAATATATTCCTCTTGTTATACAGGTGGGCGCCTATTTAAACTAAGACATGAAAATATTCCTCTCGTTATACATGTGGGCGCCTATTTAAACTAAGACATGAAAATATTCCTCTTGTTATACAGGTGGGCGCCTATTTAAACTAAGACATGAAAAAATTCCTCTGGTTATACACGTGGGCGCCTATTTAAACTAAGACATGAAAATATTCCTCTTGTTATATAGGTGGGCGCCTATTTAAACTAAGACATGAAAATATTCCTCTTGTTATACAGGTGGGCGCCTATTTAAACTAAGACATGAAAATATTCCTCTCGTTATACAGGTGGGTGCCTATTTAAACTAAGACATGAAAATATTACTCTTGTTATACAGGTGGGCGCCTATTTAAACTAAGACATGAAAATATTCCTCTTGTTATACAGGTGGGTGCCTATTTAAACTAAGACATAAAATTATTCCTCTTGTTATACAGGTGGGCGCCTATTTAAACTAAGACATGAAAAAATTCCTCTTGTTATACATGTGGGCGCCTATTTAAACTAAGACATAAAAATATTCCTCTTGTTATACAGGTGGACGCCTATTTAAACTAAGACATGAAAATATTCCTCTCGTTATACAGGTGGGCGCCTATTTAAACTAAGACATAAAAATATTCCTCTTGTTATACAGGTGGGCGCCTATTTAAAATAAGACATGAAAATATTCCTCTTGTTATACAGGTGGGCGCCTATTTAAACTAAGACATAAAATTATTCCTCTTGTTATACAGGTGGGCGCCTATTTAAACTAAGACATGAAAAAATTCCTCTTGTTATACTGGTGGGCGCCAATTTAAACTAAGACATAAAAATATTCCTCTTGTTATACAGGTGGGCGCCTATTTAAACTAAGACATAAAAATATTCCTCTTGTTATACAGGTGGGCACCTATTTAAACTAAGTCATAAAAATATTCCTCTTGTTATACAGGTGGACGCCTATTTAAACTAAGACATGAAAATATTCCTCTCGTTATACAGGTGGGCGCCTATTTAAACTAAGACATAAAAATATTCCTCTTGTTATACAGGTGGGCGCCTATTTAAAATAAGACATGAAAATATTCCTCTTGTTATACAGGTGGGCGCCTATTTAAACTAAGACATAAAATTATTCCTCTTGTTATACAGGTGGGCGCCTATTTAAACTAAGACATGAAAAAATTCCTCTTGTTATACTGGTGGGCGCCAATTTAAACTAAGACATAAAAATATTCCTCTTGTTATACAGGTGGGCGCCTATTTAAACTAAGACATAAAAATATTCCTCTTGTTATACAGGTGGGCGCCTATTTAAACTAAGACATAAAATTATTCCTCTTGTTATACAGGTGGGCGCATATTTAAACTAAGACATGAAAATATTCCTCTTGTTATAAAGGTGGGCGCCTATTTAAACTAAGATATAAAAATATTCTTCTTGTTATACAGGTGGGCGCCTAATTAAACTAAGATATGAAAATATTCCTCTTGTTATACAGGTGGGCGCCTATTTAAACTAAGACATAAAATTATTCCTCTTGTTATACAGGTGGGCGCCTATTTAAACTAAGACATGAAAAAATTCCTCTTGTTATACAGGTGGGCGCCTATATAAACTAAGACATAAAAATATTCCTCTTGTTATACAGGTGGGCGCCAATTTAAACTAAGACATAAAAATATTCTTCTTGTTATACAGGTGGGCGCCTATTTAAACTAAGACATGAAAATATTTCTCTTGTTATAAAGGTGGGCGCCTATTTAAACTAAGACATGAAAAAATTCCTCTTGTTATACAGGTGGGCGCCTATTTAAACTAAGACATGAAAATATTTCTCTTGTTATACAGGTGGGCGCCTATTTAAACTAAGACATGAAAATATTCCTCTTGTTATACAGGTGGGCGCCTATTTAAACTAAGACATGAAAATATTCCTCTTGTTATACAGGTGGGTGCCTATTTAAACTAAGACATAAAATTATTCCTCTTGTTATACAGGTGGGCGCCTATTTAAACTAAGACATGAAAAAATTCCTCTTGTTATACATGTGGGCGCCTATTTAAACTAAGACATAAAAATATTCCTCTTGTTATACAGGTGGACGCCAATTTAAACTAAGACATAAAAATATTCCTCTTGTTATACAGGTGGGCGCCTATTCAAACTAAGACATAAAAATATTCCTCTTGTTATACAAGTGGGCGCCTAATCAAACTAAGACATTAAAAATATTCCTCTTGTTATACAGGTGGGCGCCTATTTAAACTAAGACATGAAAATATTCCTCTTGTTATACAGGTGGGCGCCTATTTAAACTAAGACATAAAAATATTCCTCTTGTTATACAGGTGGGCGCCTATTTAAACTAAGACATAAAAAATTCCTCTTGTTATACAGGTGGGCGCCTATTTAAACTAAGTCATAAAAATATTCCTCTTGTTATACAGGTGGACGCCTATTTAAACTAAGACATGAAAATATTCCTCTCGTTATACAGGTGGGCGCCTATTTAAACTAAGACATAAAAATATTCCTCTTGTTATACAGGTGGGCGCCTATTTAAAATAAGACATAAAAATATTCCTCTTGTTATACAGGTGGGCGCCTATTTAAACTAAGACATGAAAATATTCCTCTCGTTATACAGGTGGGCGCCTATTTAAACTAAGACATGAAAATATTCCTCTTGTTATACAGGTGGGCGCCTATTGAAATTAAGACATGAAAATATTCCTCTGGTTATATAGGTGGGCGCCTATTTAAACTAAGACATAAAAATATTCCTCTTGTTATACAGGTGGGCACCTATTTAAACTAAGACATAAAAATATTCCTCTTGTTATACAGGTGGGCGCCTATTTAAACTAAGATATGAAAATATTTCTCTTGTTATACAGGTGGACGCCTATTTAAATTAAGACATAAAAATATTTCTCTCGTTATACAGGTGGGCGCCTATTTAAACTAAGACATGAAAATATTCCTCTCGTTATACAGGTGGGCGCCTATTTAATCTAAGACATGAAAATATTCCTCTTGTTATACAGGTGGGCGCATATTTAAACTAAGACATGAAAATATTCCTCTTGTTATACAGGTGGACGCCTATTTAAACTAAGACATGAAAATATTCTTCTTGTTATACAGGTGGGCGCCTATTTAAACTAAGACATAAAAATATTCCTCTTGTTATACAGGTGGGCGGCTATTTAAACTAAGACATGAAAATATTCCTTTTGTTATACAGGTGGGCGCCTATTTAAACTAAGACATGAAAATATTCCTTTTGTTATACAGGTGGGCGCCTATTTAAACTAAGACATAAAATATTCCTCTCGTTATACAGGTGAGCGCCTATTTAAACTAAGACATGAAAATATTCCTCTCGTTATACAGGTGGGCGCCTATTTAAACTAAGACATGAAAATATTCCTCTTGTTATACAGGTGAGCGCCAATTTAAACTAAGACATAAAAATATTCCTCTTGTTATACAGGTGGGCGCCTATTCAAACTAAGACATAAAAATATTCCTCTTGTTATACAAGTGGGCGCCTAATCAAACTAAGACATGAAAATATTCCTCTTGTTATACAGTTGGGCGCCTATTTAAACTAAGACATGAAAATATTCCTCTTGTTTTACAGGTGGGCGCCTATTTAAACTAAGACATGAAAATATTCCTCTTGTTATACAGGTGGGCGCCTATTTAAACTAAGACATAAAAATATTCCTCTTGTTATGCAGGTGGGCGCCTATTTAAACTAAGACATAAAAATATTCCTCTTGTTATACAGGTGGGCGCCTATTTAAACAAAGACATGAAAATATTCCTCTTGTTATACAGGTGGGTGCCTATTTAAACTAAGACATGAAAATATTCCTCTCGTTATACAGGTGGGCGCCTATTTAAACTAAGACATGAAAATATTCCTCTCGTTATACAGGTGGGCGCCTATTTAAACTAAGACATGAAAATATTCCTCTTGTTATACAGGTGGGCGCCTATTTAAACTAAGACATGAAAATTATTTCTCTTGTTATACAGGTGGGCGCCTATTTAAACTAAGACATGAAAAAATTCCTCTTGTTATACAGGTGGGCGCCTATTTAAACTAAGACATGAAAATATTCCTCTTGTTATACAGGTGGGCACCTAGTTAAACTAAGACATAAAAATATTTCTCTCGTTATACAGGTGGGCGCCTATTTAAACTAAGACATAAAAATATTCCTCTCGTTATACAGGTGGGCGCCTATTTAAACTAAGACATGAAAATATTCCTCTTGTTATACAGGTGGGCGCCTATTTAAACTAAGACATGAAAATATTCCTCTTGTTATACAGGTGGGTGCCTATTTAATCTAAGACATGAAAATATTCCTCTTGTTATACAGGTGGGCGCCTATTTAAACTAAGACATGAAAATATTCCTCTTGTTATACAGGTGGGCGCCTATTTAATCTAAGACATGAATATATTCCTCTTGTTATACAGGTGGGCGCCTATTTAATCTAAGACATGAAAATATTCCTCTTGTTATACATTTGGGCGCCTATTTAAACTAAGACATGAAAATATTCCTCTTGTTATACAGGTGGGCGCCTATTTAAACTAAGACATGAAAATATTCCTCTTGTTATACAGGTGGGTGCCTATTTAAACTAAGACATGAAAATATTCCTCTTGTTATACAGGTGGGCGCCTATTTAAACTAAGACATGAAAATATTCCTCTTGTTATACAGGTGGGTGCCTATTTAATCTAAGACATGAAAATATTCCTCTTGTTATACAGGTGGGCGCCTATTTAAACTAAGACATGAAAATATTCCTCTTGTTATACAGGTGGGCGCCTATTTAATCTAAGACATGAATATATTCCTCTTGTTATACAGGTGGGCGCCTATTTAATCTAAGACATGAAAATATTCCTCTTGTTATACATTTGGGCGCCTATTTAAACTAAGACATGCAAATATTGCTCTTGTTATACAGGTGGGCGCCTATTTAAACTAAGACATGAAAATATTTCTCTCGTTATACAGGTGGGCGCCTATTTAAACTAAGACATAAAAATATTCCTCTCGTTATACAGGTGGGCGCCTATTTAAACTAAGACATAAAAATATTCCTCTCGTTATACAGGTGGGCGCCTATTTAAACTAAGAAATGAAAATATTCCTCTCGTTATACAGGTGGGCGCCTATTTAAACTAAGAAATGAAAATATTCCTCTTGTTATACAGGTGGGCACCTATTTAAACTAAGACATAATAATATTCCTCTTTTATACAGGTGGGCGCCTATTTAAACTAAGACATGAAAATATTCCTCTTGTTATACAGGTGGGCGCCTATTTAAACTAAGACATGAAAATATTTCTCTCGTTATACAGGTGGGCGCCTATTTAAACTAAGACATAAAAATATTCCTCTTGTTATACAGGTGGGCGCCTATTTAAACTAAGACATGAAAATATTCCTCTTGTTATACAGGTGTGCGCCTATTTAAACTAAGACATAAAAATATTCCTCTTGTTATACAGGTGGGCGCCAATTTAAACTAAGACATAAAAATATTCCTCTTGTTATACAGGTGGGCGCCTATTTAAACTAAGACATAAAAATATTCCTCTTGTTATACAGGTGGGCGCCTATTTAAACTAAGACATGAAAATATTCCTCTTGTTATACAGGTGGGCACCTATTTAAACTAAGACATGAAAATATTCCTCTAGTTATACAGGTGGACGCCTATTTAAACTAAGACATAAAAATATTCCTCTCGTTATACAGGTGGGCGCCTATTTAAACTAAGACATAAAAATATTCCTCTCGTTATACAGGTGGGCGCCTATTTAAACTAAGACATAAAAATATTCCTCTCGTTATACAGGTGGGCGCCTATTTAAACTAAGACATGAAAATATTCCTCTTGTTATACAGGTGGGCGCCTATTTAAACTAAGACATGAAAATATTCCTCTTGTTATACAGGTGGGCGCCTATTTAATCTAAGACATGAAAATATTCCTCTTGTTATACAGGTGGGCGCCTATTTAAACTAAGACATGAAAATATTCCTCTTGTTATACAGGTGGGCGCCTATTTAATCTTAGATATGAAAATATTCCTCTTGTTATACAGGTGGGCGCCTATTTAAACTATGACATAAAAATATTCCTCTTGTTATACAGGTAGGCGCCTATTTAATCTAAGACATGAAAATATTCCTCTTGTTATACAGGTGGGCGCCTACTTAAACTAAGACATAAAAATATTCCTCTCGTTATACAGGTGGGCGCCTATTTAAACTAAGACATGAAAATATTCCTCTTGTTATACAGGTGGGCGCCTATTTAAACTAAGACATGAAAATATTCCTCTTGTTATACAGATGGGCGCTTATTTAATCTAAGACATGAAAATATTCCTCTTGTTATACAGGTGGGCGCCTATTTAATCTAAGACATGAAAATATTCCTCTTGTTATACATTTGGGCGCCTATTTAAACTAAGACATGAAAATATTGCTCTTGTTATACAGGTGGGCGCCTATTTAAACTAAGACATGAAAATATTCCTCTCGTTATACAGGTGGGCACCTATTTAAACTAAGACATGAAAATATTCCTCTTGTTATACAGGTGGGCGCCTATTTAAACTAAGACATGAAAATATTCCTCTTGTTATACAGGTGGGCGCCTATTTAATCTAAGACATGAAAATATTCCTCTTGTTATACAGGTGGGCGCCTATTTAAACTAAGACATGAAAATATTCCTCTTGTTATACAGGTGGGCGCCTATTTAAACTAAGACATGAAAATATTCCTCTTGTTATACAGGTGGGCGCCTATTTAATCTTAGATATGAAAATATTCCTCTTGTTATACAGGTGGGCGCCTATTTAAACTATGACATAAAAATATTCCTCTTGTTATACAGGTAGGCGCCTATTTAATCTAAGACATGAAAATATTCCTCTTGTTATACAGGTGGGCGCCTATATAAACTAAGACATAAAAATATTCCTCTTGTTATACAGGTGGGCGCCTATTCAAACTAAGACATAAAAATATTCCTCTAGTTATACAAGTGGGCGCCTAATCAAACTAAGACATGAAAATATTCCTCTTGTTATACAGGTGGGCGCCTATTTAAACTAAGACATGAAAATATTCCTCTTGTTATACAGGTGGGCGCCTATTTAAACTAAGACATGAAAATATTCCTCTTGTTATACAGGTGGGCGCCTATTTAAACTAAGACATGAAAATATTTCTCTCGTTATACAGGTGGGCGCCTATTTAAACTAAGACATAAAAATATTCCTCTTGTTATACAGGTGGGCGCCTATTTAAACTAAGACATGAAAATATTCCTCTTGTTATACAGGTGGGCGCCTATTTAAACTAAGACATGAAAATATTCCTCTTGTTATACAGGTGGGCGCCTATTTAAACTAAGACATGAAAATATTCCTCTCGTTATACAGGTGGGCGCCTATTTAAACTAAGACATGAAAATATTCCTTTTGTTATACAGGTGGGCGCCTATTTAAACTAAGACATAAAATTATTTCTCTTGTTATACAGGTGGGCGCCTATTTAAACTAAGACATGAAAAAATCCTCTTGTTATACAGGTGGGCGCCTATTTAAACTAAGACATAAAAATATTCCTCTTGTTATACAGGTCGGCGCCAATTTAAACTAAGACATAAAAATATTCCGCTTGTTATACAGGTGGGCGCCTATTTAAACTAAGACATAAAAATATTTCTTTTGTTATACAGGTGGGCGCCTATTTAAACTAAGACATGAAAATATTCCTCTTGTTATACAAGTGGGCACCTATTTAAACTAAGACATGAAAATATTCCTCTTGTTATACATGTGGACGCCTATTTAAACTAAGACATAAAAATATTCCTCTCGTTATACAGGTGGGCGCCTATTTAAACTAAGACATAAAAATATTCATCTCGTTATACAGGTGGGCGCCTATTTAAACTAAGACATGAAAATATTCCTCTTGTTATACAGGTGGGCGCCTATTTAAACTAAGACATGAAAATATTCCTCTTGTTATACAGGTGGGCGCCTATTTAATCTAAGACATGAAAATATTCCTCTTGTTATACAGGTGGGCGCCTATTTAAACTAAGACATGAAAATATTCCTCTTGTTATACAGGTGGGCGTTTATTTAAACTAAGACATGAAAATATTCCTCTTGTTATACAGGTGGGCGCCTATTTAATCTTAGATATGAAAATATTCCTCTTGTTATACAGGTGGGCGCCTATTTAAACTATGACATAAAAATATTCCTCTTGTTATACAGGTAGGCGCCTATTTAATCTAAGACATGAAAATATTCCTCTTGTTATACAGGTGGGCGCCTACTTAAACTAAGACATGAAAATATTCCTCTTGTTATACAGATGGGAGCCTATTTAATCTAAGACATGAAAATATTCCTCTTGTTATACAGGTGGGCGCCTATTTAATCTAAGACATGAAAATATTCCTCTTGTTATACATTTGGGCGCCTATTTAAACTAAGACATGAAAATATTGCTCTTGTTATACAGGTGGGCGCCTATTTAAACTAAGACATGAAAATATTCCTCTCGTTATACAGGTGGGCGCCTATTTAAACTAAGACATAAAAATATTCCTCTTGATATGCAGGTGGGCGCCTATTTAAACTAAGGCATGAAAATATTCCTCTTGTTATACAGGTGGGCGCCTATTTAATCTAAGACATGAAAATATTCCTCTTGTTATACATTTGGGTGCCTATTTAAACTAAGACATGAAAATATTCCTCTTGTTATACAGGTGGGCGCCTATTTAAACTAAGACATAAAAATATTCCTCTTGTTATACAGGTGGGCACCTATTTAAACTAAGACATAAAAATATTCCTCTTGTTATACAGGTGGGCGCCTATTTAAACTAAGACATGAAAATATTTCTCTTGTTATACAGGTGGGCGCCTATTTAATCTAAGACATGAAAATATTCCTCTTGTTATACAGGTGGACGCCTATTTAAACTAAGACATAAAAATATTCCTCTCGTTATACAGGTGGGCGCCAATTTAAACTAAGACATAAAATATTCCTCTTGTTATACAGGTGGGCGCCTATTTAAACTAAGACATAAAAATATTCCTCTTGTTATACAGGTGGGCGCCTATTTAAACTAAGACATGAAAATATTCCTCTTGTTATACAGGTGGGCGCCTATTTAATCTTAGATATGAAAATATTCCTCTTGTTATACAGGTGGGCGCCTATTTAAACTATGACATAAAAATATTCCTCTTGTTATACAGGTAGGCGCCTATTTAATCTAAGACATGAAAATATTCCTCTTGTTATACAGGTGGGCGCCTATATAAACTAAGACATAAAAATATTCCTCTTGTTATACAGGTGGGCGCCTATTCAAACTAAGACATAAAAATATTCCTCTTGTTATACAAGTGGGCGCCTAATCAAACTAAGACATGAAAATATTCCTCTTGTTATACAGGTGGGCGCCTATTTAAACTAAGACATGAAAATATTCCTCTTGTTATACAGGTGGGCGCCTATTTAAACTAAGACATGAAAATATTCCTCTTGTTATACAGGTGGGCGCCTATTTAAACTAAGACATGAAAATATTTCTCTCGTTATACAGGTGGGCGCCTATTTAAACTAAGACATAAAAATATTCCTCTTGTTATACAGGTGGGCGCCTATTTAAACTAAGACATGAAAATATTCCTCTTGTTATACAGGTGGGCGCCTATTTAAACTAAGACATGAAAATATTCCTCTTGTTATACAGGTGGGCGCCTATTTAAACTAAGACATGAAAATATTCCTCTCGTTATACAGGTGGGCGCCTATTTAAACTAAGACATGAAAATATTCCTTTTGTTATACAGGTGGGCGCCTATTTAAACTAAGACATAAAATTATTTCTCTTGTTATACAGGTGGGCGCCTATTTAAACTAAGACATGAAAAAATCCTCTTGTTATACAGGTGGGCGCCTATTTAAACTAAGACATAAAAATATTCCTCTTGTTATACAGGTCGGCGCCAATTTAAACTAAGACATAAAAATATTCCGCTTGTTATACAGGTGGGCGCCTATTTAAACTAAGACATAAAAATATTTCTCTTGTTATACAGGTGGGCGCCTATTTAAACTAAGACATGAAAATATTCCTCTTGTTATACAAGTGGGCACCTATTTAAACTAAGACATGAAAATATTCCTCTTGTTATACATGTGGACGCCTATTTAAACTAAGACATAAAAATATTCCTCTCGTTATACAGGTGGGCGCCTATTTAAACTAAGACATAAAAATATTCATCTTGTTATACAGGTGGGCGCCTATTTAAACTAAGACATGAAAATATTCCTCTTGTTATACAGGTGGGCGCCTATTTAAACTAAGACATGAAAATATTCCTCTTGTTATACAGGTGGGCGCCTATTTAATCTAAGACATGAAAATATTCCTCTTGTTATACAGGTGGGCGCCTATTTAAACTAAGACATGAAAATATTCCTCTTGTTATACAGGTGGGCGTTTATTTAAACTAAGACATGAAAATATTCCTCTTGTTATACAGGTGGGCGCCTATTTAATCTTAGATATGAAAATATTCCTCTTGTTATACAGGTGGGCGCCTATTTAAACTATGACATAAAAATATTCCTCTTGTTATACAGGTAGGCGCCTATTTAATCTAAGACATGAAAATATTCCTCTTGTTATACAGGTGGGCGCCTACTTAAACTAAGACATGAAAATATTCCTCTTGTTATACAGATGGGAGCCTATTTAATCTAAGACATGAAAATATTCCTCTTGTTATACAGGTGGGCGCCTATTTAATCTAAGACATGAAAATATTCCTCTTGTTATACAGGTGGGCGCCTATATAAACTAAGACATAAAAATATTCCTCTTGTTATACAGGTGGGCGCCTATTCAAACTAAGACATGAAAATATTCCTCTTGTTATACAGGTGGGCGCCTAATCAAACTAAGACATGAAAATATTCCTCTTGTTATACAGGTGGGCGCCTATTTAAACTAAGACATGAAAATATTCCTCTTGTTATACAGGTGGGCGCCTATTTAAACTAAGACATGAAAATATTTCTCTCGTTATACAGGTGGGCGCCTATTTAAACTAAGACATAAAAATATTCCTCTTGTTATACAGGTGGGCGCCTATTTAAACTAAGACATGAAAATATTCCTCTTGTTATACAGGTGGGCGCCTATTTAAACTAAGACATGAAAATATTCCTCTTGTTATACAGGTGGGCGCCTATTTAAACTAAGACATGAAAATATTCCTCTCGTTATACAGGTGGGCGCCTATTTAAACTAAGACATGAAAATATTCCTTTTGTTATACAGGTGGGCGCCTATTTAAACTAAGACATAAAATTATTTCTCTTGTTATACAGGTGGGCGCCTATTTAAACTAAGACATGAAAAAATCCTCTTGTTATACAGGTGGGCGCCTATTTAAACTAAGACATAAAAATATTCCTCTTGTTATACAGGTCGGCGCCAATTTAAACTAAGACATAAAAATATTCCGCTTGTTATACAGGTGGGCGCCTATTTAAACTAAGACATAAAAATATTTCTCTTGTTATACAGGTGGGCGCCTATTTAAACTAAGACATGAAAATATTCCTCTTGTTATACAAGTGGGCACCTATTTAAACTAAGACATGAAAATATTCCTCTTGTTATACATGTGGACGCCTATTTAAACTAAGACATAAAAATATTCCTCTCGTTATACAGGTGGGCGCCTATTTAAACTAAGACATAAAAATATTCATCTCGTTATACAGGTGGGCGCCTATTTAAACTAAGACATGAAAATATTCCTCTTGTTATACAGGTGGGCGCCTATTTAAACTAAGACATGAAAATATTCCTCTTGTTATACAGGTGGGCGCCTATTTAATCTAAGACATGAAAATATTCCTCTTGTTATACAGGTGGGCGCCTATTTAAACTAAGACATGAAAATATTCCTCTTGTTATACAGGTGGGCGTTTATTTAAACTAAGACATGAAAATATTCCTCTTGTTATACAGGTGGGCGCCTATTTAATCTTAGATATGAAAATATTCCTCTTGTTATACAGGTGGGCGCCTATTTAAACTATGACATAAAAATATTCCTCTTGTTATACAGGTAGGCGCCTATTTAATCTAAGACATGAAAATATTCCTCTTGTTATACAGGTGGGCGCCTACTTAAACTAAGACATGAAAATATTCCTCTTGTTATACAGATGGGAGCCTATTTAATCTAAGACATGAAAATATTCCTCTTGTTATACAGGTGGGCGCCTATTTAATCTAAGACATGAAAATATTCCTCTTGTTATACATTTGGGCGCCTATTTAAACTAAGACATGAAAATATTGCTCTTGTTATACAGGTGGGCGCCTATTTAAACTAAGACATGAAAATATTCCTCTCGTTATACAGGTGGGCGCCTATTTAAACTAAGACATAAAAATATTCCTCTTGATATGCAGGTGGGCGCCTATTTAAACTAAGGCATGAAAATATTCCTCTTGTTATACAGGTGGGCGCCTATTTAATCTAAGACATGAAAATATTCCTCTTGTTATACATTTGGGTGCCTATTTAAACTAAGACATGAAAATATTCCTCTTGTTATACAGGTGGGCGCCTATTTAAACTAAGACATAAAAATATTCCTCTTGTTATACAGGTGGGCACCTATTTAAACTAAGACATAAAAATATTCCTCTTGTTATACAGGTGGGCGCCTATTTAAACTAAGACATGAAAATATTTCTCTTGTTATACAGGTGGGCGCCTATTTAATCTAAGACATGAAAATATTCCTCTTGTTATACAGGTGGACGCCTATTTAAACTAAGACATAAAAATATTCCTCTCGTTATACAGGTGGGCGCCAATTTAAACTAAGACATAAAATATTCCTCTTGTTATACAGGTGGGCGCCTATTTAAACTAAGACATAAAAATATTCCTCTTGTTATACAGGTGGGCGCCTATTTAAACTAAGACATGAAAATATTCCTCTTGTTATACAGGTGGGCACCTATTTAAACTAAGACATGAAAATATTCCTCTAGTTATACAGGTGGACGTCTATTTTAACTAAGACATAAAAATATTCCTCTCGTCATACAGGTGGGCGCCTATTTAAACTAAGACATAAAAATATTCCTCTCGTTATACAGGTGGGCACCTATTTAAACTAAGACATGAAAATATTCCTCTTGTTATACAGGTGGGCGCCTATTTAAACTAAGACATGAAAATATTCCTCTTGTTATACAGGTGGGCGCCTATTTAATCTAAGACATGAAAATATTCCTCTTGTTATACAGGTGGGCGCCTATTTAAACTAAGACATGAAAATATTCCTCTTGTTATACAGGTGGGCGTTTATTTAAACTAAGACATGAAAATATTCCTCTTGTTATACAGGTGGGCGCCTATTTAATCTTAGATATGAAAATATTCCTCTTGTTATACAGGTGGGCGCCTATTTAAACTATGACATAAAAATATTCCTCTTGTTATACAGGTAGGCGCCTATTTAATCTAAGACATGAAAATATTCCTCTTGTTATACAGGTGGGCGCCTACTTAAACTAAGACATGAAAATATTCCTCTTGTTATACAGATGGGCGCCTATTTAATCTAAGACATGAAAATATTCCTCTTGTTATACAGGTGGGCGCCTATTTAATCTAAGACATGAAAATATTCCTCTTGTTATACATTTGTTCGCCTATTTAAACTAAGACATGAAAATATTGCTCTTGTTATACAGGTGGGCGCCTATTTAAACTAAGACATGAAAATATTCCTCTCGTTATACAGGTGGGCGCCTATTTAAACTAAGACATAAAAATATTCCTCTCGTAATACAGGTGGGCGCCTATTTAAACTAAGACATAAAAATATTCCTCTCGTTATACAGGTGGGCGCCTATTTAAACTAAGACATGAAAATATTCCTCTTGTTATACAGGTGGGCGCCTATTTAAACTAAGACATAAAAATATTCCTCTTGTTATACAGGTGGGCGCCTATTTAAACTAAGACATGAAAATATTCCTCTTGTTATACAGGTGGGCGCCTATTTAAACTAAGACATGAAAATATTCCTCTCGTTATACAGGTGGGCGCCTATTTAAACTTAAGACATAAAAATATTCCTCTTGTTATACAGGTGGGCGCCTATTTAAACTAAGACATGAAAATATTCCTTTTGTTATACAGGTGGGCGCCTATTTAAACTAAGACATAAAATTATTTCTCTTGTTATACAGGTGGGCGCCTATTTAAACTAAGACATGAAAAAATCCTCTTGTTATACAGGTGGGCGCCTATTTAAACTAAGACATAAAAATATTCCTCTTGTTATACAGGTCGGCGCCAATTTAAACTAAGACATAAAAATATTCCTCTTGTTATACAGGTGGGCGCCTATTTAAACTAAGACATAAAAATATTCCTCTTGTTATACAGGTGGGCGCCTATTTAAACTAAGACATGAAAATATTCCTCTTGTTATACAGGTGGGCACCTATTTAAACTAAGACATGAAAATATTCCTCTAGTTATACAGGTGGACGCCTATTTAAACTAAGACATAAAAATATTCCTCTCGTTATACAGGTGGGCGCCTATTTAAACTAAGACATAAAAATATTCATCTCGTTATACAGGTGGGCGCCTATTTAAACTAAGACATGAAAATATTCCTATTGTTATACAGGTGGGCGCCTATTTAAACTAAGACATAAAAATATTCCTCTTGTTATACAGGTGGGCGCCTATTTAATCTAAGACATGAAAATATTCCTCTTGTTATACAGGTGGACGCCTATTTAAACTAAGACATAATAATATTCCTCTTGATATGCAGGTGGGCGCCTATTTAAACTAAGGCATGAAAATATTCCTCTTGTTATACATTTGGGTGCCTATTTAAACTAAGACATGAAAATATTCCTCTTGTTATACAGGTGGGCGCCTATTTAAACTAAGACATAAAAATATTCCTCTTGTTATACAGGTGGGCACCTATTTAAACTAAGACATAAAAATATTCCTCTTGTTATACAGGTGGGCGCCTATTTAAACTAAGACATGAAAATATTTCTCTTGTTATACAGGTGGGCGCCTATTTAAATCTAAGACATGAAAATATTCCTCTTGTATACAGGTGGACGCCTATTTAAACTAAGACATAAAAATATTCCTCTCGTTATACAGGTGGGCGCCTATTTAAACTAAGACATAAAAATATTCATCTCGTTATACAGGTGGGCGCCTATTTAATCTTAGATATGAAAATATTCCTCTTGTTATACAGGTGAGCGCCTATTTAAACTAAGACATAAAAATATTCATCTCGTTATACAGGTGGGCGCCTATTTAATCTAAGACATGAAAATATTCCTCTTGTTATACAGGTGGACGCCTATTTAAAAAAATATTCCTCTTGATATGCAGGTAGGCGCCTATTTAAACTAAGGCATAAAAATATTTCTCTTGTTATACAGGTGGGCGCCTATTTAATCTAAGACATGAAAATATTCCTCTTGTTATACATTTGGGTGCCTATTTAAACTAAGACATGAAAATATTCCTCTTGTTATACAGGTGGGCGCATATTTAAACTAAGACATAAAAATATTCCTCTTGTTATACAGGTGGGCGCCTATTTAAACTAAGACATAAAAATATTCCTCTTGTTATACAGGTGGGCGCCTATTTAAACTAAGACATAAAAATATTCCTCTTGTTATACAGGTGGGCGCCTATTTAAACTAAGACATGAAAATATTTCTCTTGTTATACAGGTGGGCGCCTATTTAAACTAAGACATGAAAATATTCCTCTTGTTATACAGGTGGGCGCCTATTTAAACTAAGACATGAAAATATTCCTCTTGTTATACATTTGGGCGCCTATTTAAACTAAGACATGAAAATATTGCTCTTGTTATACAGGTGGGCGCCTATTTAAACTAAGACATGAAAATATTCCTCTCGTTATACAGGTGGGCGCCTATTTAAACTAAGACATAAAAATATTCCTCTCGTAATACAGGTGGGCGCCTATTTAAACTAAGACATAAAAATATTCCTCTCGTTATACAGGTGGGCGCCTATTTAAACTAAGAAATGAAAATATTCCTCTTGTTATACAGGTGGGCACCTATTTAAACTAAGACATAAAAATATTCCTCTTGTTATACAGGTGGTCGCCTATTTAAACTAAGACATGAAAATATTCCTCTTGTTATACAGGTGGGCTCCTATTTAAACTAAGACATGAAAATATTCCTCTCGTTATACAGGTGGGCGCCTATTTAAACTAAGACATAAAAATATTCCTCTTGTTATACAGGTGGGCACCTATTTAAACTAAGACATGAAAATATTCCTTTTGTTATACAGGTGGGCGCCTATTTAAACTAAGACATAAAATTATTTCTCTTGTTATACAGGTGGGCGCCTATTTAAACTAAGACATGAAAAAATCCTCTTGTTATACAGGTGGGCGCCTATTTAAACTAAGACATAAAAATATTCCTCTTGTTATACAGGTCGGCGCCAATTTAAACTAAGACATAAAAATATTCCGCTTGTTATACAGGTGGGCGCCTATTTAAACTAAGACATAAAAATATTCCTCTTGTTATACAGGTGGGCGCCTATTTAAACTAAGACATGAAAATATTCCTCTTGTTATACAGGTGGGCACCTATTTAAACTAAGACATGAAAATATTCCTCTTGTTATACAGGTGGACGCCTATTTAAACTAAGACATAAAAATATTCCTCTCGTTATACAGGTGGGCGCCTATTTAAACTAAGACATAAAAATATTTATCTCGTTATACAGGTGGGCGCCTATTTAAACTAAGACATGAAAATAATCCTCTTGTTATACAGGTGGACGCCTATTTAATCTAAGACATAAAAATATTCCTTTTGTTATACAGGATGAAAATATTCCTCTTGTTATACAGGTGGAGGCCTATTTAAACTAAGACATAAAAATATTCCTCTTGATATGCAGGTGGGCGCCTATTTAAACTAAGGCATGAAAATATTCCTCTTGTTATACAGGTGGGCGCCTATTTAATCTAAGACATGAAAATATTCCTCTTGTTATACATTTGGGTGCCTATTTAAACTAAGACATGAAAATATTCCTCTTGTTATACAGGTGGGCGCCTATTTAAACTAAGACATAAAAATATTCCTCTTGTTATACAGGTGGGCACCTATTTAAACTAAGACATAAAAATATTCCTCTTGTTATACAGGTGGGCGCCTATTTAAACTAAGACATGAAAATATTTCTCTTGTTATACAGGTGGGCGCCTATTTAATCTAAGACATGAAAATATTCCTCTTGTTATACAGGTGGACGCCTATTTAAACTAAGACATAAAAATATTCCTCTCGTTATACAGGTGGGCGCCAATTTAAACTAAGACATAAAATATTCCTCTTGTCATACAGGTGGGCACCTATTTAAACTAAGACATAAAAATATTCCTCTTGTTATACAGGTGGGCGCCTATTTAAACTAAGACATGAAAATATTCCTCTTGTTATACAGGTGGGCGCCTATTTAATCTAAGACATGAAAATATTCCTCTTGTTATACAGGTGGACGCCTAATTAAACTAGGACATAAAAATATTCCTCTTGATATGCAGGTGGGCGCCTATTTAAACTAAGGGATGAAAATATTCCTCTTGTTATACAGGTGGGCGCCTATTTAATCTAAGACATGAAAATATTCCTCTTGTTATACATTTGGGTGCCTATTTAAACTAAGACATGAAAATATTCCTCTTGTTATACAGGTGGGCGCCTATTTAAACTAAGACATAAAAATATTCCTCTTGTTATACAGGTGGGCACCTATTTAAACTAAGACATAAAAATATTCCTCTTGTTATACAGGTGGGCGCCTATTTAAACTAAGACATGAAAATATTCCTCTTGTTATACAGGTGGGCACCTATTTAAACTAAGACATGAAAATATTCCTCTAGTTATACAGGTGGACGCCTATTTAAACTAAGACATAAAAATATTCCTCTCGTTATACAGGTGGGCGCCTATTTAAACTAAGACATAAAAATATTCCTCTCGTTATACAGGTGGGCACCTATTTAAACTAAGACATGAAAATATTCCTCTTGTTATACAGGTGGGCGCCTATTTAAACTAAGACATGAAAATATTCCTCTTGTTATACAGGTGGGCGCCTATTTAATCTAAGACATGAAAATATTCCTCTTGTTATACAGGTGGGCGCCTATTTAAACTAAGACATGAAAATATTCCTCTTGTTATACAGGTGGGCGCCTATTTAAACTAAGACATGAAAATATTCCTCTTGTTATACAGGTGGGCGCCTATTTAATCTTAGATATGAAAATATTCCTCTTGTTATACAGGTGGGCGCCTATTTAAACTATGACATAAAAATATTCCTCTTGTTATACAGGTAGGCGCCTATTTAATCTAAGACATGAAAATATTCCTCTTGTTATACAGGTGGGCGCCTACTTAAACTAAGACATGAAAATATTCCTCTAGTTATACAGATGGGCGCCTATTTAATCTAAGACATGAAAATATTCCTCTTGTTATACAGGTGGGCGCCTATTTAATCTAAGACATGAAAATATTCCTCTTGTTATACATTTGGGTGCCTATTTAAACTAAGACATGAAAATATTGCTCTTGTTATACAGGTGGGCGCCTATTTAAACTAAGACATGAAAATAATCCTCTCGTTATACAGGTGGGCGCCTATTTAAACTAAGACATAAAAATAATCCTCTCGTAATACAGGTGGGTGCCTATTTAAACTAAGACATAAAAATATTCCTGTCGTTATACAGGTGGGCACCTATTTAAACTAAGATATGAAAATATTCCTCTTGTTATACAGGTGGACGCCTATTTAAACTAAGACATAAAAATATTCCTCTCGTTATACAGGTGGGCGCCTATTTAAACTAAGACATAAAAATATTCATCTCGTTATACAGGTGGGCGCCTATTTAAACTAAGACATGAAAATATTCCTCTTGTTATACAGGTGGGCACCTATTTAAACTAAGATATGAAAATATTCCTCTTGTTATACAGGTGGACGCCTATTTAAACTAAGACATAAAAATATTCCTCTCGTTATACAGGTGGGCGCCTATTTAAACTAAGACATAAAAATATTCATCTCGTTATACAGGTGGGCGCCTATTTAAACTAAGACATGAAAATATTCCTATTGTTATACAGGTGGGCGCCTATTTAAACTAAGACATAAAAATATTCCTCTTGTTATACAGGTGGGCGCCTATTTAATCTAAGACATGAAAATATTCCTCTTGTTATACAGGTGGACGCCTATTTAAACTAAGACATAAAAATATTCCTCTTGATATGCAGGTGGGCGCCTATTTAAACTAAGGCATGAAAATATTCCTCTTGTTATACAGGTGGGCGCCTATTTAATCTAAGACATGAAAATATTCCTCTTGTTATACATTTGGGTGCCTATTTAAACTAAGACATGAAAATATTCCTCTTGTTATACAGGTGGGCGCCTATTTAAACTAAGACATAAAATATTCCTCTTGTTATACAGGTGGGCGCCTATTTAAACTAAGACATAAAAATATTCCTCTTGTTATACAGGGGGGCGCCTATTTAAACTAAGACATGAAAATATTCCTCTTGTTATACAGGTGGGCACCTATTTAAACTAAGACATGAAAATATTCCTCTAGTTATACAGGTGGACGCCTATTTAAACTAAGACATAAAAATATTCCTCTCGTTATACAGGTGGGCGCCTATTTAAACTAAGACATAAAAATATTCCTCTTGTTATACAGGTGGGCGCCTATTTAAACTAAGACATGAAAATATTCCTCTTGTTATACAGGTGGGCGTTTATTTAAACTAAGACATGAAAATATTCCTCTTGTTATACAGGTGGGCGCCTATTTAATCTTAGATATGAAAATATTCCTCTTGTTATACAGGTGGGCGCCTATTTAAACTATGACATAAAAATATTCCTCTTGTTATACAGGTAGGCGCCTATTTAATCTAAGACATGAAAATATTCCTCTTGTTATACAGGTGGGCGCCTACTTAAACTAAGACATGAAAATATTCCTCTTGTTATACAGATGGGCGCCTATTTAAACTAAGACATGAAAATATTCCTCTTGTTATACAGGTGGGCGCCTATTTAATCTAAGACATGAAAATATTCCTCTTGTTATACATTTGGGCGCCTATTTAAACTAAGACATGAAAATATTGCTCTTGTTATACAGGTGGGCGCCTATTTAAACTAAGACATGAAAATAATCCTCTCGTTATACAGGTGGGCGCCTATTTAAACTAAGACATAAAAATAATCCTCTCGTAATACAGGTGGGTGCCTATTTAAACTAAGACATGAAAATATTCCTCTTGTTATACAGGTGGGCGCCTATTTAATCTAAGACATGAAAATATTCCTCTTGTTATACAGGTGGGCGCCTATTTAAACTAAGACATGAAAATATTCCTCTTGTTATACAGGTGGGCGCCTATTTAAACTAAGACATGAAAATATTCCTCTTGTTATACAGGTGGGCGCCTATTTAAACTAAGACATGAAAATATTCCTCTCGTTATACAGGTGGGCGCCTATTTAAACTAAGACATAAAAATATTCCTCTTGTTATACAGGTGGGCGCCTATTTAAACTAAGACATGAAAATATTCCTTTTGTTATACAGGTGGGCGCCTATTTAAACTAAGACATAAAATTATTTCTCTTGTTATACAGGTGGGCGCCTATTTAAACTAAGACATGAAAAAATCCTCTTGTTATACAGGTGGGCGCCTATTTAAACTAAGACATAAAAATATTTCTCTTGTTATACAGGTGGGCGCCAATTTAAACTAAGACATAAAAATATTCCGCTTGTTATACAGGTGGGCGCCTATTTAAACTAAGACATAAAAATATTCCTCTTGTTATACAGGTGGGCGCCTATTTAAACTAAGACATGAAAATATTCCTCTTGTTATACAGGTGGGCACCTATTTAAACTAAGACATGAAAATATTCCTCTTGTTATACAGGTGGACGCCTATTTAAACTAAGACATAAAAATATTCCTCTCGTTATACAGGTGGGCGCCTATTTAAACTAAGACATAAAAATATTCATCTCGTTATACAGGTGGGCGCCTATTTAAACTAAGACATGAAAATATTCCTATTGTTATACAGGTGGGCGCCTATTTAAACTAAGACATAAAAATATTCCTCTTGTTATACAGGTGGGCGCCTATTTAATCTAAGACATGAAAATATTCCTCTTGTTATACAGGTGGACGCCTATTTAAACTAAGACATAAAAATATTCCTCTTGATATGCAGGTGGACGCCTATTTAAACTAAGGCATGAAAATATTCCTCTTGTTATACAGGTGGACGCCTATTTAATCTAAGACATGAAAATATTCCTCTTGTTATACATTTGGGTGCCTATTTAAACTAAGACATGAAAATATTCCTCTTGTTATACAGGTGGGCGCCTATTTAAACTAAGACATAAAAATATTCCTCTTGTTATACAGGTGGGCACCTATTTAAACTAAGACATAAAAATATTCCTCTTGTTATACAGGTGGGCGCCTATTTAAACTAAGACATGAAAATATTTCTCTTGTTATACAGGTGGGCGCCTATTTAATCTAAGACATGAAAATATTCCTCTTGTATACAGGTGGACGCCTATTTAAACTAAGACATAAAAATATTCCTCTCGTTATACAGGTGGGCGCCTATTTAAACTAAGACATAAAAATATTCATCTCGTTATACAGGTGGGCGCCTATTTAATCTTAGATATGAAAATATTCCTCTTGTTATACAGGTGAGCGCCTATTTAAACTAAGACATAAAAATATTCATCTCGTTATACAGGTGGGCGCCTATTTAATCTAAGACATGAAAATATTCCTCTTGTTATACAGGTGGACACCTATTTAAAAAAATATTCCTCTTGATATGCAGGTGGGCGCCTATTTAAACTAAGGCATAAAAATATTCCTCTTGTTATACAGGTGGGCGCCTATTTAAACTAAGACATAAAAATATTCCTCTTGTTATACAGGTGGGCGCCTATTTAAACTATGACATGAAAATATTTCTCTTGTTATACAGGTGGGCGCCTATTTAAACTAAGACATGAAAATATTTCTCTTGTTATACAGGTGGGCGCCTATTTATACTAAGACATAAAAATATTTCTCTTGTTATACAGGTGGGCGCCTATTTAAACTAAGACATAAAAATATTCCTCTTGTTATACAGGTGGGCGCCTATTTAAACTAAGACATAAAAATATTCCTCTTGTTATACAGGTGGGCGCCTATTTAAACTAAGACATGAAAATATTCCTCTTGTTATACAGGTGGGCGCCTATTTAATCTAAGACATGAAAATATTCCTCTTGTTATACAGGTGGGCGCCTATTTAAACTAAGACATGAAAATATTCCTCTTGTTATACAGGTGGGCGCCTATTTAAACTAAGACATGAAAATATTCCTCTTGTTATACAGGTGGGCGCCTACTTAAACTAAGACATAAAAATATTCCTCTCGTTATACAGGTGGGCGCCTATTTAAACTAAGACATGAAAATATTCCTCTTGTTATACAGGTGGGCGCCTATTTAAACTAAGACATGAAAATATTCCTCTTGTTATACAGGTGGGCGCCTATTTAATCTAAGACATGAAAATATTCCTCTTGTTATACAGGTGGGCGCCTATTTAAACTAAGACATGAAAATATTCCTCTTGTTATACAGGTGGGCGCCTATTTAAACTAAGACATGAAAATATTCCTCTTGTTATACAGGTGAGCGCCTATTTAATCTTAGATATGAAAATATTCCTCTTGTTATACAGGTGGACGCCTATTTAAACTAAGACATAAAAATATTCCTCTCGTTATACAGGTGGGCGCCTATTTAAACTAAGACATAAAAATATTCCTCTCGTTATACAGGTGGGCGCCTATTTAAACTAAGACATGAAAATATTCCTCTTGTTATACAGGTGGGCGCCTATTTAAACTAAGACATGAAAATAATCCTCTTGTTATACAGGTGGGCGCCTATTTAATCTAAGACATGAAAATATTCCTCTTGTTATACAGGTGGACGCCTATTTAAACTAAGACATGAAAATATTCCTCTTGTTATACAGGTGGGCGCCTATTTAAACTAAGACATGAAAATATTCCTCTTGTTATACAGGTGGGCGCCTATTTAATCTTAGATATGAAAATATTCCTCTTGTTATACAGGTGGGCGCCTATTTAAACTAAGACATAAAAATATTCCTCTTGTTATACAGGTGGGCGCCTATTTAATCTAAGACATGAAAATATTCCTCTTGTTATACAGGTGGGCGCCTATTTAAACTAAGACATAAAAATATTCCTCTTGATATGCAGGTGGGCGCCTATTTAAACTAAGGCATGAAAATATTCCTCTTGTTATACAGGTGGGCGCCTATTTAATCTAAGACATGAAAATATTCCTCTTGTTATACATTTGGGTGCCTATTTAAACTAAGACATGAAAATATTCCTCTTGTTATACAGGTGGGCGCCTATTTAAACTAAGACATAAAAATATTCCTCTTGTTATACAGGTGGGCGCATAAAAATAATCCTCTTGTTATACAGGTGGGCGCCTATTTAAACTAAGACATGAAAATATTTCTCTTGTTATACAGGTGGGCGCCTATTTAAACTAAGACATAAAAATATTCCTCTTGTTATACAGGTGGGCGCCTATTTAAACTAAGACATGAAAATATTCCTCTTGTTATACAGGTGGGCACCTATTTAAACTAAGACATGAAAATATTCCTCTTGTTATACAGGTGGGCGCCTATTTAAACTAAGACATGAAAATATTCCTCTTGTTATACAGGTGGGCGCCTATTTAATCTAAGACATGAAAATATTCCTCTTGTTATACAGGTGGGCGCCTATTTAAACTAAGACATGAAAATATTCCTCTTGTTATACAGGTGGGCGCCTATTTAAACTAAGACATGAAAATATTCCTCTTGTTATACAGGTGAGCGCCTATTTAATCTTAGATATGAAAATATTCCTCTTGTTATACAGGTGGACGCCTATTTAAACTAAGACATAAAAATATTCCTCTCGTTATACAGGTGGGCGCCTATTTAAACTAAGACATAAAAATATTCCTCTCGTTATACAGGTGGGCTTCTATTTAAACTAAGACATGAAAATATTCCTCTTGTTATACAGGTGGGCGCCTATTTAAACTAAGACATGAAAATATTCCTCTTGTTATACAGGTGGGCGCCTATTTAATCTAAGACATGAAAATATTCCTCTTGTTATACAGGTGGGCGCCTATTTAAACTAAGACATGAAAATATTCCTCTTGTTATACAGGTGGGCGCCTATTTAAACTAAGACATGAAAATATTCCTCTTGTTATACAGGTGGGCGCCTATTTAAACTAAGACATAAAAATATTCCTCTCGTTATACAGGTGGGCGCCTATTTAAACTAAGACATGAAAATATTCCTCTTGTTATACAGGTGGGCGCCTATTTAAACTAAGACATGAAAATATTCCTCTTGTTATACAGGTGGGCGCCTATTTAATCTAAGACATGAAAATATTCCTCTTGTTATACAGGTGGGCGCCTATTTAAACTAAGACATGAAAATATTCCTCTTGTTATACAGGTGGGCGCCTATTTAAACTAAGACATGAAAATATTCCTCTTGTTATACAGGTGAGCGCCTATTTAATCTTAGATATGAAAATATTCCTCTTGTTATACAGGTGGACGCCTATTTAAACTAAGACATAAAAATATTCCTCTCGTTATACAGGTGGGCGCCTATTTAAACTAAGACATAAAAATATTCCTCTCGTTATACAGGTGGGCTTCTATTTAAACTAAGACATGAAAATATTCCTCTTGTTATACATGTGGGCGCCTATTTAAACTAAGACATGAAAATATTCCTCTTGTTATACAGGTGGGCGCCTATTTAAACTAAGACATGAAAATATTCCTCTTGTTATACAGGTGAGCGCCTATTTAATCTTAGATATGAAAATATTCCTCTTGTTATACAGGTGGACGCCTATTTAAACTAAGACATAAAAATATTCCTCTCGTTATACAGGTGGGCGCCTATTTAAACTAAGACATAAAAATATTCCTCTCGTTATACAGGTGGGCTTCTATTTAAACTAAGACATGAAAATATTCCTCTTGTTATACAGGTGGGCGCCTATTTAAACTAAGACATGAAAATATTCCTCTTGTTATACAGGTGGGCGCCTATTTAATCTAAGACATGAAAATATTCCTCTTGTTATACAGGTGGGCGCCTATTTAAACTAAGACATGAAAATATTCCTCTTGTTATACAGGTGAGCGCCTATTTAATCTTAGATATGAAAATATTCCTCTTGTTATACAGGTGGACGCCTATTTAAACTAAGACATAAAAATATTCCTCTCGTTATACAGGTGGGCGCCTATTTAAACTAAGACATAAAAATATTCCTCTTGTTATACAGGTGGGCGCCTATTTAAACTAAGACATGAAAATATTTCTCTTGTTATACAGGTGGGCGCCTATTTAAACTAAGACATAAAAATATTCCTCTTGTTATACAGGTGGGCGCCTATTTAAACTAAGACATGAAAATATTCCTTCTTGTTATACAGGTGGACGCCTATTTAAACTAAGACATAAAAATATTCCTCTTGATATGCAGGTGGGCGCCTATTTAAACTAAGGCATGAAAATATTCCTCTTGTTATACAGGTGGGCGCCTATTTAATCTAAGACATGAAAATATTCCTCTTGTTATACATTTGGGTGCCTATTTAAACTAAGACATGAAAATATTCCTCTTGTTATACAGGTGGGCGCCTATTTAAACTAAGACATAAAAATATTCCTCTTGTTATACAGGTGGGCGCCTATTTAAACTAAGACATAAAAATATTCCTCTTGTTATACAGGTGGGCGCCTATTTAAACTAAGACATGAAAATATTTCTCTTGTTATACAGGTGGGCGCCTATTTAAACTAAGACATGAAAATATTCCTCTTGTTATACAGGTGGGCGCCTATTTATACTAAGACATAAAAATATTCCTCTTTTTATACAGGTGGGCGCCTATTTAAACTAAGAGATAAAAATATTCCTCTTGATATGCAGGTGGGCGCCTATTTAAACTAAGGCATGAAAATATTCCTCTTGTTAAACAGGTGGACGCCTATTTAATCTAAGACATGAAAATATTCATCTTGTTATACATTTGGGTGCCTATTTAAACTAAGACATGAAAATATTCCTCTTGTTATACAGGTGGGCGCCTATTTAAACTAAGACATAAAAATATTCCTCTTGTTATACAGGTGGGCGCCTATTTAAACTAAGACATAAAAATATTCCTCTTGTTATACAGGTGGGCGCCTATTTAAACTAAGACATGAAAATATTCCTCTTGTTATACAGGTGGGCGCCTATTTATACTAAGACATAAAAATATTAATCTTTTTATACAGGTGGGCGCCTATTTAAACTAAGACATAAAAATATTCCTCTTGTTATACAGGTGGGCGCCTATTTAAACTAAGACATAAATATATTCCTCTTGTTATACAGGTGGGCGCCTATTTAAACTAAGACATGAAAATATTCCTCTTGTTATACAGGTGGGCGCTTATTTAATCTAAGACATGAAAATATTCCTCTTGTTATACAGGTGGACGCCTATTTAAACTAAGACTTAAAAATATTCCTCTTCTTATACAGGTGGGCGCCTATTTAAACTAAGACATGAAAATATTCCTTTTGTTATACAGGTGGGCGCCTATTTAATCTAAGACATGAAAATATTCCTCTTGTTATACATTTGGGCGCCTATTTAAACTAAGACATAAAAATATTCCTCTTGTTATACAGGTGGGCGCCTATTTAAACTAAGACATAAAAATATTCCTCTTGTTATACAGGTGGGCGTCTATTAAACTAAGACATAAAAATATTCCTCTTGTTATACAGGTGGGCGCCTATTTAAACTAAGACTTGAAAATATTTCTCTTGTTATACAGGTGGGCGCCTATTTAAACTAAGACATGAAAATATTTCTCTTGTTATACAGGTGGGCGCCTATTTAAACTAAGACATAAAAATATTCCTCTTGTTATACAGGTGGGCGCCTATTTAAACTAAGACATAAAAATATTCCTCTTGTTATACAGGTGGGCGCCTATTTAATTTAAGACATGAAAATATTCCTCTCGTTATACCGGTAGGCGCCTATTTAAACTAAGATATGAAAATATTCCTCTTGGTATACAGGTGGGCGCCTATTTAATCTAAGACATGAAAATATTCCTCTTGTTATACAGGTGGGCGCCTATTTGAACTAAGACATGAAAATATTCCTCTTGTTATACAGGTGGGCGCCTATTTAAACTAAGACATAAAAATATTCCTCTTGTTATACAGGTGGACGCCTATTTAAACTAAGACATGAAAATATTCCTCTTGTTATACAGGTTGGCTCCTATTTAACCTAAGACATGAAAATATTTCTCTGTTTCCTCGTTCCTCCGAGAAAATGTTGAAAATGGCAGAGAATTTTCTGCCCCAGTTTTGGTGACCTTTCTTGCATCGCGTCCCTCTGCCATCATCAACCTTTATTTTCCTGCAGCAGACAAAGAGGATTTTGTTAGTTTTAATCATGGTGAGCAGTCGTGTCCTTCCTGCTGGGGGATGATTTTTCCTTTTCCCCTTTTGTGCTCTCAAAACTAGTTGGGGTTAAAACCGCTTGCTGGGGATGGAATGTTTGCTGGGATGGCTTCCATTTATCTCTTCCCTGCCTTCTTGTTTCAAAACAAGTTGTGGGAGTCCTCTTTAATTCCAACACCATTTTCTTGGAAGTTTTATTCTTTCCCAGAACTGCAGGGCATAGGACGTTATCATCTGGGGATATCCTTGTTAGGGTTGTCTTGCGGCGGGCCAATTCCCCCTGCCTCGGATCTCAGTTCGTGATCTATCGACGTTCTGTGGGGGGGGGGGGGGGATCTTCTTGCGGCTTGGTCCATAAGTCCCTCAACCGTCGTTTTTCCGTTTTTCTTCACATTACCCTTAACTTCCTAAACAATTTGTCCTTTGGTTTTGCAACAAATGTCTTCTGTCTTATTGCCTCAGCTTTGGCCTGTCCTATTCACATTTTGCTTTGTACTACTTCGACCCCTGGTAGTAAACTCTGAAAAATCCTTTTCAAAACAAATTTCTGGGAAGAAACGAAAAGATAGAAAAAGAGAAAACTCTTTCTGAACAAATGTTGGGGGGAAAGAAAAAAGAAAAGAACTTATCTGGATGGCATGACTGGTCCTTATGATCATGTCGTGCACCATGGATTCACGACCAAGTCTATTTGTACCAATCATCCTGCCTGATGCCCTTACTTGTTGGGGATACATAGGTGTCCGTTTTCTGCGAATGCGGATCTTTTTGCCAAACTGTCTTGTATCCTTACAGTGCCCTTCGAGGGGTTTTCACTAATAAGACTCTCTCTTTTCTCTCAGCTCCCGGCGCCTTACGGTGCCTGTGAAGGTTTTCACCGATAAGACTCTCTCGTTTTATATCTCTCACCTTTCGTCGCCTTATGGTGCCTGCAAAGGTTTTTACCGACAAGACTCTCTCATTTTTCCCTTCAACGGGGAATTGGGGTGCTGCCGTCACGAATCTCTCTTTCGGAGATTCTTTCTGGCTATCAATTCATTTCTCATTTGTGATCCCCTTCTTCACTGGATATCAGCGTATTATCCTCGGCTTCCAGTGATCTAACTTGGCAATTCTCGAATATTGATCGGGAGGTCTTTTTTTTGGATATCGACGTTGGGTTGTGTGTAAAAAATGTAACTTTGATGGGTGAAATGTTACAACTCTTGGAATCAAAGCCTTTTCGAAGATCCAAAACAGAACTCCTGCCCCAGTTCTCTTGCTTGGGGAATTTTACTATTTACACTATGTTAATCTATGCGCATTATGCACACTATAACCGAGTCGTGAGGCGCCTACGTATCCTCTTTGAGGAATTAGGTCAAACGTAGTTCCTACCTCTCTTGTTTTTTTTTTGGCAATCTTCTAGGCAAGTGCCTAGGGCTAATTTTATATATATAAAAGTAAAAATAGAGAATTACAACTATTACAACAATTCTGGTGTTCTTGAACGATGAAAGAAGTAAAATATAAGACGCACATAAATACTATTACCAATGTTAAGTAAAATACTCATCATTGATAGTACAATTTGTATACTAATAACGCGCCTAATGTGATGATGTATAATCTGAAAAATTATACTTTGTAATCTCAGTAGCCGCCGACGAATACAACATACTTGGTATTGTTGCTTCATTTGGCTTGACGAGCTTGTTTGAAGCAAAGTATGGTCAGTACGTGTGATATCTCCCTGCTTTATCATGTTCTCCTTCATAAGGATTCGAACATGAATATTGCCTGCTCTTTGAGTGTCCCAGCATTTGCTTTTGTTCCTTCCTTCACATGAATGCAGCCGCCCAGATTTGTCATTTGAGTGAAATGAGCATCCATTTTTATTGCCATACAAGCATTGTGTTGTCTCTTGTACATTGTTGTACCATGTTTTCTGTGTACGATTGGTTCTACACGATTTACTGCATTTGTCCTGTAATTTTGAGTAGTGGTCGAATCCCAGATTTGAGCCAATACATTGTTCCCACAGTTCTGGACATGACTGGTCCACAGATTTAAAACATTCCTGCTCAGTTCTGCCCCAAATATTATCTGTGTATGCACAGATTTGTCTTCCATTTTCTTGTACCAATGACTCGATTGTTGTACTGTGAGCCTTATTGTGTATTTTCTGCGAATTTCTGGCAGCACACCTGTCCATTGCCCTTGTCAAGTATATGTTTACTTCCAGTTTGTGCACGAGCTGATATCCTTCCTGTTCCTGAGCCAAACTGTATGAGCTTACTATTGTTTTTGCTCCGACATAATGGACATTATTTAGAACTATCACCCTTTGAATTCCAAACCACAAGTATGGCATACAAGCTATTCCTGCAAAAAATAAAGCTGAGTTATTATAAAAGTGCAATCTTTCAGCTGTCCCCATCTCCTTTATCTTGCTCATCCTTATTGTCTCGCAACTTTCACCCTTAGATATGGGCATTGTAATTTGTCGTTATTGACAATTCTCCTTCCTTTTGTATCCAGTTCTTGAAAACTATGTGCTTCGACGTTGCCCATGTCAAGTGCTTGATTTGCCAGATGGTCTGTCAAGCAATTCCCTTCTCTCAAGATATGTGATAGCTTCACATCAATCGTTGACATGACCTTTGCAATAACTTCTAGATATTCTTAAATGACCCAAGGAACATTCCACAATCCTTCTATAGTGTTCTTCAAGAGTAGCGAATCTGTTTGCAAAATAATTCTATTGTATCCTTTCTCCTCACAGTATTTTAGAGCTTCCAAAATTGCCAATGCCTCTGCCTCATTGTTTGTTGTGTCATGTATCACCTTTCCACATGCATACTTTATATTGCCTTCATCATCTCGAAGTGCATATCCAATTGAGCTCCTGCTCGGATTTCCCCTCGATGCCCCATCGCAGTTAACTTTAATCCATCCTTGTGTTGGTAATTCCCACAAGACTTTAGTAACCTTCAATTTAGGCGTGTACTATTCCATCATTTGCAGGATGTCTGGCCAGTTATGAGGAATGTTAGCCACTGTAGGTTTCCTCAATCTAACAAGCGATTGAATGGTTGTGGAAACCTGATAAATCACCCGTCTAATCGTCATTGTTTCCCCATGTTTGTAACTATTTCTTCTCTTCCACAGCTCCCACATAATGATGGCAGGAAGTGCTTGAAAAATTGGCTGCAATCTTGATATTACTGTAAGTGTCCAGCACTTTACAATTACCTGGTGCATAGACAGTCCCTCTATTTTAATTCCAGCATGCATTAGGAAGTATGACCACACTTTTTTCACAGCAAACGAAGTAAAGAAAAGGTGCTGTAACGTTTCTTCTCCTGGTTGCACACAGCACCAGCATCGAGAAGGCATTGCGTATCCCATTTTCTTCATATGGTCGTCTAGTGGTAGTTTTGCTTTCCATACTTTCCACATAAAGAACGATATCTTGAATGGTAATCCTTTTACCCACATCTTTATGTATGCTGCCCCCGTGTCCTTTCTCTGCCTTAAATACTCCCACGCTGATTTCACTGAAAAAATTCCTCCATTCTCAAGGCACCAGTAAGGTACGTCAAGCAATTGCTGCTCCCCTGGTGGTTTGATATTGTCGATAATGTGTGCTGCATATTCCCCAGGCAGAATGTTGGTTAACTTGTCTGCATCCCAAGCTCCTGTATGCATAACATCAGTAACATTGTTAACTGATTCATCAATGTAAAAGCCATCAGGTGTGTTGAAGTATAATGCTCCCAATCCAGTCCAGTTGTCAAACCAAAAAAACGAAGATCCCATTTTCAGACGCCACCTAATTTTGATGTTCTTTAATGTCCCGACATTCCAGCATTCGTCTCCAAACATGCGAACCTTTTTTCCAAGGTACTACAATGGGATTTAATTTTTTGCAGTATTTTTGGGACATGAAAGAGCTCCATAAAGTTGGTTTTGTCCTGAAGTTCCACCAGAGCTTACAAAAAAGAGCTTTTGCAACATCGTGTAGAGATCGAAAACCTGCTCCTCCTTCTTCATAAGGTCGACATAGAGTACTCCATGATGCCCAGTGCCTCCTTTTTCCACCAATAGAGCTACTCCAAAAGAATTGTGTGAATATCTTGTGTAGCTTGTTAATGACAAATGGAGGTGGATTCATTGCCGATAAGAGATGGATAGGCATGCTTTGTAGGACATGTTTGATTAAAATTGCCCTACCACCAATCGATAATAATTTTCCTTTCCATGCTTGCAATTTGTCCCTGACTTTATTGATCAAGCCATCATAGTATTCCATTTTCCTTCGAGTGTAGAAAATTGGGCATCCAAGGTATATGAAAGGGAATTCCTGCTTGCAAAAACCCGTGATTCTTTGAACCTTATTTACAACATCTTCAGGTGAAGAATCATGCATGTAGACTGCTGATTTTGACTTATTAATGAGTTGTCCAGAAGCTTTTTCATATGCTACCAAAATCCTAACTAGCAGCTGCAACGACTTAGCATCTGAAGAAGAAAAAATTATAGTGTCGTCGGCGTATGCTAGATGGTTTATTTTTGGACTCCACTTTGGCATTCCAAAGCCACAGAAGTATAAATTAAGGTGCAAATCATTTAACGCCCTTGAAAACGCCTCAGCTGCAAGTATGAATAGGGTTGGTGATAGAGGGTCTCCTTGCTTGACGCCCCTAGTAGACTTGAAAAATCCATGTGGCTGACCGTTGATGAGAACGGTGTACCAATTGTTAGACACAATTCCATAAACCAAGTCAATAAATGTTTCACAGAAACCCATTTTCCTCAGGACTTTAGTGAGGAATAACCAAGAAAGAAGATCATAGGCTTTCGTCATATCTAGTTTAATCACTACGTTTGCTCCGGGCTTCGATCTCAGTCTAATATCAGTGATTATCTCTTGAGTGAGGAGCACATTTTCAACTATGTTTCGACCCTTTACAAACCCCGCTTGTTCGTCAGAAATAAGAGTAGGAAGTAGACTAACTAGCCTCTCGTGGATGACCCTTGAAATAACTTTGTTGATGAAATTGCTCAGGCTTATTGGACGTAGATCTGAAAATGTTTGCACTTCTTTCTTCTTTGGTAATAGAACTAGATTTGTATGTGTAACATATCTTGGTAGTTCATGACCATTGAAGAAACTCTTGACCATGTTAAATCGTCACCAATGATATCCCAACATGAATGAAAAAAGCTCCTGTGAAACCATCTGGGCCAGCTGCGCTTTCTCCATTTAACCCCATCGTAGCCTGTTGGACCTCATCTTTTGTGGGCTGCTTCATCAACTGAATGTTCTACTCCGTTCCTACTAATTTTGGAACATGGCCTATAATTTCAAAATCAGATGAGCATCTTTCTTCATGGAACTGTTCTTTAAAGAAATGAACTACTTCTTCTGCGATTTGAGTATTGTCATCTATCCAGATTCCATCTCTGTTTTGAATCCCTCGTAGCTGCAATCTCTTCCTTCTGCCGTTGACTTGAGCGTGAAAGAAATTAGTGTTTCTATCTCCATCTTTGAACCAAGCCATCCCTGCCTTTTGTTTCCAAAATTGTTCCTCAAGAGCAAGAAATTTGATAAGTTGTGCTTGAACTTTACACAATCTTTCCCTATTTGCCCGAGTTGGATTTATTACAAATTGAGCCTCATGAACCTTGACTACCTCTTCCAAACTAGATATCTTCTTGAAAATATCTCCATATGTTGACTTGCTCCATTGTGACAGTCCTTTTTCACTTTTTTCATTTTGTGGTTGAATAAAGTGAAAGGATTTGCTTCAAAATCTGCGTTCCAATTTTCATTGACCACATCTTTAAACGTCGGATGTTTTGTCCAAAAATTGAGAAATCTGAAGGATTTCTTTATCACAGTCGATTCAAGATTACATTTTAGCAACATGGGACAATGGTCGGATCCAGTTTTTGGCAGATGAGTGACTTCTATTCCAGGGAACATTTGTTGGAAATCAATGTTAGCCATACATCTGTCAAGTCTTTTGAAAATGCAATCTTCCTCCGCTCTTCCATTCCACCAAGTATATATACTTCATTTGAATCCCAAGTCAAATAGATTATAGGTGTTCATGCAATGTCGAAAATCGTCTACTTCATTCAAAGTCACTGGACGTCCCCCAAACTTCTCCTCATCATCCCATATGACATTGAAGTCACCTCCAACAAGCCAAGGAACATCCATATCTGCTGCCATTGCGTATAATGAGTCCCAAAGCTCTATTCTTTCTATTGCATCACACTTGGCATAGACCAAAGTAACATTTTGGACAATGCGTGTTTCTGTATGAGTCATTTGTAATGTCAGCTGCTGCTCCATGTCATATAGAATTGTGACGTCGTACAGTTCGTCAACGAAAGCCCACACCTTATTTGAAATGTTAGAAAATGCTTTAGAAAAACCTATCTGTCTTCTGTATAATTCCAGCTTTGAACCATCCTGCATTGGTTCCATGAGACCAACAAAATCGAAATCATGTTGTCTATGCATTTTTACGAGCCTCTCAAAGGATCGCTGTGTATTGACGAATCTAATATTCCAAATAATTGCATCCATTAACAATTATTTGATTTAGAACAACCTCGTCGAGTTTGGATCCCAGCAGTAGGCATGCCAGAATTGTTTCTGTTAATCTTTCCTTTTTTCCTTTTGCAGCAGATTTAACTTTGGCTATATGAGGTGGAGAGATATCACCTTTTCTTGCCACATTGATGAAGTTTTGAGTTGTTGATTCCTCACCTAAATCTCTTCCATTTCCCAGAATGTTTTCATCTTCTTTTTCTTGATTCATAACTGGTCTTGCCAATTCATGAGAGGGACAGCTTGTCATTACGCCTTTGGAATCATTATACTTGAGTATCCTCACCCTACTGTTATCACCAAACTCTTTTTGATTGTCAGCTTTTTTAATCATCCCTTGTTCCCCTTCAGCGTTGCATTTTAATCCATCCAACTTATCATTTTTGCCCAAGTGCATTGAGGCACCTGTAATTATTGTATCTGCTTGTTTCCTGGCTTCACTGCATTCTGCAACATGATTTTCCTCCTCTGGTATGTTTTTTACCTTTTCTCTGTTTTGAAACAGAGTATTTGCTCTGTTTGGAGCTCTAGTATGTTCTGCTACAACAGCTGCATTATCATTTACACTTTGATCTTCCTCCTCTATGACTTCCTGATCAGCTTCAGCTTCTTCATTAATTCCTTTTGGAATTTCTCCTTCTTCAGAATCCTCCTCCGCTTGATCCTCCCAAATCTTGCCACTAGTCAGAGCTAGTCTGTCCTTCTCATTCACTTGTTCCGATGATCCATATGTGTCTTGAGATGGGATATCCTGACACGAGTGATTAGTGGTAACTAACTTGCTTCCAAAGATCTTATTAGCCCATTGTGCTGTGGACTCTTGTTTTCTATGCTTTTGATGCTCATTCTCTTTAGCAGAAAGATTAAAAGCAATAGCATTTGGATTTAACTGATTTGCATCTTTTGACAATTGTTTTGTACGAGCATCATAGTTTGGAATTTGAGTAATAGCATCTGCAGTTGCAATCAAATTGCCATTTGGTTCCATGTTAGCTCTATTTTTGACAGCAGAGGTTTCCCCTATCAACATCAGATTATTTCCTTCATTGTCATCAGTTTTTTCCATTTCTAAGACTGCAAAGCTATTCTGAATCTGAACATGGTCTGCCTGCTCATCTTCGATTTCCACCAATGCCAAAACATTTATCATCTGATTCTCCTTGGTTGCAGCAGTCAATGCCATTGTCTCATGTCTTGTTTTTGTTTTAACACAATTCTCATTATTGACAGGCTTCACACGCTTATCCTTCACCTATATCCATTGTCATCCTACATGTCCAGTAGGCTTTTGACCTGTGAAGATCGCCAAAGTTCCTGTAGCAGTAGCCTTATCTTTAGACTTATTCTGAGTATGTGAAGTGTCATCAACCACTCCCTGCATTTTAGTCACATTGTCATTATCTTCCAGCTGATTGGCATCTCTTATTGCATTCAATAATTGCCTTGCATCCCCCTGAAGCTGTTCAACGCAATTCTCATCCAAATCAGTTCGACTAATTTGCTCTGTATTTTCCTTTGCATTTTTATTTCTTCCTTTCATCGCGCGACATGAAATTTCATCATGCCCTTGGTGCTTACAACATGTACAGTACATTGGAAGGTAATCATATATAACCTTTTGACTGAAATCATTAGATTTTCCAGAAATTTTGTCGACGACTAAAATCTTTACTTTTTTGGGATGCTTATCCAGCAGATCCGGCAATACTTTAACCCTCACAGTGCTTGGCCTTGTTCAATCTTTCGTCGCCTTATCAATAGCAAGAGGTTTTCCAACTGCAGATGCAATTGATATCAAAGATTTCTTAGCAAAATAATTTGGTGGAAGATCTGGGAATAAGATCCACACCACAGCCTTCGATGTCTCAATTCTTGGATCGAATCCAATCGTCCAAGGAAAAGTTCTGAAGAAGAACTCATCTCCATTTGAGTTAATGTGCCCAGTAGATCTGGAAACAAAGTTTACATAGTCTTCATAAAGCTCGAATCATACCAGTAAATGTCTAAACTCCAGCTGCCCGATGTTACACGATCCCTTCATATCGAACTGTTTTGGAAAAATTCTTCTGAAGTCGTGAAGTTCTGGTTTTCCATAAGAGAATTTGATGACAACTGCTTGGTGTAAACCTTCCTCTATGACAAACTCTTTCACATCATCTGTGGTGAATTCAACGATTGGTTCTCCATGTTCGAATCTAACTGGACATAGAACTGTATGTTGGATTTGTCGCACATTTCCTTTAGTCACAGTTGCTGCATAATTTAGTTTTAGAGGAATGTTGACCCTGGGTGTTTGCTCTCCCACAGCCAAGGACTGGGGAGAGTTCAACGCAGCCATTGCTGCCTTACACGAGCATGAGCAAGTTCAAATTGCAAAAAATACTGCGATGAACAGTAGCTCGTATGCAATGCTACAGTGACTGCGGGTATTTTCTAGAGAGAGAAAGTAGAGAGAAGGCAGAGCATTTTCCCAGGATCACTCATTCAGGAGTGGATTCCTCTCTTGTTTTTCTTGTGATCTTTATCTTTTTTTTTGTTTCTTTCCCCATTTAGTGATTCCAAAAGAGGGGTATGAAAGAATAACTTAAAGCTCAAAAGGGGAAAGCAAGGGTTAAAAGTGTTTGGATAGAAGAAAGAATTGTCTTTGTCATTTCATTATCCAATAAGTACCAAATACAAACCAACGAATCAATAACTATCATAATCGAAGAAATTACGCATAATATCTTTTGACTGCATCAGAATTGATAGCCATGTTGACATATCTTCCCTCGACATCTGTTAGGCACAAAGCACCGTTGGACAACACTCTGGTCACGACATAAGGCCCTTTCCAATTTGGGGCGAACTTGCCTTTTGCTTCGACCTGATGCGGGAGGATCCGTTTCAATACCTGCCGCCCTACTTCAAATTTTCTGGGGCGTACCTTCTTATTGTACGCCCTGGCCATTCTCCTCTGATACAACTGACCATGGCATACAGCTGCCAATCTTTTTTCGTCTATCAAGCTCAACTGTTCCAGTCGAGCTTTGACCCATTCATCATCATCAATCTCGGCTTTAGCGACAATCCGGAGGGACGGAATTTCGACCTTCGCTGGTATTACTGCCTCAGTTCCGTATACCAACAAATAAGGAGTTGCACCTATGGAAGTCTGGACTGTAGTGCAATAACCCAACAAGGCAAAGGGTAATTTCTCGTGCCATTGTCTAGATCCTTCCACCATCTTCCGCAGTATCTTCTTGATGTTCTTGTTGGCTGCTTCGACCGCTCCATTCGCCTTAGGACGATATGGGGTGGAATTTCGGTGTGTAATCTTGAATCGTTGGCATACCTCTCCCATCAGGCTGCTGTTAAGATTTGCACCATTATCCGTGATGATCACTTTTGGGATCCCAAATCTGCAGATGATATGGGAGTGAACAAAATCCACCACTGCCTTTTTAGTTACCGACTTGAAGGTTTTAGCCTCAACCCATTTGGTGAAGTAGTCGATGGTCACTAGAATAAACCTATGGCCGTTGGCTGCTGCCGGCTCGATAGGTCCAATGACATCCATGCCCCATGTGACAAATGGCCAGGGCACTAACATCGTATGCAACTCTACCGGCGGAGAATGAATCAGGTCTCCATGTATTTGACACTGATGGCATTTCCTCACGAAAGTGATACAGTCATGTTCCATAGTGAGCCAATAGTACCCTGCCCGAAGAATCTTCTTTGCCAATACATATCCACTCATATGTGGCCCACAAACTCCAGCATGCACCTTTGCCATAACCGTCGTGGCTTGACCGGCATCTATACATCTTAACAATCCCAAGTCTAGGGTTCTTCTGTACAACACCCCTCCGCTGAGGAAGAAACCATTCGACAAACGCCGAAGGGCTCTTTTTTGGTCTCCAGTGACCTGTTCCGGATATATCCCCATTTTGAGGTACTCCTTTATATCATAAAACCAAGGCTCGCCATCTACTTCCTCTTCTACCGCGTTGCAATAAGCATGCTGATCACGAACCTGAATGTGCAACAAGTCAACATACATTTTGTCGGGGTGGTGTAACATTGATGCTAAGGTGGACAATGCATCGGCAACCTCGTTATGGACTCTTGGTATATGTTTGAATTCCACTGATCGAAATCGCTTGCTCAGATCATGCACACATTGTCGATAGGGTATGAGTTTCAAATCCCGTATTTCCCACTCACACTGAATCTGATGTATCAAGAGGTCCGAGTCTCCCAAGACCAGAACGTCCTGGATATCCATGTCCGCAGCTAATCGTAGACCCAAAATGCAGGCTTCGTACTCAGCCATATTATTGGTGCAATAGATGCGTAGTTGAGCTGTAACAGGATAGTGACGTCCTGTTTCAGAAATGAGTACTGCTCCTATTCCAACCCCTTTCGCGTTCGCGGCTCCATCGAAGAAAAGCTTCCAACCCGGTTCCTCGGGTTATTCCAGCTCACCTGTATGCATCACTTCTTCGTCGGGAAAATACGTCCTTAAAGGCTCGTATTCTTCATCGACGGGATTCTCTGCCAAATGGTCGGCCAGCGCTTGGGCTTTCATGGTCGTCCTCATCACATAGACGATATCAAATTCTGTGAGCAAAATTTTCCATTTTGCTAACCTCCCTGTAGGCATAGGTTTCTGAAAAATGTACTTCAATGGGTCCAAACGGGATAAGAGATAAGTAGTATACGAGGACAGGTAGTGCTTCAACTTCTGAGCCACCCAAGTCAGGGCGCAACATGTTTTCTCGAATTGAGTGTACTTGACCTCATACACTGTGAACTTCTTGCTAAGATAATAAATGGCCTGCTCTTTCCTTCCTGTGACATCGTGTTGCCCCAGTACACAACCAAATGAATTTTCCAGGACTGTCAGATAAAGAATTAATGGCCTCCCTGGCTTAGGGGGAACCAACACAGGTGGATTGGACAGATACCCTTTGATTTGGTCGAAAGCCTCTTGACACTCCGCCGTCCAGTCTACCGCAGCATCTTTTCTCAATAGCCGAAATATGGGTTCACAAGTTGCCGTGAGTTGGGAGATGAACCTGCTGATGTAATTTAGCCTCCCCAACAGACTCATTACCTCTGTTTTGTTCTTTGGCGGTGGCAAATCTCGGATGGATTTGATCTTGGATGGGTCTAACTCAATACCCCGTCGACTGACGATGAATCCTAACAGCTTTCCAGATGGAACCCCGAATGCGCATTTGGCCGGGTTGATCTTGATATCATACCTTCGAAGTCTTTGAAAAAATCTCCTTAGGTCTGCTACATGGTCTTCCTGATGCCAAGACTTTATGATCACATCATCTACGTACACCTTAATATCTTTGTGTATCATGTCGTGAAATACAGTAGTCATTGCTCGCATGTACGTTGCCCCAGCATTCTTCAATCCGAACGGCATTACCCGGTAACAGTAAGTTCCCCATGGTGTAATAAAGCTGTCTTTTCCGCATCTTCTTCGTCCATTAGGATCTGATGATATCCTGCATAACAATCCACAAAGGATCCGATCTCGTGCCCCGCGCAATTATCGATCAGGATATGGATGTTGGGCAATGGGAAATTGTCCTTAGGATTTGCTTTGTTGAGATTGCGGTAGTCGACGCATACCCTGATTTTCCCATCCTTCTTCGGAACTGGTACCACATTGGCCAACCACTCGGGATATCGAGTGACCCGAATGACCTTCGCCTGCAACTGTTTAATCACCTCTTCTTTGATCTTTACACTCATCTCTGTTTTAAATTTCCTTAACTTTTGCTTGATCGGAGGGTATGCCGGGTCAGTGGGTAATTTGTGAACCACTAGATTGGTGCTTAATCCCAGCATATCATCATATGACCATGCAAAAACATCTTTGAATTCCACGAGGGTTTTGATCAATTCTTCCCTGACGTTTGGCTCAATGTGGATGCTAATTTTGGTTTCTCTGACATTATACGCATCTCCTAGATTCACAGCCTCAGTGTCATTTAGGTTAGGCTTGGGTTTCTCTTCAAATTGGCACAGTTCTCGGTTTATCTCTTCGAAGGCTTCATCCTCGTCATATTCAGACTCATTGTCACAAACGTCCTCTTGTATCATTAAGTCGGAGTCGAATTGATTTATTAGACTAGGTCGAAGATCCGTTGAGCATGTCATGTCATTAGAACCAGTAAAAAGAGAACTGTTCAGAAAGAAAAAAGAACAAAACAAAATTAAAATGAGACAAAAGAAGAGAACTTTATTAAACTCGTGGGATAACAGGGTTCACACTTTTACAAAACACAAATAAAATTTGGATTACATCTTGGGATAATCCGAACACGAAAAAGCAAAAATCAAAGCCTACTACCAGGACTCCCCCCGGATAGGAAGAGGAATAATCGTCCAATTGTTGGTTTTGGCCTCAGGCCCCACAAACTGTATGTCCGCTATGCTGGAACTTTTTCCAACTTCTACCATATTGACATCAGTGAATAGCCTCTCGGAATTCTGATTCAGGTCCTCGTCCATCCCAATCAATGATCCGAGAATTTTTGGGACCGGTGACCCCTTAGCACATGCTCTGACAAAAGATCTTGAGAGACGTGGCACAGGTTTGGGAAGAAACCAGACTTTCTTCTTCATTTTCCGTGCTCGCTTTACATCTGCTGTGGTTGGTTTGAACCCCAACCCGAAAGTCTCCAAATTCTTGGGCAGGGAGACAGGTTGGACAATCCCCTGAAGCTCAACCCCCAGGCCTTTTCCCGGCACAAACCCATTACCCAGCATTTCTGAGACCATCATGATCGTTGCGGAAGTTACCCTAGGGTGCTGAATGATCTCACCCTTAGAAATCTTGTTTGCCGACATTGCATCGAAAATCTGGTAAACCCAAGGACCCTTGTCATCATTGGTCTCTATGAAGGGCACAATGGTGCCACCCATGGTGTACGCAGTGTCCTCGCCGTGCAGTACGACCTCTTGTCTATCCCACTCGAACATGACCATTTGATGCAAGGTGGAAGCCACTGCTTTAGCTGCGTGGATCCACGGTCATCCCAACAGAAGGTTATAGGATACCGCGGCATCCAAGACCTGGAATTCCATGGTAAACTGGACTGGACCGATGGTCAATTCGAGTACAATGTCCCCCACGGTGGCTGTTCCATTTCCGTCAAATCCTCGGACGCAAATGCTATTCTTGTGGATTCTTCCATGGCCGATCTTTAACTGGTTTAGTGTGGATAATGGACAAATATTGGCACTTGAGCCGTTATCCACCAATGCCCGAGTAACCGTCGAATCTTCACATTTGACGGTTAGGTAGAGAGCTTTGTTATGCTCTGTGCCTTCTACCGGCAGATCATCATTTGAGAATGTTACCCTGTTCACCTCGAAAATTTTGTTGGCAATCGTTTCCAAGTGATTTACAGAAATCTCGTTGGGCACATGAGCTTCATTCAGTATCTTCATCAGGGCCCGACGATGTTCATCAGAATGGATTAGTAATGATAGCAGCGAGATCTGGGCCGGTGTTTTCTTCAGCTGTTCGACCACAGAATAATCCTGTATTTTCATCTTCCTCAAGAATTCCTCAGCTTTTTCTTCGGACACAGGTTTCTTTGTTGCAGCTGGGTTGGGTCTTCTCAGCTCCACCGGAGCGAAGCACCGTCCTGCTCGAGTCAGCCCTTGCGCTTCACAACTATCTTCCTTTACTTGTTTTCCCTTTGTACATCACCACTGCCTTCTCATATTTCCAAGGCACGGCCTTGCTATCAATCATTGGCAGTTGGACTACAGGCTTTATGGTGACTAGCTCCCTGTATACCTTTTTCAACACAACTGCGGGTGTGGGTGGAGTCCCTGATATTACCAACTTGGCTGGCTCGGATTTCTTTGTTACGGTGGACAGACTCTTTCCCAATATCACTACTGGCTTAACGCCTTCTCCCTGCGACTGTACCCCTGGTCTTCCACCGGTCGATTCCTCTTTCGGAGCGGCTTGGATTGTCATCACTGTCTGGGATGGTCTCATTAGCTCTCCTCCCTCGTACACCAACTCGATCATGTGAGCTTCGTGGTGTGTTGGCAATGGGTTCTGGTTAATGTTAGGTGCCTCCGGCGTCTGGACCTCGATCTTGTTGGCATCAATGAGATCTTGTATTGCATGTTTCAATCTCCAGCATTTTTCAATATCATGCCCCACCATCCCTGAGCAGTACCCACAGCTTATTAATCGGTCCAAATTTTGGGGTAAGGGATTTGGCAAGCTAGGCTCAACAGGATTTAATAAACCCAACTGCCTCAATTTGTGGAACAAGGCAGTATAAGTTTCTCCCAGCTCAGTAAAGGTTCTTTGCCTCTACAGTCTATCATTTCTGGAAATCGGATTTCCCTTGAAATCCATCCTTGGAGGGTTCCTGTAGGCTCTTGGCGGTGGATAGGTGTTTTGTGGTGGCGGGTAGGTATTGTGTGGAGGAGGGTATGTATTGTGGGGAGCTAGCGCGTGCCATTGTGGGCGAACCGGAGGTTGGGTGTATGTCTGGGCTTGATGGACGGTGAAATATGGTTCTTGAGGTGGATAGTAGTGTTGTGGTGGGCTGTATGGGTAGTTTGGCCTGTGGGGTCTGGGTTGGTTGGAGTATGGCTTGCCAGACCTGGACCAACTGCTTGCCTCAATCGTGGCAATTTCTTCTTTCTTCTTCCTCCCCAGCGCACCTCCCGTGCCGCTCTGAATAGCCTGGGTCGTTGCCTTGATCGCTGAGTAATTTAGGATTTTGTCAGACCTCAGACCCTCCTCTATCATGACCCCTATATTTACCACTTCATTGAAGGATTTCCCAACCGTCGTCACCAAGTGACCAAAGTAAGTTGGATCCAGTGTTTGCAAGAAGTAGTCCACCATTTCTCCCTCTCTCATGAGAGGATCAACTCTGGCTGCTTGTTCTCTCCAGCGGAAACCAAACTCACGAAAGCTTTCCCCAGGCTTCTTTCCGGTCCTCAGCAATGTGAGACGGTCAGGGACTATCTCGAGATTATATTGAAAGTGACCCACGAAAGCCTGGGCCAGATCATCCCAAGTGTACCATCTGCTGGAATCCTGCCTGGTATAGCATTCCAGTGCCGATCCACTTAAGCTTTGACCGAAATAAGCTATCAGTAGCTCATCCTTGCCGCCTGCCCCTCTAATTTTGCTACAAAAGCCCCGCAAATGTGCCATGGGGTCACTGTGCCCTTCATATAAATCAAACTTAGGCATCTTGAACGCAGCCGGGAGTTGGACGTCCGGGAAAGGGCATAGATCCATGTAGGCCACGCTGACCTGGTTGCCCAATCCGTGCAGGTTCCTAAAGGACTGCTCCAGGCTTTTGAACTTCCTCATCACCTCATCTTGTTCTGGGACTTTAACCGATTTTTCAATCTCTGCCGGTACCTCTAAGTGCGGATTGTAGGTATGGGGTTCTGGTGCATGAAATGTGGGCTCAGGGGGATAGTATTGCGTATCATGAGCCTGAAACAATGGTTCACTGGTTGATCTTTGCAGGGTGGCTGATGTGGGTCCCACAAAAGTGGGAACATTTGGTATTGGGAGAGGTTGATAGGGTGGTGGAGCTTGGGAATCCTGGGGGCTTCTCTCCTGGAGACAACGGTGATTTGGGAGGCTCGTTGAAGGGCCGCAATGGTGGTATTCCGGCATGTGCCCCAGTGGCTCAAGGCTCTTTTGTGCTTTGGCTAAAGCTAACTGCATTGTATTCATCTCTAGTCCCATCCTTTTTATTTTCTCCATCGCTTCTTTTAACAACTGGCTCAACGGCCTTTCTTCCTCGGTACTATTTTCTGAAGTAGTCATGCTCGTTGTTACCGGTCTTTTGGATCTGGTTTGGTAAGGGTGTGTTGCCAGAATGCTTTAACAACTAACTGGATTTTTGTGGAAAACAACAAACTTGTTAGCGTTAGAGTTTAACAGATTTGATAACAACACATTGGGGATGCAATGCTCCTAGGCAGTTAACCGTTTCTAACATGCTTTGCTTCAAACAACATGCGTCATCCCGGCTTGCTTATTTGTCCCTTTAAAGTACTTTGGGAACCCCTGTATTTTAATTTATTTTTTATATTTTCTTTTCCTTTCTTTTTTTTTCTTTTTATTAATGGTGGTCGAATCTTACGTGGATTGCCTATGTATCACGTCCCCGCGCAAATCAGACCAGGCGTAGTTCTGCCACAAAGTAAAGACACACAAAAATTCTTTTGGAAGCCATTAATTCATCACCAAAATTTGCTATTACAAATTACTTCAAACAAGGAACAGCAGTAGTACAGATTCCAAAGTTCTTAATCTGATTTGATTAAAGAAAATAAAACAACATATGGGAAGACAACAAAGCCAATTAAACAAGACTCGAACAAAGGACTAAAATTCCAACTTAGGGGCCCGCGAGGCATCATTCGGCCTTTCCACGGTCCTCGGTGTAAGGTCTCTCTGCAAGCACTTCAACTCATTCATGATCCGGTGGACGCAGCCCATGATAGAAACAAGGAGGGTTTTCCGAGGTATTTGCTCACATGCTAGGCATCTCATGTAGATGTAGTGCCCAATCTCATCAATCCTTCCTCGAATGTTGTCCCTTTCAATGAACAATTGCTCTATTTGCCGGTTTTTTAATCTCAGTGCTTGAGCATTGTTGGCAAGTCGATCCTGGAACATCTCCATTTGTCTTTCCATTCTGGTCATTGCATCATAGCAATGTCTTCTGTCGGCCTGGGCATCTCGCGCTTGTTCGAAGATCCGCTCCTGAAGAGTGGAGTTCGTTTTCCTTAATATCCCGATGCTCATTTCATAATACCTTATGACTTGTTGCAGACGCTGCCTCCGGGCCATTGTACCTTTTGCCCATCTGACCCTCATTTTTGCTATGCAAGCTTCCGATCTCTCCAATTCTTCCCGGCTTTTGCTGACCTAATTTCTCAAATCTGCTATCAATCTTTCGTCGGAGCGACGTTTCTGTCGGTCGCTATTACTCTTACTGACTTGGCGAATGCGGGCTTTCAGTGTCTGGTTCTCTTTGGCTAATTTTTTCTTTTCAGCCTGCTCAGAGGCGACTTGCACATTGTTCTCAAATGTAAGCCTTTCGACTTGTCGCTTTAGCATCCCGATTTCAGCTCGGTAGCCTTCCTCCCTTCTTAATCAGCCCCACTGCTCCTGTGAATCATCCGTGAACTGTTGGACGTGAGCTCTTTTAGCAGGTCTCTGACAAATTTGGAACCTTCTTTCGAACCAAGCGTCGTACTTTAGGTCTACCTCACCTTTAGCCAATTCTCGCACCATGGTCTTGGGTTCCAAGAATCTACATTCGTGCCACAGTTTTCTAATCTTTCCTTCGGGAAATACGACTCCCGGGCTTAGCTCAATGGCGTGCTTGCTTAGATCTTCATCAGTAGGAATTACTTGAAACCTGCCTAGCTGGTGCAGTACCCGATGAGGAGCATATGGTTGGATGCTGCGAAGTCCCATTAGAAGAACATGACATTCTTCAGCTGCCATGTATATCACCTCAGTATCAGTCAGCCAACCGAATGCCCATTCAATCTGATCGGCTATTGTTGACCTTAATCGTGTGAACCATGCCTCGACACCTTCATGGAATTTGTCGCCTGTCATGCATTTCTCAAAACCGCTAATACAATTTCTTTCAGTCAACCCGTGGTTCATGTATCCCGCTCGATGATGGAGGTGTTCTTGCATCCATAGCTGAAGTAACAGGTTGCACCCCTGGAAGAACTTGCCTCCTTCTCGGCATATAGTTAAAGCTTGGTAGATTTCGGACAAGATCAAAGGAACCACAGTACTGTCGGTTCTTTTGATCGCAACATCAGCCATCCCTATAAGGCCCATCTCTACTTTCTTATCTTTGCGAGGACAGATTATGATTCCCAGGAATGCTGTGATAAAAGCCAAAGTACGTCATGCTTCCCATTTGTTTCTGTTCCCGCCATGAGTTAATCCGAGGTTTGGTTCTTCAAAACCCTGAGGAGTTCCGTACCGTTGATACAAGAATTGGAGAGCACACCATCCTCTCGACAAGTCATCATTTTTTACCTTGCGACTAATGCTTAGCAAATCCAAAAACGCATGCGGAGATACTGGCCTTGGTGAAAGTAAATACTGCCCTCTTAGCCTCTCATTCAACCCCGCATATCCGGCGACTTCCTCTAGCGTAGGTGATAGTTCAAAGTCAACAAAACGGAATACATTGAGGGTTGGGTCCCAAAACGGTATTAGAGCTTCCAGAATATCTGTCCTTGGCTTAATACTCAACAAATTGACAAAACCTCCCAATACTCTTCCCACTACTTCTTTGCTATTGGCTTCCAGATCATTCCACCACATGTGGAGTTGTAGAGGGACCTCGCTAAAGGCCGAGAATGATTCATTTTGCTTCGTGCTCATCCTGCACATTTATTAGGGTAATTAAAGAAAAACTCTTATTAGACTCAAAACAGAACTATCTATATTTGATTTTTCTGGATTTTGAAGATGAAGGACTCGGTTTTTCAAATACGGCCTTTCAGCACTTCGGGGGCGAAGATCTAATGAAATTAACATTTAACATGTTTTGGTTTTTTTTTTAGCAAAAGGGGAATTGGACCCGATGAGGGTTGCCTATGTATCTCACATCCGATGAGAATCAAATCGGCGTAGTTCGCCCAATTTAAACAGCTATGTAAAAAAAACTATTTTTGCTTTTGTTGGCAAATAAGCTAAAACAAAAATCAAGACATTTTCCTCATACTAGCACAAATTATATTTCCCTTCTCCATTTCTGCAGACCAGACAAACTGAAAAGGATAGACTCTTTTTTTTTAAATAAAACAAACCGTATTAAATGTAAAATATGTTTTCAACAATTTTGTCAGAGTTTCGACGCTATTGGGACATTTTCTTTTAAACAGAAGATTAACCCTATATTCAAAACCGGTCATCATGCAAGTCCAAAGCAAATAAATGCACAAGCAGTGAGTAGTATGCATCAGGATGGTCTTTTCTGTTTCAGGTTGCTATTCCTAGACGGACCCAACCCCTGTGTTGAGTCCCCTAAGTCAAAAATGCACATGATGCAGATAAGCGTTCCTACTAGGGATCCGGCATGTGGCTTTGTTATACTAGGTTCAGAACCTGGGTGTTTGTTCTAGACCTGGCTTACCCGAGCGGACAGCTCGAGCCGAGGGGGGGCAGCGTACCGGGAATACAGAAGCTTCACCGGCTTAGCAACTTGTCCGAACCTCGTTCTAAATTGGGATTTGACACTATACAGAAAAGAAGTCGTACGAAGTACACCCTTCTTCATGATTCAGAAGACTCAGAGAGAAGATGGGTTTCGGCACAGTTTATATACAGTTCACAAAATATCAAAGCGGTAAAAGCAATTAGTTAGCACATTAAGCACAGATCATGTAACAAAATCAGATAAAGCTGAACATAACAATTTATTCTAAGCTCGATTTCTAACCCTGAACCAGTGGTTCTGGGTTGTTATCCCGTCCCCAGCAGAGTCGCCAGAGCTGTTACACCTCTTTTTTCCGCCCCCAGGAGGGTGCAAGGAGTTTTTTCCAATTAAAGGACAATCGAAACGGGTATTTATTTATTTATTTCAGAGTCGCCATTTGGGAGATTTAGGGTGCCCCCAGTCACCAATTTTAATCCCGAATCGAGGAAAAGAATGACTCCATATTACAGTCTGCGTACCAGAAATCCGGATAAGGAATTCTGTTAACCCGGGAGAAGGTGTTAGGCATTCCCGAGTTCCGTGGTTCTAGCACGGTCGCTCAACTGTCATATTCGGCTTATTTATCTGATTTTAATACAATTATGAACCGATGTGCCAATTTTAACTTTTTACCACTTTGTTATTATTATTTTTTTAAAAAAAGAATGTGAACATCGCTTAAAACACGTCTTTGGACTGTGTCACATGAAATGCACCCATAATCCAGAACATATTTTATTTGATGTTTTGGGATTTGGATTTGGGTCGCATGAAATGCACATCCAAGCTTAAGAAAGTAAACTATTAAACACGCACCTAAAGAGACTATCACGTTATTATTTTGGGAAGGCCGTAAAATTCGCTAAACGGCCCTCCCGAATTCTAATTAAACCATACATTTTTTGTGAGGGCCCCGCAATCTGTACGTTTTATTTGGCGAGGCTCGTCTCATTTTCATTCGTTTTATTTGGCGAGGCTCGTCTCATTTTATTTTAAAAGGATGTCTTAAAGCGACTACATTCTTCTATTTTTGTCCGTCTCTAAAATGAAAGAGGAAAAGAGATCCTAACCCCATTACATACTTGAAATTGTTATAGTCGATCTTATAACAAAATTTATAAAAATCCGAATGCGAGGGCACGTATGGGTCATCCGTTTGCCAAATCATGGGCCTGGGCCCAATGCATATGGTATTGCACTGGACCTGGGCCCTCCTCGTTCCGACGTGGGCCTAATTAATTGTTTCTACACCTATTCATGAGTTTGCAAAGCTGAAAGATAAACTGATACTATTTCATTTAAACAGTTTGTTGTAAGTTTTAAAATAAACAATCTGTTGGCATAAAAGGACTTAAAGATCTAGTTTTACTCTTGATTCAAACCATTTGGGTACTAAAATTAGACTGTCATGACAATTAGAAGTCTATTGGCCTAATTCTAGTTTGACATGCATCTTTGCAAACAGACTGAAATAAGCAGGGTGCTTTTTAGCATCATATCCTTCTTTTAGCTAAGGGCCTACATAGGGAGTTCATAAACTAAAAGACTGCGTATATGAAAACGGTCCAGTTATACAGCTCATTGGCAGGAGTTTACATATCAGTGATACATAAAATGGCTTAAGTACAATCAGTAAAGATAAACGAAATTCAGTTTATAACTTCAACTTCTTCATGTGTGTGTATTCATGCTTCAAATGTCAACTTCAGACATGGAATTACATCAGCTTAGTATGTGTACCTGGATTTAGACAACAGGAACAAGAAGGAGAGGAAGAATATCAGCAGCAAGCAGCCAAGCAGCAGTAATACAGCAGTAACAAACAGCAACAGTATAACCACTAGTTCATGAACAACCCACAGCAGTTTTAACAGTGATATACCCACAGGTGGTCGAACACCAACCAACATCCCAGAACAGAGTAGTAAACCAGCAGAAAAAAACCAGAATATTCAATGCAATAGTAACAGCGATTCAATAATCTCAACAACTCGACGAATAACCAACAACAACTTCAATAGCAATAAGACCAGACTCAATCAGCAGCATACAGAAGCCCGGAATACAGTAGTAATCCCACAGGGAAATCAGAATACACTAATGAAATAGTAACGGACCAAACCCTTTAGAACTAACGGCTTTATTCCTCTCTCAATAGTCAATAATTTTCCAGCCTATGCTTTCAATACTCCCTGACCTCCCACTCCCTTTTTTTTGAACCCCCTTTCTTGTTCTAAATAAACCTATTTATAGACAGACATGGCAGGCCCCCAGGCTGCCTTCATTACCTCAGCCTTTTCCTGCCCATAACTCCTTTAAACTAATCAAAACAAATGCCCGATGCCCATCCCCCTGACAGCCCTCTTAGCATGTGTTTTCTGCCCAAAGGTATGGACACCCTATAGTATTTAATCAAAATTATGGGTGTCTACTTATTTTAATCAACCTCCCACATGCCATTTAAACTTGTTCCCCATTATTACCTTAGTTTAAACCTATTACAGTACCCTACTGTCAGCTCACTTAAACTAATCATTTTTGCTCTTTTCAAACCCCCAAACTACCCCTGTTAGCCCCCAACTTATTACTGTATTATCCTACTGCAACAGTGGGACATTTTGAGCTATTGAAAGTTCAAATTCAAAGCTGCCCTAGACTGAATTCTAATTGTTTGCATTGCAGTTACAAACCACTTTCAAACAATGTCAAACATCCAATGAACGACAATGGTTCGATCAATCATGTGAAGTTATATGAATCAGGATATTTGAACATTCAGTCCTATAAAAACTAATCGACGACGTTTATCTAATCGGCTATACTAATTATAACATGGAACAGTCAGTCGGTCAATCAAACAACACGAACAAGGCATTAACTGCCTTCAACAACTTTGCACGACACAGGGAAGCTATATGAATTATCTATTCGACGATATTAATCTAATCGAATATGTATCTCACCATACGTATTTAACAATAAACAGAAGAGTAATCAACCAAATAAAAAGGTCTTACGAAGATGGAGGGAATTGAAAGAACACATCAGAAATACCAAACAAACTGACTAAACATGCTAACAAACTCAATCAACATTCAAACAAAACTAGAAAAGAAAAAGAAAACTTACTGTGGATGCTCAACAATGAACGACCCAGGCCTGAACTAAATTTGACCATTTGAGGTCGAACAAACTTTAATCGGGGTGTTCTCGACCGAGAACACCTTGATTAAGGTCTATTAGACCCCAACCCTCTATTAAACTGACCGGATTCCAAGGTTCTTGTGTTCTAGGGTTCAAACCAGTCCGATTTTGGGCTTAAGGATTTGTAGGTAGATTCGGACCAAACCAAACTTGGTTTGGTCATGAGTGAGGCCAGGGTGGTGACTGGTGTGAAACTGGGGTGGGTTGGTGTAGGTCCGGGTTGGGCTCGAACCTTTAAATTAAGATTCGAGATGATGGAGGGTGATTCGAGGCAAGGGGGTAGCAAATCCGTGTTCGGGGTGGTGAGGTGCATCAGGGGTGTTATTTTGGTGGTCACCGGCGTCGGGGCCGCTGGGTTCAGGGTGAGAGTGTATGGGGGCGGTTAGGGTTTGGAACGGGGCTTGGGTTTGTGTTTGGGACGACGGTGTACAGTGGTGAAGGGTGGGGTTTGGTTTGGGGGCGTGGGTCATGCTGGGGAGCTTATATACGGAGGGGGTGGCTTGATCCTGACCGTTGGATAGAGAGTGATCAATGGCCAGGATATATTCATTAAATAGGGACGACGTCGTTTGGGTATGAGGGTGGGTGAGACCAGATAGGGGAATGGACCGGGTCAGGTTAACGGATCTGGGGGGTGTGATCCTGGCCGTTGATCCATTTGAGATCAACGGCCCTGCTCAACTGGGACAGAAACGGTGTCGTTTGGGCACCTTTGAGGAGACGGACCATTTTAAACTCATTGGGCCAGCTCGTTTTGGGCCCTTTTTTATTTATTTTAATTTCTTGGCCCAAACCGAGTATTCTTATATACATTTTTTTTCTTTTCTACTTTAATTGACAAAATTAAACAAAACTCCTAAATAAATTGAAAAAATCAAAAAATAAAATTATACACATATTATTTTACACCTATAATAATTAACACACAAATTAACATTAAATCAAATCACTCAATGCAAGAAACACACATGCATATATTTTTGATTTTCTTTTAACCAAATTATGGTTAATTGATTTCTGAATGTACCATTAATTCCTAAATGCACGCAACATGTATTTTTGTATTTTCAACTATTGCAAGGTGAGTGTTTACGGACAGAACAATTATCAAAAACGTCACGCATATTCTCAAAATTGTACCCGAAGGTAATTTGTTTTATTTTTTTTGTTTTTTTATATTTGTTTTCCTCATATTTTTCGATTTCTTTTGGAGTAGTTTTTCCATGAAGCAAAAATCACGTGCTCACAGGGTCGTTATATCCTTCCCCACTTAAAAAAATGTTCGACCTCGAACAAGTCAAGAAACATATCTGAAGCCTCGAATAGGTGAGGATATCTGCTTCGCATCTCCCGCTCGGTATCCCAGGTAGCCTCATCTACGGGCCGACCTCTCCACTGCACTTTCACTGAAGCTATATCCTTTGACCTCAACTTCCGAACCTGACGACCCAAAATAGCTACTAGCTCCACATCATAAGTCAGATCATCATCCAACTGAACCGTGCAGAAATACAGAACATAAGACGGATCCCCAATATACTTCCGGAGTATAAAAACATGAAATACCGGATGCACACTCGACAAGCTGGTGTTGATACCCAATTTTTTCCTGTATATTTTAAATATGCAAAATACTCTCAAAATAGCATGTGCATATATAAGTATGTCCCAAGATTTTATTATTTTTCTCTTAATTTTAAAGATTTTTAAATCAATTTATTGCCCTATTTTATCAAGAAAAACCTAGTAATTATCCCCAAAATTATCATTTTGGGTGATTAGTTTATTGTATTCTCACATTTATATTAATATATAGCTAGCATAATATTTGCATATTTTTATTATTTAGTATTTTAAAGATAAATTACATATAATTGCAATATTGGCCTCTTTCAAGATTTAATTGTAATTATATTTATAAAATCGACTCCAGTATTTTTAATTTGATAATTATATATTATTAATAATTTTAGTACCATTAATTTATTTCCAAAAATTATTTTAATATTTTTATAAAATAAATGAGGGAAAAATGGCTATTTTAATGATAGCCCATGTTCATTTCAATTGTAGCCTGATTTGGCACCCAAATTGAACCCAATGTTTAAACCCAATCACCCTGAACCAATCCTTGTTTGAACCGACCCAAACCCAACCATGTTAAACCGCCCCACATACCCGATTAATCCAGGCCGTTGATCAAAATGATCAACGGCCACCAAACACTCTTTCCTTTTTTAATCCCGACCTACCCCCTAACCCTAACCATTTCACAACCCCAACCACCTCTGAATCCTTTTCTCTCTCAATTCTCTCTCAACCCCCTCTCAAACCCTAGCCGCCTCCCTTTGTTTCCACCCTAAAATCGCCGGAATCGATGGTTTCCAAAGCCATTAAAGGCATGTACCTGCCTCTTACGACTCCTACATGCTCGACTACTATGGTTTCAAGGTTAGACCTTGAAGAAGCTTGGCCCAGACTTCGTTTCATTCGAGTTTTATGGTTGTCTCCGACCTTGCTCTGGCCAGCCATGGTTATTCAAGCCTGATCTTGACTTCTCCTGCTTAGATCAATGACTTTCCAAGCCTTTCTCACCATCTAGGTTCTTCCGAAACCCTAACCTTTGAGGTTCCTCTGATTCTTCTAGATCCGTTGTAGATCTGTGTTCTCTCTAACCTTTTAAACGTTTTCTCAAAGTTTCTTTCAAAACTTTACCTTCAAAACCTTTACTGTTTTAGACTTAGGGTTTTGTTAAGTCATTTCAAAGCTTTTCTGATTTTTAACATGTTCTATTGTGCTTCTCATGTTGACCTTCTACTGTGTTTCTTATGTTGATTCTTCTACCGGGTTTCTTATGTTGTTCTTCTACTGTGTTTCTTATGTTGATTCTTCTACTGTGTTTCTTTATGTTAAAAGTCTTGGTTCTTTCTTAAGGTTTCTGATTTTATTTTCTTTGTTGATATTTTTTTTTGCCTGATTCTCTTGTCTTTCATCTCTATACTCGATTGATGGTGAAAACCCTAAAATTTGGGGGTTCGTTTGAGTTTTGAGACTATTTGCTATGTGATTTGCTTGTTCCTCATCTCTGAACTTGTTTGGTTTCAAAACCCTAATCTCTTTGGACCTATTCGAGTTTCTGAAGTTGTTTCATCTACTGCTCGACTGAGTTTCAAAATCTTTGTTTCAACTTCTGTTGCTTCATGTGATTTTGATCTCCTGCTATCATTGAAACTCGACTGTATTTTCAGAAAGGTCTTTCTACTAGACCCTTTTGCATGTTTTTGATACTCTCCCTTTCTCTATTAACCTATGTAACTGTCATGTGATTATTCTCTTTGTCATGAGTTTAGCCTCGCATGCCTAATGTTATGCACTCTTTTATATGCTAAATTTCCCTCTCAAAATAACCCTTTAATTATGGACTGATTTCAAACATCTTTGTGTAATTCTGATTGCACTCTTTTAATTGATTCTTTCCTTATTGTATTGATTTCTCTGTTTCTTGGACCTATTTGAATACTTTCCTTTGAACTTTCGACCCCTACCTTTTCTACTCAATTTGATTAATCCCTTACCTTGATTACATTGGTATTGGATTCTTAAAGAGCTTTCCTTGATTAGAGTCTAGTGAACCTAGCCTCTATTACCTACTGTGTACTTGAGATACTTCCTTATTGGTCAATATTCAGCCATATGTGATTTCTTTCCTTATTTAGCACTTGCATGTTACCGTTTGATTTTAACTCCTTAATTAAAGGAAGTTCTTTTACTGATTAATTTTAATTGGTACACAGTTCCATAATTATTTTCTTGCCTTATATTTCTTCCTGTTTTCACACTATAAATACCTGGCTTTTCATTAACACAACACACACAGACACTCTTAGTTTTCTGAACTCACACTCACCTTCAAAAAGCATTCTCTCTTGTTATTTGAATTGTGGCTTGCTTTCAAGTCCGGCTACTTGCTTTTATTGTACTTTGCCTCTTTGAAACTGGTATGTTCTGATTAAGATTTTCAGCAATCATAACAATGTGTTTACTTAATACTTTTACATTCTTGTCTGTCTACTGCTTATGTATGTTTCAATACTTTAGCATGATGTAATTTCATTCTGCTTGTCCTGTTATGAACCCCAAACCCCTGCCCCAATGTGTTTGATACTATGGTTTGCTTGAGGCACGACAGTACTAAATATTACTATCCATGACTCAAGCTTGATTTCCCTGGGATCCTAACCCCTATGATTCTTTGTTGTTGTATGTTTTGGTAGGCTTATAGGCATGCCGGCATCTCCATTGTTATGCATGCCTAAAGCTTACCCTTGCCAAGCATGGGCTCTCTGCAATTAGTTCCTAATCTCCGACCCCCTTTTGTGCAAATTTATCAATTCTGTAGCTATTTCCCAGTACCATTTTCCCTTTTCTTTACTTCCCTAGTTCTTAAAGTCTTGTTTCTGCACTTGCACTATCTCCTAGAGTTTAAGTTCTGCCCCCTCTTGTGATCCTTGCCTTGGGACCCCTTGAGCTCCCTCTGAACTTGGACACTTGAGGGTTGGCCCTTCCATACTGCACTTGTTCCCATTCTGGTGATACAATTTGGGTGTGAGCACTGCCCGGAGTCCCATCGAGGCTCTTAGAGAACTCTGACACACTCAAATTGGAAAAAGGCTTTGGATCAATGGTCTTTGAGTTGGTCTATCTTGCAACTCAGAGAGGAAGTCAGAATCAGGCTTCCTCTAGTTGTACTTTCATTTGTATTTTTGATGTAATTTTATTCATTCTGACATGTAATAAGTTGTAATAAACATTTGGGGTTGGCTAGTGAAAAGGGGTGGGTAACTATGCATGTAAAGGGTAGAAATCATGCCTATAGGTTGTTCTAGTTCTTCATATTCAATTACATATAGAAACCATGCCTATAGGTTGTTCTAATTCTGCATATTCAATTACATATAGAAACCATGCCTATAGGTTGTTCTAATTCTACATATTCAATTACATATAGAAACCATGCCTATTGGTCGTTCTAATTCTGCATATTCAATCACATATAAAAACCATGCCTATAGGATCGTTCTGAATTCTGCATATTCAACTGCATTAGATACCATGTCTATAGGTTTTTAAACAACTTCTGCATTTAGATACCATATCTATAGGTTTAAACAGCTTCTGCATTTAGATAACATGTCTATAGGTTTCAAACAGTTCTGCACTTAGGTACCCCGTCTATAAAGGTTTAAAATAGTAACGCCTAGAAAGCATGCCTATAGGAGTTTCTAAATGAATCTGATTTGCTTAACTCAATGTCAGATCTAAAATCAGTAATAATGGTTGTCATCATTTGCAGAACTTGTTATCAATTCGTTTAAATCGTGCTTCTCTTTAGTAATCTGAGTCCCTCACTTAACTAGTTTAGCAAGTATGCATATAGGACTTTAAATAATACATTCCAAGTTTTACTAGCTCGTCACCTTCTGAATTCAGTAGATATCATGCCTATAGGACCCCTGTCCAAACACCTAAGCAAGCTTGAGAGTACTTAAACTGAATCTTCTTCTATTAATAATTACAACCAGTAGGCAGGCCTGATTCGGACTTCTTATCTGAGTTACATGATAAACTGAAACTGTCTCAACAACCTCTTTTCACTCGTCTTTAATACCTTTTAAATCAGACCTAAACAGTATGTGTAAGTCATGTTAATTGTATGCTTTCTTTATTTAAGGAGGTATATCTGAGTCCCTGTTTGTTTATATGCTTTCCCCCAAAATGTGTAATATGTGTTTCGTATGTCATCCTAGAGGTTTTACCTGTGAAACTACAAAATAAGCCTAATATCCCTCCCTTTTTAGGATTAGTAGTCCTAAGTGCCTCTAGGACTGATAGGATTGGGACGGGTAATAGCATGCAATCAGTAATCGAGACCAATCCATGCTTTAAATACCTTAACGGGGTGGGAATGGTAGATATGGATATGATGACCATGCGATAATGTCACGTATAACCCCTCATTGAGGAGTGATTACCGTACATTGTGTGGGGTGATCCATATTTTTAATAAACCTAGGACCCCTCTCTTTATTCTTTATTTCTTTTCTTTTAGCATTTCAACTCTTTTTTTTTAAATCAGCTTGTTATTTCAAACTTTGTTCACTTTCAAACCATTATGTGAAATCCCCTCTTATCTGAGCCTTATTTGCTTATATGTTAATTGCACCCAAATTCACAATAATTGTCTGGTCGGGAACCACACTAGTAGATTCTGAGGGGTGCCTAACACCTTCCCCTTAGAATAATTTCACTTACACTATCTCTGGTTATTCAAATCTACCTCTTTTGGTGTCCTAATGCACCTTAAATCATTAAATGGCGACTCTTCAAATGCAAACCCAATTCCCAAAAGGAATGAGTTATACCTCCAAATGTCATAAACCTGATTTCGCTAAGAAAAAGGGGCGCGACAACGTGGCGACTCTGCTGGGGATTTTAGGATTTTACCATTTCAGACTATTATTGTGAATGTATGCTTCTTTATGCGCAATTATCTGTTTATTTATTTCAAGCATTCAATTTTCTTTTCGATTGCAAAACTGACTTGTCTTTTTGTTTCTTTCCTTTATTTCTTTCCTTTACTGCTTTCCCTTATTACTGCTTTAAATTATGAAGAACTAATGTATTTATTGTTTTCTTAACGTGCAAATATGTGACTACCTGCTTTAATTGTTGCATAATCATGTTGAACATCATATTCCACTCGTGCCAAACAAAATACCATAGCAACGCTTATAATGAGTGGTTGCGCTCTTCCGATATTATCACCCTTAAATCTGAAGAAGGTGTATTTGCAATAAAACCAGTCGATCATGCGTATTAGCACGCCCCCACTCTTGCTAGACTGGTGGAGGAGTCTTCCATCAGATGACCAAATCAATGAGTGGAAAGAGAGGGCCGCCAGAGCTAGTGAAAAGTTGGAGTATCTGGAATATAGTCTGCTGGAATTAGAAGGAAAAGTGGGGAAGAGAGTCACCGACTGCCAGAACGCTTAGGGAAACGAAGGAGAACAACTGGCCAAGGCATTTTTACTGGTGAACCTACGCGAACTGGAGAATTTGATCAACGAGAGCATTAAACCTGAGGAAGGTCCTTCTACGACCAAATAGATAGGAGTTTATCTTTTCACTTTATGAATGTAATAAGGCCAATGGCCACTAGTGATATTTTATTTCCTGTTATTTAGTGTCGATTTGGGATTCGTCTACTTTTTATCAATAAAATGAGGCATTTATCATTCTAAGTTCTCCAAATTAACTTGTCGCTAGGCCTACCTCGGGCACAAAGAGGTCCCCAAATTAGGACATAATTCAGGCACTATGTGTTTAAATATCGCCACATTTTCTTATAATCCTCACTAACTTGTTACCTTTTTATTTTTACTTTTTGTTTATTTATTCCCCTTCCCCAAAGGTTAGTTCATGCATTATGGTAACATCATCTTATTCAACGAGATCCAGGGGCCCTCCACCCACTCCTCCTCTTAGTCCAGTCAAAAACAAGAACAAAGGAAAGATGGAAGATGTGAACAATTCCAGAAAGGAGAACTCAACTGAACGGGTATATATCACTCATGGTCATGGTACTCTGGTTCCTAAGGAAAGTGTATCCCAGCTTGAGCAAAAGCTGCTAAAATTCCAAGAAGAACTTGATCGGGTTTGGAATCTAGCAAATCTGTCATTTTCCCTCACCACTCCAGATGCTCTGAACCCCACACCTCCATAAAATATCCCTAATCCATAAAACCATCTCGCTCCTCACCACCACTGCAACACCTGCCATACTTCCAACAATACTCCGCTGCTCGTCCCAGAACCTTTGAAATCCATGAATGACCGCTTTCACACCCATCACAACACCCCCATCTATGTGGAGACCATGACACACTCCACCCAACCCATCTCAAGCACACCCGAGTCTGATGATAAAGACTTGCTCATCAGAAACCTGGCTGAAGAACTTAAGAAACTGACTAGCCAAATTCAAGGCGTTGAAGAAAGCAAGGGAATTGAGGGTTTAAACTATGAAGATCTCTGCATACAACCAGATGTTGAGCTGCCGGAGGGGCATAAACCTCCAAAGTTCGAGATGTTTGATGGTACATGTGATCTGAGGGTCCATTTGAGAACATATTGTGACAAGCTAGTTGGAGTAGGGAAAGACGAAAGGATCAGTATGAAGCTTTTCATGAGGAGTCTGAAAGGAGATGCTTTATCTTGGTACATTAGCCGAGACCCAAAGAAATGGCCAAACTGGGTGAGTATGGCGTCCGATTTCATAGACAGGTTCAAGTTCAACACAAAAAATGCGCCAGATGTGTTCTACATTTAGAACCTAAAGAAGAAGCCCACAGAATCATTCTGCAATTATGCTACTCGCTGGAGATCCGAAGCTGCTAAAGTCAGACCTGCCTTAGAGGAAGAACAGATGAACAAATTCTTCGTTCGGGCTCAGGACCTACAGTATTACAAGCGGCTAATGTTGATTGAAAGCCATAAATTTTTTGACATCATCAAGCTGGGTGAGAGGATCGAAGAGGGCATCAAAAGCGTATAGTCACGAACTTTGAGGCCTTGCAAGCTATAAACAAGACCTTACAGTCTGGTGGTGCATCCAAGAAAAGGGATGTATGGGCCGTAATGGTTGCACAGAGAACCAAATCTCCCATCAGATACCAAACCTATCTGATTCCTCCACTCACATATCAGCCTACACCAAATTACCAAGCACTCTCACCCTCTTGCCAAACTCCACCACCCACTTATCAATCACCTCCAGCTCCCACATATCAGCCTACTTCACCCAGATACTCCCAACCCGCACATGTTAACCAAGCCTACAATGCTCAACCATCCCACTATCAATCACCCCCTACACATCAAAACTTCCCTAGACCTCGACCAAATTTTGACCGCAGACCTCCTAAATAGTATACAGCCATTACCGAACCCATTGACTAGTTATACGAGAGACTAAAAGTCGTTGGTTATGTCACCCCCATCCCTTCCATAACCCCTGAGAACCCTTCTCAATGGGTTAGTCCAAACAAATCCTGTACATACTATTCCAGAATGAAGGGACACACCACCAACGAATGTCATTCTCTGAAAGACAAGATCCAGGCTCTGATTGACAACAAAATTATTATGGCAAAGGAACCTGCTCCAAATATCTGCAATAACCCTCTACCAGACCATAAGGGTGGAGGCGTTCACATGATCGAAATAGAGGATGATTGGGATCCCGAGGGGTCGATTGGGTTGATCACAGAAGATAATGATCCAACGAAACCAATAGTTACTCTTAATCCAATCATAGTCTAGATTCAGCCGTCTAGGGATGCTGAGGTAAACATGTCTGTGCCACTTGAGTTCGAAGCAACTGCAAGGACACCAATACCAATTGAGGTCGAATTCGTGACTCCAGCAAATGCACCTCCACCATTTAAAGTTGCAGTTTTACCTCCCAAGACACATGCTCCATTAGGAATGAAGATGTCCACGTCGATCCCAGTGGCGATGTCCACCAGGACACCATTCCATACCAAGGCTATACCATGGGACTATACAGTCGGGGCAAGAAGAAAAGGCAAGGGTAGGACCAAGAAAACTATTACCGCACAGGGTATGGCAAGAACTGGTAGAGTTTATATCCCTGAACATTTAGCCGAGTCAAGCAAGCAGACCTCTACTCGGCCGCCCATCATTGAAATGGGTCCAGATGATCTTTGGAGAAAGATACAGGCCAAGGAATACTCGGTCATTGACCAGTTGAACAAAACACCGGCGCAAATATGTATACTTGCTTTGCTACAAAACTTAGAGTCACATAAGAATGCTCTGTTGAGGGTACTGAGTGAAGCCTACCTACCCAGCAACATTACTGGCGGAAAAATGGCTAATATGGTCGGACAGGTATTGGAGAGTCACAAAATTACTTTTCATGAGGATGAGCTACCTCCTGAAGGGTTGGGGCACAACAAAGTACTGCACATCACTGTGCAATGAGAGGATTACTTTATCACCAGGATCCTGATTGGTGGGGGTTCCAGCCTCAACATTTATCCGCTGGTAACGCTCAAGAAGTTAGGTAAGGGATTGCACAAGATAAAGGATGGAGCAATCAGCGTAAAAGCCTTTGACGGTTCCCAGAGGTCCACTATTGGGAAATTAGTCTGTATTTGCAAATGGGGCCAACTTGGTTCGATGTCAATTTCCAAGAGATAGACGTGCCAGCATCTCACAATATACTGTTAGGACAGCCATGGATCCATGCCACTGGGGCTGTAGCATCAACACTGCATCAGGCAGTAAAGTTCGAATGGAACCACCAGGAAGTGATCATTCACGACGACAGTAGCAACCCCATAAAAAGTCTCCAGACCATTCCGTCAATCGAAAGGAAAAAGAAGCTAGGTGGAGAGACTTACCATCACATTGAACGAGTGAATGTTGTTGACAAAGACAAATGGTAGTACAACAAGATAGAGAGTATACTAAATTGGTGTAGGTATGAACCTGGCAAGGGGCTTGGCAAGAACCTCCAAGGAATCACTAAGCCCATAAAACTCAAGAAACATGGCACCACTTTCGGTCTGGGATATGATTACACCTGGGAAGATTTCAACAACTGGTCGCCACCATGGCGCGATCGTTACTATCCGCTGGTGTAGCCAATATCACATTTGGAGCAGACTTTCCAACCGGTCGTTGTTATCTGTGGGCCAGAAGAAGAGGAAGCACTGGCAGCTATGAAAAACTTGTTCTTAGAGGACAATGACATGGATTGTTGTGTTGTTCTCGAGGAGGAGGGGGAGGAAGGCCCTTCCATATAGGCCATAGGCAGAGGAGCACCCCTCAATAACTGGACCATCAGGACAACCAGGGCCCGACGAGCCTCAGGGTAGCAAGGCTAAAACAAGCATTGTTTTGATTTACTAAAAGATTTTTTATTTTTCGCATGTTTTCAATTCCTGCAATAAGATCTCCAATGTTCAAAACAATTATTATGCAATTTATCAAAGCATTTTGACTTTTCTTATAAATTGACACTTATTACTATTGTTTTCTCTCATTACTTTACTTGTACAGCATTACTATTACTTATCTTGATGAACCAATGACTATGACATGCAACGAGACAACGCAACAAACGGACATAGGTTCAGAGGAAGATGACATACCAGAAGAGATTGTTAAGGAAGTTGAGAATTTTGAGAATAGACCTAAGTCCAACCTGGACGAGACCGAAGTTGTTAACCTAGGGGATGCAGAGAACGTTAAGGAAACACGAATCAGCGTTCACCTATCGCCATCAGAAAAGAAAGAATACACAAAATTCCTGAAAGAGTATGGGGACATATTCGCCTGGTCGTATGATGACATGACTGGGCTGAGTACATCTATTGTGGCTCACAAACTGCCAACTGATCCAACATGTCCGCCAGTAAAGCAAAAGGTCAAAAAGTTTAAGCCTGACATGAGTCTAAAATCAAGGAAGAAGTCACTAAGCAAGTCAAAGCCAATGTTCTCAGGGTAGTAGAATACCCAACATGGTTAGCCAACATTGTGCCAGTACCAAAGAAGGACGAAAAGTTCAGAGTCTGTGTAGACTACCGGGATGTCAATCGGGCCAATCCGAAAGATGACTTCCACTTGCAAAACATACACAACCTGATCGACAATTGTGCTAAGCATGAATTGCAGTCATTTGTGGATTGTTTTGCTGGGTATCATCAGATCTGGATGGATGAAGAAGATGCTGAGAAAACGGCTTTCATTACGCCGTGGGGAATGTGCTGTTACAAGAAGATGTCGTTCGGCCTGAAAAATGCAGGAGCCACCTACATAAGGTCCATGACTACCATCTTCCACGATATGATACACAAGAAGATAGAGGTGTACGTAGATGATGTTATTATCAAGTCCACGAAAGCCACTAACCGTATGGAAGATTTGAGGAAGTTCTTCAACAGATTATGGAGGTACAACCTGAAATTGAATCCTGCGAAGTGTGCATTTGGGGTTCCAACTGAAAAATTACTTGGGTTTATTGTGAGTCACCGAGGAATAGAACTGGATCTATCAAAGGTCAAAGCTATTCAAGAATTGCCACCACCAAAGAACAAGAAGGACGTGATGAGTTTCTTGGGGAGACTTAACTACATCAGCCAGTTCATAGCACAATCTACAGTTATCTGTGAGCTGATCTTTAAGATGTTGAAGGAGGATGCCGCTACCAAATGGACTGATGATTGCCAAAAAGCTTTCAACAGAATCAAGGAATACCTGTCAACACCACCAGTCTTAGTTCCGTCTGAGCCAGGTAGACCCTTATTACTATACCTTGCAGTATTGGATGGAGCATTCGGTTGCATTCTGGGGAAGCATGATGAAACGAGGAGGAAGGAGCATTCCATTTATTACCTCAATAAGAAGTTCACCCCGTACGAGGCCCGGTATTCTCTGTTGGAATGCACCTGCTGTGCTTTTACTTGGGTAGCTCAGAAGTTGAGGCACTACTTATGTGCCTATACTACATATCTCATATCAAGGATGGATCCTTTAAAGTACATCTTCCAGAAGCCCATGCCCACTAGCAAGCTAACCAAGTGGCAAATCCTGTTGAAAGAGTTCGATATTGTCTACGTGACTCAGAAAGCAATCAAGGGTCAGGCATTGGCAGATCACCTTTCTAAAAATCCCGTAGATGGAGAATACGAACCCCTGAAAACGTATTTTCCTGACGAAGAGGTGTCATTTATAGGAGAAAACATTGCAGAATCCTATGATAGTTGGAGAATGTTTTTCGACGGAGCAGCAAACTTTAAGGGAGTTGGCATAGGAGTCGTCCTAGTATCGGGAACCGGTAAATATTATCTGGTGTCTGCCAAACTCAGGTTCCGGTGCACCAACAACATGGCTGAATACGAAGCCTGCATCTTAGGGCTCAAAATGGCTATTGACAGGAACATTCAAGAGTTGCTAGTGATCGGAGATTCGGACGTACTTATACATCAGGTCTGAGAAGAATGGGAACCAAGAACTCCAAGAGACTCCCGTATCTGCATTATGTATAGGGATTGAGAAAGAGGTTCATAAAGACAGAATTCCAACATGTTCCCAGGGTCCAGAATGAATTCGCCGATGCATTGGCTACCCTATCATCCATGATACAATATCTAGACAAGAACTTCATTGATCCCATTCCGGTAAAGATCCATGATTAGCCAGCTTATTGTGCTTATGTTGAGGAAGAAGCAGACGGAAAACCTTGGTTTCATGATATCAAGGAATATTTGACGAAAGGAGAATACCCAGAACTTGCAAATCCTACTCAGAAATGCACCCTTTGGAGGTTGTCCAACAATTTCATTCACAGCGGAGGGATCCTGTATAGGAGGACTTCTGATTTGGGGCTACTAAGGTGTGTCGATGCAAAGGAAGCATCCAGGCTACTAGAGGAAATTCACACAGGGACCTGCTATCCGCATATGAATGGCTTCGTCTTAGCAAAGAAGATACTCCGAGCTGGTTACTTTTGGATGACTATGGAAATGGACTGCATCTAGTATGTCCGAAAATACCACCGCTTCCCAATACATGCAGACATGGTAAAGGTACCTCCGAATGAGCTTAATGCAACAAGCTCGCCATGGCCGTTCGCCGCTTGGGGAATGGATGTTATTGGACCAATTGAGCCTGCTGCTTCCAACGGGCACAGATTTATCTTGGTAGCAGTTGACTATTTCACCAAATGGGTTGAAGCAGCATACAAAGTAGTAACCAAGAAGGTCGTGGCAGACTTTGTCTGCGACCGCATTGTTTACCGATTCAAGATTCCAGAGTCAACCATTATCGATAATGGCTCCAATCTCAATAGTAACTTGATGAAAGCCATGTGTGTAACCTTCAAGATCAGACACAAGAATTCTACAGCCTACAGACCTCAGATGAACGGAGCAGTAGAAGATGCCAATAAATATATCAAGAAGATATTGAGGAAAATAATAGAGAAGCATAAATAGTGGCATGAGAAGTTATCGTTTGCTTTACTGGGATATCACACAAATAATCCGCACATCAACCGGGGTAACCCCCTATATGCTAATTTACGGTATAGAGGCCATCATTCCCGCTGAGGTAGAAATTCCCTCCCTAAAGATCATATAGGAAGCTGAGCTCGATGATGCAGAGTGGTGAAGAGTCGTTATGAGCAGCTGGCTATTATCGATGGAAATAGAATGAATGCAGTTTCCCATGGTCAACTTTATCAGAACAGAATGTCCAGAGCCTTCAACAAAAGAGTCAAGCCGAGACAGTTCACACTGGGGCAGCTAGTGTTAAAGAAAATTTTTCCACATCAAGATGAAGCCAAGGGGAAATTCTCTCCCAACTGGCAGGGACCATACGTGGTTCACCGGGTTCTAACAGAAGGAGCCCTCATACTCGCAGAAATGGATGGAGAAGTCCGGCCGAAGCTGATCAATTTAGATACAGTCAAGCATTACTATATTTAATCTTTATACTTTCCTCATATGATGTAATTTGAACTACGCCTGACCTGATTCCCGTTAAAGAGGGGATACGTAGGCAGCCCTATGGGTTCGGTCACAATTAAATAAAATTTTCATTTCCCCCTACGATTCAAAAGTGGGGCAGAATTTTGAGGAGGACCCTCAAAATTCCGAAATTGATTTCAGCCAATTATCGCTAGCAGCAGTTAGAAGCAGCAACCCATAAACTGGGGCAGAATTTTGAGGAGGACCCTAAAAATTCCGTAACAAGAAGGGTTGCAATGTCTTGAACCACGTCACAGTCGTTGGTTCATCTAAAGAAAACTATTCTTAATTATGTATTTATGTATGCCTTTACTAAATCATGCATGTCTATTACCAAAATTGCCTTGTTTAGCAACGCTATCCCAATGATGCGTACAATATCACTAGATCAAAGCCGAGCAGGTCAAGCAGAGCCAGCGGGGATACAAACTAACCTCCCCCCTTTACAAAACTCATGATTTTTCTTCGGATGTAGGCACTTGAGTTGCAAAATCGTCAATATACTATACACTCACGAGACTCACATTACTCAGAAATACAACTCTCAGAACCATTGCACTTACTCACAGCTGCTATCCGCACGCAGTGTCCCCAGTAGACACAGTATCCCCAGCAATCGCAATATCGCAATCCGCTATCAGCTAAGAAAATTCTATTATCATTTGCCCTTTTACTTCTTGCATAAGGCTACCATTCTACCTTCCGAGGTTAAGCTCTATCTCCATCTGCATTTCTTGTATTGCATAAGGCTACCATTCTGCCTTCCGAGACTAAACTCTATCTCCATCTGCATTCTTGCATTGCATAAGGCTACCATTCTGCCTTCCGAGACTAAGCTGTATCTCCATTTGCATTCTTGGATTGCATAAGGCTACTATTCTGCCTTCCGAGAGTAAGCGCTATCTCCATCTGCATTCTTACATTGCATAAGGCTATCGTTCTGCCTTTCGAGGTTAAGCTCTACCTCCATTTGCATTGGCTGAAAGATCGCCCCCTTATTTACATTCGCATCGGTTGAAAGATCGCCACCTTATTTACATTCGTATCGGTTGAAAGATCACCACCTTATTTACATTCGCATCAACTGAAAGATCGCCACCTTATTTACATTTTCATGGCTGAAAGACCGCCACCTTATTTACACTTGCACGGCTGAAAGATCGCCACCTTATTTACACTTGCACGACTGAAAGATCGCCACCTTATTTACATTTGCATTGGCTGAAAGATCGCCACCTACTGCATTGCATAGGCTAAAAGATTGCCAGACACTGCATCTCATGGGCTGAAAGATTGCCAAATTATCCAAAGGTGTCATTGTTCGTAGGCACCATTCTCATAGCCCGAGAATACCATTTTATGGCCTGAGGATCCCTTTTATCTTTTGCATAACATTATTCAAAGGCATCATTCTCATAGCCAGAGAGCATCATTTCATGGCCTGCAAATCCTTTATTATATGCTTCATGGCCTAGGACGTCATGGTCTAAGGACATCATCCTAACCGTCCAAAGTCAACTTTCATGGTCCAACGGGAATTTGCATCATGTTTAAATTTATGCACAATATATTCTTATATCGCTTACTTGTAGGTAAACCAGCAAGAAACGGCCACCTCGTCAGGAGCAATCCCGCTCCAGTTCCTGCAGCCCTGTCAGGTTCCAAACTATGCACCCCAACCTGAATATTGCCTCCGTTCTTGAAAATTTCCGCCGACGGATCCCGAACTACATACGACCCGATTCCTATAAAATCAGGAATATGTAGGCAGATCAGAAACCAATTACGGCCTAAGTCTTCTCGAACCATTTCGTTCGGTCAAAATTGGCCATCATATCTTTACCCGACAACCCTTTCATCCTTCCCGGGTAAAGAAGGGCAGTTTTTGATACCCAATTTTTCCCTGTATATTTTTAATATGCAAAATACTCTCAAAATAGCATGTATGTGCATATATAAGTATGTCCCAAGGTTTTACTATTTTTCTCTTAATTTTTAAAGATTTTTAAATCAATTTATTGCCCTATTTTATCAAGAAAAAACCAGTAATTATCCCCAAAATTATAATTTTGGGTGATTCATTTATTGTATTCTCACATTTATATTAAAATATAGCTAGCATAATTTTTGTATATTTTTACAAATTTATTTAGCATTTTTAAAACTAAATTGTATATAATTGCAATATTAGCCTCTTTCAAGATTTAATTGAAATTATATTTATAAAATTGACTCCAGTATTTTTAATTTGATAACTATGTATTATTAATCATTTTAGTACCTTTAATTTATTTCCAGAAAATATTTTACTATTTTTTATAAAATAAATAAGGGAAAACATGGCTATTTAAATGCTAGCCCATTCGCATTTCAATTTTATCCAGATTTGACACCCAAACTAAACCCAATTTCAAATCCAATTATCCTGACCCAATCCCAGTTTGAACCGACCCAAACCCAACCCTGTTAAACCGCCCCACCTACCCGATTAATCCAGGCCGTTGATCAAAATGATCAACGGCCACCAAACAGCCTTTCCTTTTTTTAATCCCGACCTACCCCCTAACCCTAACCATTTCACAACCCCAGCTGCCTCTGAATCCCTTTATCTCTCAATTCTCTCTCAACCCCCTCTCAAACCCTAGCTGCCTTCCTTCGCTTCCACCCTAAAATCGCCATAATCGATGGTTTCCAAAGTCATTAAAGGTCTGTACGTGCCTCCTACGACTCCTACATGCTCGACTACTATGGTTTCAAGGTCAGACCTTGAAGAAGCTTGGCCCAGACTTCGTTTCATTCGATTTCTATGGTTGTCTCCGACCTTGCTCTGGCCAGCCATGGTTATTCAAGCCTGATCTTGACTTCTCCTGCTTAGATCAATGACTTTCCAAGCCTTTCTCACCATATGGGTTCTTCCGAAACCCTAACCTTCGAGGTTCCTCTGATTCTTTTAGATTCTTTGTAGATTTGTGTTCTCTCTAAGATTTTAAACGTTTTCTCAAAGTTTCTTTCAAAACTTTACCTTCAAAACCTTTACCGTTTCCGACTTAGGGTTCTGTTAAGTCATTTCAAAGTTTTTCTGATTTTTAACATGTTCTACTATGTTTCTCGTGTTGACCTTCTACTGTGTTTCTTATGTTGATTCTTCTACCGGGTTTCTTATGTTGTTCTTCTACTGTGTTTCTTATGTTGATTCTTCTACTGTGTTTCTTATGTTGCTCTTCTACTGTGTTTCTTTATGTTAAAAGTCTTGGTTCTTTCTTAAGGTTTCTGATTTTATTTTCTTTGTTAATATTTTATTTTGCCGGATTCTCTTGTCTTTCATCTCTATACTCGATTGATGGTGAAAACCCTAAAATTTGGGGGTTCGTTCGAGTTTTGAGACTATTTGCTATGTGATTTGCTTGTTCCTCATCTCTGAACTTGTTTGGTTTCAAAACCCTAATCTCTTTGGACCTATTCGAGTTTCTGAAGTTGTTTCATCTACTGCTCGACTGAGTTTCAAAATCTTTGTTTCAACTTCTGTTGCTTCATGTGATTTTGATCTCCAGCTATCATTGAAACTCGACTGTATTTTCAGAAAGGTCTTTCTACTGGACCCTTTTGCATGTTTCTGATACTCTCCCTTTTCTCTATTAACCTATGTGACTGTCATGTGATTATTCTCTTTGTCATGAGTTCAGCCTCGCATGCCTAATATTATGCGCTCTTTTATATGCTAAATTTCCCTCTCAAAATAACCCTTTAATTATGGACTGATTTTAAACATCTTTGTGTAATTCTGATTGCACTCTTGTAATTGATTCTTTCCTTGTTGTATTGATTTCCCTGTTTCTTGGACCAATTTGAATGCTTTCCTTTGAACTTTCGACCCCTACCTTTTTTACTCAATTTGATTAATCCCCTTACCTTGATTACATTGGTATTGGATTCTTACAAACCTTTCCTTGATTAGAGTCTGGTGAATCTAGCCTCTATTACCTACTGTGTACTTGAGATACTTCCTTATTGGTCAATATTCAGCCCTATGTGATTTCTTTCCTTATTTAGCACTTGCATGTTACCTTTTGATTTTAACTCCTTAATTAAAGGAAGTTTTTATACTGATTGATTTTAATTGATACACAGTTCCATAATTATTTTCTTGCCTTATTTTTCTGCTTGTTTTCACATTATAAATACCTGGATTTTCATTAACACAACACATACAGACACTCTTAGTTTTCTGAACTCACACTCACTTTCAAAAAGCATTCTCTCTTGTTATTTGTATTGTGGCCTGCTTTCAAGTCCGGCTACTTGCTTTTATTGTACTTTGCCTCTTTGAAACTGGTATGTTCTGATTAAAATTTTCAGCAATCACAACAATGTGTTTACTTAATACTTTTACCTTCTTGTCTGTCCACTGCTTATGTATGTTTCAATACTTACTTTAGCATGCTGTAATTTCATTCTGCCTGTCCTGTTAGTTATCAATTTTGTAGCTATTTCCCAGTACCCTTTTCCCTTTTATTTACTTCCCTAGTTCTTAAAGTCATGTTTTTGCACTTGCACTCTCTCTTAGACTTTAAGTTCTGCCCCCCTCTTGTGATCTTTGCCTTGGGACCCCTTGAGCTCCCTCTAAACTTGGACACTTGAGGGTTGGCCCTTCCACACTGCACTTGTTCCCATTTTGGTGATACAATTTGGGTGTGAGCACTACCTGGAGTCCCATCGAGGCTCTTACGGAACTCTGACACACTCAAATTAGAAAAAGGCTTTGGATCAATGGCCTTTGAGTTGGTCTATCTTGCAACTCAGCGAGGAAGTCAGAATCAGGCTTCCTCTAGTTGTACTTTCATTTGTATTTTTGATGTAATTTTATTCATTCTGACTTGTAATAAGTTGTAATAAACATTTGGGGTTGGCTAGTGAAAAGGGGTGGGTTACTATGCATGCAAAGGGTAGAAATCATGCCTATAGGTTGTTCTAGTTCTGCATATTCAATTACATATAGAAACCATGCCTATAGGTTGTTCTAATTCTGCATATTCAATTACATATAGAAACCATGCCTATAGGTTGTTCTAATTCTGCATATTCAATTACATATAGAAACCATGCCTATAGGTCATTCTAATTCTGCATATTCAATCACATATAGAAACCATGCCTATAGGATCGTTCTGAATTCTGCATATTCAACTGCATTAGATACCATGTCTATATGTTTTTAAACAGCTTCTGCATTTAGATACCATATCTACAGGTTTTAAACAGCTTCTACATTTAGATAACATGTCTATAGGTTTCAAACAGTTCTGCACTTAGGTACCCCATCTATAAAGGTTTAAAATCAGTAACGCCTAGAAAGCATGTCTATATGAGTTTCTAAATGAATCTGATTCGCTTCACTCAATGTTAGATCTAAAATGAGTAATAATGGTTGTCATCATTTGCAGAACTTGTAATCAATTCGTTTAAATCCTGCTTCTCTTTAGTGATTTGAGTCCATCACTTAACTAGTTTAGCAAGTATGCATATAGGACTTTAAATAATTGACTCCAAGTTTTACTAGCTCGTCACCTTCTGAATTCAGTAGATATCATGCCTATAGGACCCTTGTCCAAACACCTAGGCATGCTTAAGAGTAATTAAACTGAATCTTCTTCTGTTAATAATTACAACCAGCAGGCAGGCCTGATTCAGACTTCTTATCTGAGTTACATGATAAACTGAAACTGTCTCAACAACCTCTTTTCACTCGTCTTTAATACCTTTTAAATCAGACCTAAACAGTATGTGTACGTCATGCTAATTGTATGTTTTCTTTGTTTAAGGAGGTATATCTGAGTCCCTGTTTGTTTATATGCTTTCCCCCAAAATGTGCAATATGTGTTTTGTATGTCGCCTTAGAGTTTTTACCTTTGAAACTACAAACTAAGCCTAATATCCCTCCCTTTGTAGGATTAATAGTCCTAAGTGCCTCCGGAACTGATAGGATTGGGACGGATAATAGCATGCAATAAGTAATCGAGACCAATCCGCACTTTAAATATCTTAACGAGGTGGGAAGGGTATATATGGATATGATGACCACGCGTTAATGTCACATGTAGCCCCTCATTGAGGAGTGATTACCGTACATTGTGTGGGATGATCCATATTTTTAATAAACCTAGGACCCCTCTCTTTATTCTTTATTTCTTTTCTTTTAGCATTTCAACTCTTTTTTTTAAAATCAGCTTGTTCTTTCAAACTTTGTTCACTTTTAAACCATTATGTGAAATCCCCTCTTATCTGAGCCTTATTTGCTTATATATTAATTGCACCCAAATTTACGATAATTGTCTAGCCGGGAACCACACTAGTGGATTCTGAGGGGTGCCTAACACCTTCCCCTTAGAATAATTTCAAGCCCTTACCCTATCTCTGGTTATTCAAATCAATCTCTTTTGGTGTCCTAATGCACCTTAAATCATTAGGTGGTGACTCTTCAAATGCAAACCCAATTCTCAAAAGGAATGAGTTGTCCCTAAAAATGTCATAAACCCGATTTCGCTCTAGAAAAAGGGGGCGCGACAGCTGGGTGGCAAAGTAAGCTCATAAGCCACCTCCCCAATACTCTGAAGCACCTCAAAAGGCTCAATGAACCGAGGACTCAATTCCCTTTCTTCCCAAATCTCATAACACCCTTCATGAGTGAAATATTTAATAGAACCTTCTCACCAACCATGTAGGACACATCTCGAAACTTCCTGTCACCATAACTCTTTTACCTCGACTGCGCTATATGAAACCTCTCCTGAATCGCCTTCACCTTTTCTAAAGCATCCTACACCAAATCAGTGTCTAATAGCCTAGCCTCACCGGGCTCGAACCAACCAACTGGAGATCTACACCGCCTCCCATACAAAGCCTCATATAGAGCCATCTGAATACTCGACTGGTAGTTGTTGTTATAAGCAAACTCTACAAGTGGTAGAAACTGATCCCATGACCCTCCGAAATCAATGACATAAGCATGTAACATGTCCTCCAATATTTGAATAGTGCGCTTGGACTGCCCGTCCGTCTGAGGGCAAAAAGTTGTGCTCAACTCAACCAGAGTACCCAACTCTCGCTGCAAAGACCTCCAAAACAGCAAAGTAAACTGAGTGTCCCTATCTGAAATGATGGAAACTGGGACACCATGCAAATGAACAATCTCCAGGATATAGATCTCTGCCAAACTCTCTGAGGAATAGGTAGTACACACAGGAATGAAGTGCACGGACTTGGTCAGCCGATCCACAATCACCCAAATTGCATTGAACTTTCTCAAAGTCTGTGGAAGTCCAACAACAAAGTCCATAGTGATCCTCTCCCACTTCCACTCGGGAATATCCATCCGCTGAAGCAAGCCACTCGGTCTCTAATGCTCATATTTCACCTACTGACAATTGAGACACCGAGCTACAAATCCCACAATGTCTTTCTTCATTCTTCTCCACCAATAATGCTGCCTCAAATCCTGATACATCTTCGCGCACCAGGATGAATGGAATACCGCGAGCTATGGGCCTCCTCCAGAATCAACTCCCGAAACCCATCCACATTGGGCACACAAATCCGGCCATGCATCCTCAATACCCTATCATCGCCAATGGTCATATCTCTAGCATCATCATGCTGAATTCTGTATCTAAGGACTAGCAAATGTGGATCATCATATTGGCGCTCCCTGATGCGATCATATAAGGAAGACCGAGAAACCACACAAGCCAATACCCGACTGGGCTCCGAAATATCTAACCTCACGAACCGATTGGCCAAGGCTTGAACATCAACTGCAAGAGGTCTCTCCCCAACTGGGATATATGCCAAACTCCCCATACTCACTGGCTTCCAGCTCAAAGCATCGGCCAATCCTTAAGCAACTCCAACAATCTCCGCTGCCTCAAATTAAGATCTTTTTGCTTGAACAAATGCTGAAAACTGTGATGATCAGTTAACACCTCACAAGACATGCCATACAAGTAATGCCTCCAAATTTTCAACGCGTGAACTATGGCAGCCAACACCAGATCATTAACGGGGTAGTTCTTCTCATAGGGCTTCAACTGACAAGAAGAATAAGCAATAACTCTACCCTTATGCATCAATACACAACCAATCTCAACTCTCGAATCATCACAATACACGGTATATGAACCTGAAGCTGATGGCAAAACCAACACTGGAGTTGTGGTCAAGGCTGTCTTGAGCTTTTGGAAGCTCTGCTCATACTCGTCCGACCATACAAATGAAGCACCCTTATGAGTCAACTTGGTAAAGGGCGATGCGATAGATGAGAATCCCTGAAAAAACCGGCGATAATAACCCGCCAAACCAAGAAAGCTACGAATCTCTATGGATGGGGACGGTCTAGGCCAACTCTGAACCGCCTCTATCTTCTTCGGATCAACCTAAATACCCTCGCTGGACACTACGTGCCCTAAGAAAGCTATTGAACTAAGCCAAAAATCACATTTGGAGAACTTTGCATAAAGCTTCTCCTCTCTCAATCTCTGCAACACAACTCTTAAATGCTCTGCGTGCTCCTCCTGACTGCGTGAATACACCAGAATATCGTCAATGAAGACTATGACAAATGAATCGAGATAAGGCCGGAACACGTTGTTCATCAAATGCATGAATGTTGCTGGGGCATTGGTCAGCCCAAAAAACATCACCAAGAACTCATAATGACCATATCGGGTCCTAAAAGTCGTCTTAAGAATATCCGAGTCCATGATTTTCAATTGGTGATAACCTGAACGGAGATCAATCTTGGAGAACACCCTCGCTCCCTGAAACTAGTCGAATAAATCATCAATGCGAGGCAAAGGATACTTGTTCTTAATTGTTACCTCGTTCAATTGCCTATAATCAATGCACATTCTCATTGCGCCATCCTTCTTCTTCACAAACAGAACTGGCACACCCTAAGGTGACACACTAGGCCAAATGAACCCTTTATCAAGGAGTTCCTGAAGCTGTTCTTTTAATTCCTTCAACTCCGCTGGTGCCATACGATACGGCGAAATAGAAATGGGCTGAGTGCCCAGCACCAGGTAATTACCAAAATCAATATCCTTGTCCGGGGGCATGCCCGACAGGTCTGGAGGAAACACATCGGGAAAATCCCTCATAACTGAGACAGAATTAATACTGGGAGCCTCAGCTCCGACATCCCTCACAAACACTAGATATGAAAGACAACCCTTCCCAACTATACACTGGGCTTTCAAGAATGAGATCACTCTACTGGGAACATAATCAGTCACACCTCGCCACTAAATCCGTGGCACACCCGGTATAGCCAATATGACTGTCTTAGCATGATAGTCCAGAATAGCACGATACGGAGATAACCAATCCATACCCAAAATGACATCAAAATACATCATGCTTAATAGTAATAGATCCACTCGGGTCTCCAGACCCCCAATAGTCACCACACACGACCGGTAGATATGGTCTACAACAATTGTATCGCACACCGGGGTAGATACATGAACAGGTAAAGAAAGAAACTCACGAGGCATACCCAAATAACGAGCAAAGTATGATGACACATAAGAAAAGGTGGAACCGAGATCAAATAATACAGAGGCATCTCTGTGGTAGACCGAAACAATACCTGTAATAACAGCATCTGAAGCAATAGCATCGGGTCTGCTCGGAAGTGCATAGAAACGGGTCTGACCACCACCTGATCGACCTCCCCGTCTGGGGTGACCCCTAGCTAACTGGGCGGGTGGTGGTGAATTAACTGGCGCTAGAGCCAATGACTGATTCACCCGCATGCCTCAAATTGGAACCAACATAGCACATAACCGTATAATCGACTAATTAATAGTGGACTCCCCCACTTGGCTCGAAGCCATAGACCAAAACATACATAGTAACTCATAATGCATATACTTTATTGCTGCCATAATACCAAAGTGAGATTAAACTCAATCTGTCATAAGCTCGTGAAACACAGACCATCTGGTACTTTATATCTTCTGTAAATCTCGCATTCACTCTCATAGTAGTCAAGCCTACTCTCTTGAGCAACCCAAATTCACATTGTAAAACATATATTTCCCTGGAGAGATCTTACAATAAATGACACAAGGGATTACGCAAACTTCAGAACAATCCGCAGGAGATAATCCCACATGTTTTGCCTCAACCTAACATTTTTGTATACCTTCCACCGTCATAAGCATTACGCAGTCACTTAAACTTCCTGAGTCTGAACTCAGACCGCAACATGAAATTTACTCCACTCCCAACTAGGAAACATGGGAAGATTCTTCACATACCCATAACTCGGGGCTATACCTCAAGTCAAGATGAAAATCGAGCACCTAATAGTCCTCTTATCCTCCAACAAACCCTTTTCATCGCTTCCAAATCACATGAATACATCTCGCAGTCACATCACACTCATCACGTAACTATCCAGTCATCACCTCCCTTAATAGGGACACAACAGAATATATGGATCCAGAAACACGTGCTCACGAAATCAATATCTCAGGGCACAAACTATAGGCAAAAATCCGGCCTCGAGTCCTCCAGACTGGCCCAACATCAACGCATAGAGATCACATCTCGCCCCTCGATTAGGGAATCATAAGCCATCGATGCATATCTGATACCAAGCGCTCATGCGCGTATACGAATGCGTGGAAGGGATTCAGAGAGTTACTTTTCAAGCTGAATCAAGGACGCACGATAAGAATTCAAGAATGTGAAATTGTTCCTAAAGGTTCTGCAGCCTCTCGAGGATAAATACAGACGTATCTGTACCGATCCGCAAGACTATACTAAACCTGCTCATGACTCATGAGACCTATGTAACCTAGTCTCTAATACCAACTTTTCACAACCCTAAACCCGAACCCGGTCGTGATGGCACCTCTCGTGAAGACAAGGCCAGCTAACTAGTCCCAATTCAATTTTTAAACAGTTAAACATTAATAAATAGTCTAAGCATGAGTAAATAAACCAAAGACTAAGAAAAAGATTTTATAATGTGCGAAATACAGTCCAAACACAGCCCGATACCGGGGTGTCACAAGTCACGAGCATCTACTAGGGTCTAAATACAACTGAAAAGTCTGAAATGTACAAAATATAGACTAATAAAATAAAGTGGGAGAAAAGCAGTGCTGTGAACGCCGGTAGCTACCCTGCTAAACTCCGATGACTCTGCCTCCGGTCAGCCAGTACCCGTTACGGGGTTCAGAAATACCTGAATCTGCACAAAAGGTACAGGAAGTAAAGTGAGTACACCAACTCAGTGAGTAATAATCATAACTAAAGTCTGAATGGTAAGAAATCACGAAAAGTGCATCAACGTGCTGTATATAAGTAGTACAAAACCAGTAAAAAAGCAGTGAAGCTGAAAAATCTCTTAAAAACATCTTAGCTCAGTTTGACTTCTTTGAAAATGACTTTTCAACAGTTATGCAAATAAATGTCAAACAATTAGTACAAATAAGCACAGAAAATCCACCCCTCGGGCACAAATACATAATTAAACAAGTAAATGACAGGAAAATAAGAAAGATAAGCACATAAGGTTCGCCCCTCGGGCACAGTGTCAACAATCCGCCCCTCGGGCAATATCTCAGAATAATACCAGCCCCTCGGGCAATCACATAGAACAATATCAGCCCATCGGGCTATATCTCACATCACAATGGGTACCCGCGCTCACTGGGGGTGTGCAGACTCCTGAGGAGCCCCTTACAGCCCAAGCGCAATATCAAGCCACCTCGTGGCATCATAAACAGGCTCTCGACCTCATATCAATATCAATAAGCCACCTTGTGGCGTACATATCTCAGGCCCTCGGCCTCATAATCAAATCAGTGTATCACCATTGTGGCGTGCAACCCGACCTAGAAGATATCCTCACAACACAGGCCCTCAGCCTTACTCAGTCAAAAATCACATAATCCTCTCGAGCAACAGTAAAACAGTGTTTCTCAGCCCAAAACATCATTTAAATATCATTTAAGTATTAAAACTGAGTGAACATGGCTGAGTTTTGAAAAACAGTGTAAAATAACATGACTGAGTTCAAGTATAAAGTCAAAATAGTGAGACTATATCAACAAAAATCCACGAAGGGTTCAAATAGTTGGCACGAAGCCCAAATATGGCATTCAGCCCAAATAATGATGATAGCAAATAGATTTCAGTCAAATATACCGTAAAATCATCAATTGGGATGGACCACGTCACAATCCCCAATAGTGCACGATCCAACGCTCGTCATCAAGCGTGTGCCTCACCTCAATATAGAACTACGATGTGCAATCCGGGATTTCAAACCCCCAGAACATCATTTACAAACATTACTCACCTCGATCCGGTCCAAACTCTAGCCCGCGATGCCTTGCCCGCATGAATCGACCTCCGGATGCTCCAAATCTATCCACAATTAGTACATAATTATTAAAATATGCAAAGGGAACGAAGCCCACTCGAAAATATCCAATTTTACATCAAAATCCCGAAATTGCTCAAACCCGCCCCCCGGGCCCACATCTCGGAATTCGATAAAATTAACATCAATGGAGTCCTCATCCTCACACAAGTCTATACATATCAAGAATATCAAAATCGGACTTCAAATGGCCCCTCAAATCTCCACTCAAAGGTTTCTTAATCTCAAGCCCTAATTAACCATTTTTGCTACTGATTTTTCCATGGATTTCAAGCTTACAATGATAGAATTCATCATAGAAACAAGTTTAGGGACCAAAAATCTTACCTCCATGAAATCGTCTTGAATTCCCTCTTCAATTAGCTCTCCCAAGCTTCAAAATCGCGGAATAGCCCTTTTAAATCATTCTGCCCAGGCATAAACATCTTTCTTCGCGAACGCGGTCAAAGCCTCGCGTTCGCGAAGCACAAAATTAATTTGACCAAATTTCCTTCACCGCGAACACGTCCTACCATTTGCGAACGCGAAGACTTGGCTCCTTAACCCAGCGCGAACATGACTCCCTTTCCGCGAAGGCGAAGAACAAATAAATCCTCAAACTCAGCTGCTCATTTCCCCTACGCGAACGCGGAGCATCCCTCGCGAACGCGATGCACGACGAACCCAGACGTTCACGAACGTGGAGCTTCCCTCGCGAATATGAAGGCTAAAATCTCCACCTAACCAGCTAACCCTTCACGAACGCGAGAGCCTACTCGCAAACGCGAAGGCCAAATGCCTGCAGCACTGAACAGAAATTTTTCTGAAACTTTGCAAAATATCAAATGGTCCGATTGACCACCCGAAACTCACTCGAGGATCTCGGGACCTCAACCAAACATGAAAACATATCCCATAACCTCATTCAAACTTGTTCTAACCTTCGGAATGCTCAATACAATATCAAAACACCAAATTCGCATCGGATTCAAGCCTAAGAATTCCAAAACCTTCTAAATTACGCTTTCGATCAAAAACCCAACCAAACCACGTCCGAATGACCTAAATTTTTGCACACACATCCCAAATGACATAACAAAACTACTGCAACTTTCGTGACCCCTATATCAAAATCTCACCTATCAACCGGAAAACGCCAAAACCTCAATTTTGCCAATTCAAGCCTAAACCTTCCACGGACTTCCAAAATGCATTCCGGTCATGCTCCTAAGTCCCAAATCATCCAACGGATCTAACCAAATCATAAAAATTCTGATCCGAGATCATATACAAACAAGTCAAATCTTGGTCAAACCTTTCAAATTTCAAACTTCAACTGAGGATTGTTTCTTCCAAATTCATTCCGATTACCTTGAAAACCAAAACTAACAATTTACATAAGTCATAATACATCACACAGGACAAGTCACACTCGAGAACTGACGAGCAAAGTGCAAAAGCTCAAAACAATCGGTTGGGTCGTTACATTTTCTAACATAGGGTCTCCACTCCCTAGTTGATTTGATCTTAAATGCAGGGTACACCACTCCCTGATATCATGGCTAACATAGGGAACAACATTCCCTCACCGCATTTCCCCAATATAAGGTACACTAATCCTTAGGTTAGACACCACTTAGACAATCACAGTACACCATTCCCAATGAATCATATTTTCCCAAGGTACACTAATTTCGACCTTTTATTGCTTTAAATAATGAAGTAGTATAGAGTTTTGTTATAAATAACTCGAGAACTTTTCCTATTGAAAACTGGGACAGAAAATTTTGTTTGTTTGTTTGTTTTGGTGTCTGAGTAGGTTTTACCTCGAGGCACGGGGTTCGAGATGACCAAAAGAAGACATCTCCATCAAAACTAAAGAAAAGAAAAGAAAAAGAAGTGAATCCAAAATGCAGAAGTGGATGAAAAGATGTGGACTTCTCAAGACATGACTGAAGTCACGAGCATTGCATGTCCCACATTAATCAGAAGAAGCCATAGAAGAATGAACTAACACATTTGCAGCTAGCAAGCATCAAGGTTCAAATCAAAGTCTGCATGAAGAACCATTCAAGACTCAAGATCAAGCTTCAAAAGACTTATAGATAGGAATCTTGTAACTCATAGTTGATATGCTTGTTTAGTTCCATTAGATTTTGATTTTGATGTAATAACAGGACCACAGACCGAAGCCTCAACGGAACCTAACTCGACTCTCGAACTTACCATTTCATTACTCTCTCAGAATACACTGACCTGATTCCTTTATACCCAAGGATATGTAGGCAACCTCTGAAGCAAGGTCCGGTCAAACTTTTTTAAAAAGAATGTGTCTCATGGAGTGTCGGGCATAAACATTTTACCCCACATAGGAAATTACTCCTGAACAATAGTCCAAAAATAATTTTAATTGCTTTTATAGAATTTTAGGAATTGTTTTTATTTGATTTACATTTATTCACATTGTTCATGCATATTTAAAAATGTTTTAAATTATAAAAATCATCAAAAATATTTTTATCTTTCATTTAGTGTGTTAATTTCATTTAAGAATTAACCATAGCTTAAAAGGATGATTAAAACAAAAATCACAAAAAATACATATTAGCTTTAATAAATTAGTTAAAATGCTAATTAGGTCGTTTTGGCAAAACAAATTCAATTAGATGTAATGTGGCTATTTTTTGAAAGATAAAATAAAAGAGGAATAAGGTCTATCGTTTCTTGTTTCAAATTGGCCCAGTTTCAGCGGTCAAAAAATTACACCAACTCAACCCCCATCTGCTCAACCCTCCTGGCCCAATATCTCTCTCTTCACTTACTTAGTAGACCCTTTCTCTGAAGAAAAACCCTAGAGCTCTATCACCCCAAAAAGTTGCGCTACTCCTTCCTCTAAGAACCAAAAACGCAGCAGCCCTCTTCTTCCTAAAAATGATAGCATTTTCTCATCATTTTTCAGCCACAAAAGACCCAGAAGCTCACATTTTAAAATACCCAAAACCAGCCATCTTTTTCACCACCCCAAACACACTTAAAAATCATGAAAATTTCATGAAACCGTTGACTAAAGCTCCAAAAATACCCTTAAAGTACCTCTAAAAAATAGCTTCATTCTCCTCCTCAAACCCAGCTGATTTTTCATCAATTTTTTCAACTACAAAAATCAGCCAAAACCTCCATTAAAACACACCTGAAAATTGCTCCAGAAATAGCTCATTTTCTCTACCCAAAACTACATCAAAACTGCCCTTAAACCACCCAAAAATGCCCTAAAATCCATCCTTGAAACAGCCCCAAATGAGCTGCCAATTCCAGCTCAAAATAGCCCCAAAACTCACCAAAACACAGCTTAAATTACTCCCTAAAAGTAGCTCAATAACAGTCCAAAATTCCGTAAAAGCATCTTGAAATTAAGCCCCAAACTCCCCAAAATACAGCTCCAAAAAAACCCCAAAACCACCATGAAACAACAACACAAAACATCACTAACATACTATCAGAAATCATCTTTAAAGTGAGGTGTCGTTCGAAGTTGTCGGGTTCGTCGAAGTCCTAGTCTACAGATTGTTTTAGGATTGTGATTTGGGAGCTCCTCTTTCATTGTGAATGTGATTGTTTATATGGGTCCACCAAGTCTTAGAGTACCTAGTCCTCTACAAGTTTCTGCTGAGAGCACTTAGTAAAGTAGTAAGTAAATAAGGCAGAGGATTTTTACATTGAAAAATCCCGCACAAGGGGATCAAAAAACCACGACCTACACCTGTAGGCTTTTAACTTTACTAACCTGTAATCTTACCTATTATAAGCCACTTTACAATTCTTTTGATTGCAAAGGATTTACTCAACTAACTTGTGGTACCTTTACCACAAGCCACTTTGTGACTATCCTAGTTACAAAGGCTTTTTCTAACTTGTGGTGCTATCACCCCAAGCCACTTTGCAACACTACGATTACAAAGACTTTTCTTTATGACTAAATCGAGTCACAACCTAAACTCAGCGAGTTTGAGGATTTACAAGAGGACTCCTAATCAGTATGCTTCTAAGTAAGCGATTTAGGAGATATACTAAGTACAATAACAAGGTTACAACTCAACTAGGACAACAATCAATCAATCTTTTAGGAACTGGTCCATAGTGGCGTTCAACCTTGTTCTTCAAGCTTGAGTGGATGATGAGTTTTCTGTTTTTGCAAAAGCTTTAATGAGAAATAGAAACCTTCCAGTGATGTCTTTGTCTGAAGTTTCATCGGGTATATCTTGATCACATCACTTGAGGTGATGTGAGTGCTTTGTTTGGTCAAAGAGTAAGTGGGCTAACAGTGTATTGCAGTGCAGCAGAAACAGTGCCGTCAGTCACTTCAGTTCCAGCGGTGTCCACATGACTTTGTACTGCTACATAGGAACCACAGGAGCACCAGGTCCTTGATTTTTTCTTAGCTCCTGAATCTGTAGTAGTTCATCCTTAGCTGGAATCCGTTTAAGTTTGCAGCAATCCAAGTAGGTCAGGTTCCCTATCTAGTTCTTATCAATAAGTTTGTTAGATCATCAAAATACAAGGCAAGAGTATTTAAGATCTATCAATTTCCCCCTTTTTGATGATGAAAAACGTAAACAGTTATAAGATCAGAATTAAGGCAGCAGAGAGCAGTGTCAAAGAGTTTCCCCTGAGACAATGCCTTTATATATAAAGAACCAGTTCCCCAATGTGATTCCCCATGAGTCCATATTAATCTTCCCCTTTTTGGCATCATTAAAAAGAATAAAAGCACAAAGAAGTCCAGCCAAGCTAATGCATGCCACATATGTGCACACTAGCATGAGAAAGAACAGAATGCAAAGAGAAAGTAATAGACAAAATAAAAGAGGATTTAGATTAATAATAGTTTCATATGCCCCTTCCTTTGAAAAAGAAAGAGGCAGCATTGGGACTTGATCATGGGAGCAGTAGTAGTAGTACATCCCAACCACAACGAAAAAACAATAACAAAAAAATATCCACCGATCATCAACAGAAAAAAAAAGAACACATCCAGATAATTGGTTACTGAGGGGAAACTTAGGGGAACTAGGAGGAAAAGGCTTGGAAGCAGCGGCAAGTGTTAGGAGAACAAGGTCTATTCGAGCATTTCCCGACTTTTGCTAGTTGAGCAGTTCCACTTTTAGGTTCTCAACTTGCACCCTAAGGTCAGCATTTTCTTGAGTCAAATGGATCACCTCAGCATTCGACATGGGAACCGCTCGATCTTGGTGGCCTTCCAGGATGGTATTCCTGGCCTTCAGTCGACGTATCTCCTCAGCTGCGCTGTTTTGGGAATTGATGAGCTGAGACACAGTTGAAGTGATTCCTACACCTCCTATACTTCTCAATACACTCGCACTCTTCCAAGGTTGTCTGTGAGAATGTCTGCTTGCGGGTCCCTACTTTACATGTTCCCAGTGGAGCCTCAAAGTAATTGAACACTTGCGTGAGCAAGAATCTATAGGGAAGCCCGTGATTGCCATCTTTGAAATCAACCACTTTCTGCATGTGCTCAATCATTATGGCAGGCAAACTCACAGGGTTGAAACAGTCCAATTGCTCCATTAAGAATAAATTAGATATGGAAGTGATAGATCTCCTTTCTGTTCGACGCAACAGGACTTTGTTCACCAGTTCAAACAACAACTGGTAGACGGGAAGCAGTGCTTTCTTATAAACCTGGTCCCCCTTTTGATTAGAGTTATCTTTCACAACTGCATTTCGGAAGTTGTATTGACAAACATCTCTCACACTAGACACCCCAACAGTAGCAACTTGCAGAATTTCCCCAAATAATTTCACGTCAAAGACAATATCTACCCTATTTACTAAAGCACACACATGGTCAGTATCCACTGGAAAGAGACTGGCAAAGAATCTCTTGACCTCCTTCTCATACACTTTAGGAGTGTCAATGTAGAACAGACGCGTTCATTGCTGAAACTCCACCATTTCTAGAAGTTGCTGCATTCCTGCCATCTCAGAGATTGTTGGGTCAAACATGCGACCCATCAAAACCTTTTGATGCCTTAGTCGCTCAGATCCAAGGCAGAAGTCGCTTCTAGATTTCTTCCCAGAATTGGGTTCTTCAAATGTTTCCCATTTGCGTTTCCTATGTTTTTCTCCACTAACTTTACCTTTCCCCTTGGACTTGACAAGAATATCTTCATCACTCACTGCCTCTTTTGTCTTGGTCTAAGAAGTAGATCCTTTTTCTATGGAGACAGACTCAACCTTTTTCGAGGACCTCCTAACAAAGGAACCAGGTTCCTCAGGGGTTCCTTCCTCCACCACAACGACGGGGATAGCTTCATCACTTACAGGGCCACCATTTTTTACCAACTTTCTCCTTTTCTTTTTACTACTTTTCTTGCTCTTTTGAAGTGCGGAATCGTAGGCTGCTTTGACTTGAAGCCTGGTAGTAGGCCGCTTACTTTCAAACTCAAGAGTGGTAACAACCCTGCGCTGACTCAAGAATGCATCTAGGGCCACATTGTCCAGGTCTTCTTCATCACTAGACCTCATTTCTGATACTTGAATATTTAGGGGCACAACATTGAAAGCAGGTACAACATTATCCTGGGGATGAGAATCCTTACCTAGGTCCTCCGGAGAGGGATGATGTTCCTCATGAAATGCCCCAGTAGTGTATACTTTTGCATCCCCTTCAACAGCCAGAAGGGTCCCTTCTACCCACATGCTTTGTGACTCTTGCCTCTGAGAAATAACTTCATGCAGTATGCTATCAACAGATACGACAAACACAGTCTTTTCTTCCTCAACAGGTGCTTCCACGACCATGGAGTTGACGGTAACGATGGCGGAGCCTTTTGTGAAGTCAGTATTTTCACCTTGTTTTCTAATTAAGGTTTTACTGGTGTGGGCATCAGAAGACGTTGAGGATGGAATAGTGGTTTCAGGAGTTTCAGAGTAGGGAGGAGGTTGGGAAACTAGGTAAGGAGTGATTGTAGTAGTGGAGGTGATAGAGGGTAACACGAACTCAGTGAAGGGGGGAGGTTCCATGGATGGGTCGGAGGTTTTCTCAGCCATTGGAGGTGTGATTATCCTTCCTTTTTTGGTGAATCTAGAATAGGGCTTATGGTTAGGAAGAGCATATGAGAGGGGTCTTTAAATGGAGAGGACAATTATGAAGTGAGAAGAATAGGTACCGGTTCTGAAACGGCAGTTGGGCATACAGAATCGTGATGTTTTAGAGGGAGATGGAATGTTTTGAATTGAAGAGATGTGACAGTCGGATCTAAAAAGTTAATGACATGGCAGTTGTATTTTGTGCCTTTTAAGACGTGTATTAAAAGATGTACAGAACTACTAACCTTTAGTACAAGAACCTGGTTCTTGTGAAACATTTTCTTCAAGCCCTCCTTCATTAATCCTCTTTTATCAGTCATGTATTGCATCTACTGCTTCTATGCTTATCATGCGTGTTTACCTGCAACGGTATTGAAGTTAGTTAGGCAGGGCCAGAAATCACTTTCAACCTATTATTTCTTAATAACTCTAGCCAACTCAAAAAGTGATCAGGTTCTTAGTTTGGCCTAAAAAAGTCCCAACTTTACTCTGTTTCTTTCGAACTGTTCCCTACTTAGTGCCTTGGTAAAAATGTATGCAATTTGATCTTTAGTGCTGCAGAACTTCATGCATATCAAACCTTTCTCCACATTATCTCTCAGAAAATGATGTCTCGCATCAATATGTTTGGTCCTTTTATGTTAGAATGGATTCTTTGCCATGTTGAGTGCACTGGTGTTGTCACGTAGGAGAGGCACACTCTCAGTGAGAACTCCAAAATCCTCCAGTTGCTGCTTGATCCACAGAAGCTGAGCACAGTAGGATGTTGCAGCCACATATTCAGCTTCAGTTGTTGAAAGAGCCACCGAATTTTGCTTCCTTGTACCCCAAAAGATAAGACATGATCCTAAGAAGTGAGCCATCCCAGAAGTACTTTTTCTATCCACAAGATAACCTACATAGTCTGCATCAGTATACCCAATTAGATTAAAATTGTCACCTGATGGATAATATAGCGCCAGGTCCTGCGTGCCTTTGAGATATCTCAATATTCTTTTAGCAGCCTTCAAGTGAGACTCCTTGGGGTTGGATTGAAACCTTGCACACGCTGAAAACAATATCAGGTCGATTGGCAGTGAAATAGAGAAGAGACCCAATGATGCCTCTATATATTGTTTGATTCATAGGAGATCTTGTTTCATCCATGTCCAGACGAGTGGCAGTTGCAATGGGAGTGTCTATCACCTTTGATGCTTCCATGTCAGACCTCTTCAAGAGTTCCTGGATGTATTTTTGCTGACAGATGGAAGTACCTTTTGGGGATTGTTTTACTTTAAGACACAAGAAGAAATTTAATTCCCCCATCATGCTCATTTCAAATTCACTCCCCATAAGTTTTGCAAATTCTTCACATAGAGAGTCAGTTGTTGCTCCAAAGACGATATCATCAACATAGACCTGAACAATGAGTAGGTTCCTTCCTCGTTTCTTTAAGAAAAGAGTGTTGTCAATCTTCCCTCTCTTAAAGCCATTTTCTAAGAGAAATTTTGACAATATTTCATACTACGCTCGAGGAGCCTGCTTTAGCCCATACAGGGCTTTGTCCAATTTGAACACATACTCAGGGTGCTCATGACTTTCAAACCCAAGAGGTTGCTTCACATAGACTTCTTCCTTAAGTAGTCCATTCAAGAATGCACTTTTGACATCCATTTGGAATAGAGTGAATTCCATATGAGAAGCAAAGGCGATCAGAATTCTGATGGCTTCCATGCGATCCACTGGAGCAAAAGTTTCATCATAGTGAAACCCTTCCTCCTGATTGTAACCTTGAACCACTAGCCTAGCCTTGTTCCTTGTGGTAATTCCATGCTCATCGAGCTTGTTTCTGAATACCCACCTGGTTCTTATAATGGTTCTATTTGGGGGTCTGGGTACCAGGTGCCACACACCGTTTCTCTCAAACTGATGCAGCTCGTCTTGCATGGCTGTAATCCAATCTGCATCTTTTAGGCTTCCTTGATGATTTTGGGTTCTATCTGGGAGAGAAAAGCTGAGAAGGCAAGTGAATTTCTAGCTCTTGACCTGGTTTGGACTCCGGAATCTAGAGGAGTGATTATGTTGTCTATGGGGTGAGAACTTTGATGTCTCCAGTTAGATGATTGGGGTTCATTCTGAGAAGAAGAAGGTATGTTTGGCTGATTTTCCTCTATCCTTCTCTCAGATGCAAGTGGAGTTCCCTGAACTGCATCAACCACTCTTTCTTCAGCTTCAATGGTTGTAATTGAAGTGCTTGGTTCGGTAGATGATGAGGCAGCGTTGTTTTCATTTGCCTCCTTCATTTGACTCATCATATCTGCCTTTCTGTTTGTCATGTTAATGACTTCACCAGGAACAAGTAAGGGTTCTTGTTACGACCCCGGTTCGCCCTCCGTGAACCATCGCGATGGCACCTAGTCTCTACAACTAGGTAAGCCTAATTTGCGGAAGAAAAAGCCAAAATTTGCAGAAGTAAACAATTTAAAACAGAAATAAAGCAGTAACAATGTTTAAATGTGCCGCTTGGTATACACCATGTTTAACTCTCAATATCAAACATAAATCCAAGACCCAGAAACCAATGAATCACAAGCTAAGAAATGAAATACTACATAGCTCTAACTCTGGAATTTCTAATAAAGAATAGAAAAATACAGAAGGGCTAAATACTAAAGGCGGGAATAGAAAGGGACTCCTTGGTCTGCAGACGTGGCAGATGTACCTCGGAGTCTCTAAGAAGTCGCCTCCCTCAACGATAGTAGGCCTGAGTAGAAGTACCTGGATCTGCACATGAAAAACATGTGCAGAAGAGGAATGAGTACACCACAGCAGTACTCAGTAAGTGCCAAGCCTAACCTCGGTTGGGTAGTGACGAGGAAGGTCAGGACCCTACTGAGGTTAAATAAAATATAAAGATCAACAGTATAGAACGAAATAGTATAAATGAGTACAGCAGTAAAATAACACAGGTATAATAGAACAGCAACAACTATACAGAACAAGGTAAACATGGAAAGGAAATACAGCTTAGCATCGATAGTAACAATCGGGGATCTCCCAAGATACCATCCCGTAGTCCCATCTTTACATATCCAGTGAATCTTCAGGATACCGTCCCGTAGTCCATCAAATATATATGTCCGAAGGATCTCCCCGGATACCGTCCCGTAGTCCAACTCATGCTGCGCGGGATCTACCAAAATCTCATTCTGTAGTCCCAAATGTAAATACCTAATACTGGGGGAATCTACCGGGTGCATTCCCGTAGTTCCATATCACTGTGCAGGGGGATTTACCGGGAATCTAATTCGTAGTCCCAAAGTAAATATGTAGGGAGGATCTACCGGGAATCTAACCCATAGTCCCAAAATAAACAGACAAGGAGGAGCTACCTGAATCCCACATCCGTAGTCCCAAAATAAATACACAGCAGCAACAAGAAGATAAACAGAAATAGCAAACTTCATATTAAGGAAATAAGTGATTCTAGCCTAGCATGCTGCACAGAATTTAAGTAAGGCAGGTTGGATCATATAAATCAGTTAAGTCACTTAAACATGTTTTCCTAATCTAACAACAGGCTTAATAGTGCAAGTAATAGAAATAGGAAGGAAACATGCTAGTAATTACTTAAAGAAAATCGGATTTCCAATAATTTGCACAAGTACGCACTCATCACCTCACAAACAAGGTATTTCAATTATCAAATATACCAATCCTAAGGGGAAGGTCTCCCACACAAGGTTAGACAAGCCACTTACCTCGAACCAGCTCAAAATCAACCCAACACCACGTCTTTGCCACGAGTACTCGACTCCAAATGGCCCAAATCTATTCAATTAAATTGCATAACTTAAATAACACTTCAATTAACTGATTCTATAATTAAATTCTAAGCTAATACGCAAAATTATGTAAAATGACCGAAATGCCCCTCGGGCCCACGTCTCGGAATCGGGTGAAATTTACATTTTCAAAAACCTCGTACTCTCACGAGTCTATTCATAATAAGAATACTAAAATCGGAGTCCAAATGACCCCTCAAATCTTCATTTAAATGTTTTTTAAACTCAAGCCCTAATTACCCTTTTTTCCCAAATTTCTCACCATTATTTAAGTCTTTAATCATATGAAAACGAGTTATAAAGCCAAGAACGTTACCTCCAAGTGATTCCCCTTTGTTCTCCTCAAAATTCCCTCTTAGAAGATTCAATCCCGGATGAAAATGGTGGAAGAATTGCTTAATTTTGCAAAGGCAACTATTTATATGTTCTGCCCAGCGTTTACCACATTTGCGGCCCTGGGACCGCATCTGCGGACAAAACATCGCATTTGCGACCCTCACTAAAATGCCAGCTTCCGCATCTGCGGACCCTTAACCGTAGGAGCAGTTCCGCTTATGCGAGCCTCACACCGCATCTGTGGTTTCTGAAGAATCAACCCAAAGCCGCTTCTCCGACCCTTTAGTCGCATCTGCGGTCCCCAAGCCACTGATGCGAAAATACCAGAAGCACCAATGTTACAGCTACTGCAAAACTTCTTCAACCTTCCCGTCAACCATCAGAAATTACCCCGAGGTCCCCGGGACCTCAACCAAAAGCACCAATATCACCTAATATCTTATTCAAACTTGTACTAATCCTTAAAACGCCTAAAACAACATCGAAACCTCGTATTAATCAAGGATTTAAGCCTAAGAACCCCAAATTTCCTCAAAATATGCTTTCGATCAAAAACCCAACCAAATCATCCCGGAATAAACTGAAATTTTGCACGCACATCCCAAATAACATGACGGAACTACTGAAACTCTCGAAATTCCATTCCGACCCTCGGATCAAAATCTCACTATCGGACCGGAAACTCTAAAAACTCAACTTACGGCATTTCAAGCCTAAATTAGCTACGTACCTTCAAAACATACTCCGAACATGCTTCCCACTCTGAAATCACCCAATGGAGCTAACGGAACCATCGGATTTCCATTCCAAGGCCGTCTTCACACTGTTCTGACTACAGTAAATTTTCCAACACTTAAGCTCTCATTTAGGGACTAAGTGTCCCAAAACTCTCCGAAACTTAAAACTGAACATCCCGACAATTCAAATCAACAGAATTAAACTTGGGGAAAAGCAGTTAATAGGGGATCGGGACGTTAATTCTTAAGACGACCGGCCGGGTCATCACATCCTCCTACACTTAAGCATTCGTTCGTCCTCGAATGAGCATAGAGACATACCTGAGGTAGTGAGAAGATGAGGGTAACGGCTGCGCATATCCTGCTCGGTCTCCCAGGTCGCCTCCTCGACTGGATGGCCTCGACATTGAACCTTTACTGTAGCAATGTCATTTGACCTCAGCTTTCTAACCTGCCTATCCAATATTGCTACTGGCTCCTCAACATAAGATAGATCCTTGTCAAACTGGACTGAACTGAAATCCAACACGTGCGACGGATCACTGTGCTACCTCCGAAGCATCCAAATATGAAATACCGGATGAACTCCTTCCAAGCTGGGAGGTAAGGCAAGCGCATAAGCAACCTCCGCAACACGCCTCAATATCTCAAAAGGGTCAATAAACCTCATACTCAACTTCCCGTTCTTCCCAAATCTCATAACACCCTTCATAGGCGAAACCCAAAGCAGAACCCGCTCTCCTACCATATAGGAAACATCACGAACCTTCCGGTCCGCGTAACTTTTCTGCCTGGACTGGGTTGTACGGAGTCTATCCTGAATCACCTTAACCTTCTCCAAAGCATCCTGAACCAAATTTGTGCCCAATAGTCTAGCCTCCCCCAGCTCAAACCAACATACCGGGGATCTACACTGCCTACCATATAAAGCCTCATACGGTGCCATCTGAATGCTGGACTGATAACTATTGTTGTAAGCAAACTCTGCCAATGGCAAGAACTGATCCCAAAACCCTCCAAACTCAATCACACACGCATGGAGCATATCCTTAAGAATCTGAATAGTGCGCTCGGACTATCCTTCCGTCTAAGGGTGAAATGTTGTAATCAACTCTACCCGAGTACCTAACTCACGCTGAACGGCCCTCCAAAATTGTGATGTAAACTGAGTAACTCTATCTGAAATAATGGAAACTGGAATACCATGCAGACGAATAATCTCCCAAATATAAATCTCTGCCAACTACTCCGAAGAATAAGTAGTACACACATGAATAAAATGAGCGGATTTGGTCAGCTGATCCACAATCACCCAAATGGCATCAAACTTCCTCAAGGTCTTTGGGAGCCCAACTACAAAGTCTATTGTGATCTGCTCCCACTTGCAGTCCGGAATCTCTATCTACTGAAGCAACCCACCCAATCTCTGGTGCTCATACTTCACCTGCTGACAGTTGAGACACCGAGCTACGAATCCAACTATATCTTTCTTCATCCGCCTCCACCAATAGTACCGTCTCAAATCCTGATACATCTTTGCAGCACCTGGATGAATGGAATACCGCGAGATATAGGCCTCCTCCAGAATCAACTCTCGTAGCCCATCAACATTAGGTACACAAATCCGACCCTGTATCCATGGGCGAAGCCACCTTTAGCAAAAGGTGGTCAACTGACCACCCTTCACCGAAAAATTATAAAAAATTACACTGTGTAAATAAGTAAAATATCAATTTTAGATATATAAAACCTATATTGAACACCCTTTGTCGAAGTTTTTTTTTAATTCTTTCAAGTTTGAAACCCTTGGAAACATTTCTGGCTTCGCCACTACCTGTATCCTCAATACCCCATCATCCTCAATAGTCACATCCCTAGCATCACCGTGCTGAATCTTGTCCTTGAGGACAAGCAAATGAGGGTCATCATACTGCCGCTCCCTGATACGATCAAATAAGAAAGACCGAGAAACCACGCAAGCTAGAACCTGACTGGGCTCTGAAAGATCCAATCTCACAAACTGGCTGGCTAAGGCCTGAATATCCATCGCCATAGGCTTCTTCGATGCTGGTAAATAAGCCAAACCCCCAAACTCTCTGCCCAACGACTCAAAGCATCGGCCACCACATTGGCCTTTCCCGGGTGATACAAAATAGTGATATCATTGTCCTTTAGCAACTCTAACCACCTCCTCTGGCACAAATTTAGATCCTTTTGCTTGAATAGGTGCTGCAAGCTCCGATGGTCAGTATAAATCTCAAAGGGAACCCCGTATAAATAATAGCGCCAAATCTTCAAGGCGTGAACAATGGCAGCTAACTCAAGGTCGTGAACAGGTAGCTCTTCTTATGTATCTTCAATTGTCTGGATGTGTAGGCAATCACCCTAACGTCCTACATCAACACCGCACTGAGGCCAACCCTCGAGGCATCACAATAAGCAGTATAAGACCCCGAACCTGTAGGCAGTATCAAAATTAGGGTTGTGGTCAAAGCTGTCTTGAGCTTCTGAAAGCTCGCCTCACACTCCTTCGTCCACTAAAATGGAGCACCCTTCTGGTTCAACCTAGTCATAGGGGCTGCAATCAATGAAAACCCTTCCATAAAACGACGGTAGTAACCTGCTAAACCAAGAAAATTGTGGATCTTTGTAGCTGAGGATGATCTGGGCCAACTCTGCACGACCTCTATCTTCTTCGGATCCACCTAAATACCCTCACTCGATATCACGTGACCTAAGAATGCCACTGAATCCAACCAAAACTCATATTTCGAGAATTTAGCATATAACTTTTTCTCTCTCAAAGTCTAAAGCACTGTCCTCAGGTGCTACTCATGATCTTCCCGATTCCATAAATACACCAGAATGTCATCAATAAAGACAATGACGAATGAATCAAGATACGGCCGGAACACACTGTGCATCAAATGCATAAAGGCTGTTGGGGCATTGGTCAGCCCAAATGACATAACAAGGAACTCGTAATGACCATACCGAGTCCTGAAAGTAGTCTTCGAAATATCTGGCTCCCGAATATTCAACTGATGGTAACCTGAGCGCAAATCAATCATAGAAAACACATGTGTGCCCTGAAGCTGGTCAAACAGATCATCAATACGAGGCAAAGGATAATGGTTCTTCACTGTAACCTTGTTCAACTGGCGATAGTCAATACACATATGCATAGAACCATCCTTTTTCTTCAAATAAAATAGGAGCACCCCAAGGTGAAACACTAGGCCGAATAAAACCCGTATCAAGCAATTCCTGTAACTGATCTTTCAACTCCTTCAACTCAGGAGGAGTCATACGATATGGAGGGATAGGAATGGGTTGAGTGCTCAGCAACAGATCAATGCCATAATCAATATCTCTATCAGGCGACATGCCTGGGAGATCAGTTGGAAACACATCGGGAAAATCTCGTACTACTGGAACTGAATCAACTGAAGGGGTATCAATACTGACATCTCTCACATAAGCTAAATATGCATCACACCCCTTCTCAACCATACCCTGAGTTTTAAGAAAAGAAATAACTCTATTGGGAGTGTAATATAAAGTACCCCTCCACTCAATATGTAATATACTTGGCATAGCCAGCGTCACGATTTTGGTGTGACAATCAAGAATAGAATAATGGGGCGACAATCAGTCCATGCCCAAGATAATATCGAAGTCAACCATACTGAGTAAAAATAAATCGGCTCTGGTCTCAAAACCACTAAGAGCAACCAAACACGACCGATAAATGCGGTCCACAACGAGAGAATTTCCCATAAGAGTAGAAACATAAATAGGGGAACTCAAAGAATCCCGTGATACACCCAAATGTGGAGAAAATTAAGAAGAGACATAAGAATAAGTAGAGCCTGGATTGAATAGAACCGATGCATCTCTGTAGCAAACCAGTATAATACTTCTGATGATAGAATCGGAGGCAAGAGCCTCGGTACGGGCAGGAAGGGCATAGTATCTGGCCTGGCCTCCCCCTCTAGGGCGACCTCTACCTCCCTGACCTCCACCTCTAGCTGGCTGAGCGGGTGGGGTAGCAACTGGAGCTGTAACCATAGCCTGAGAACTCTACGGGGCACGTTGTGGCTGAGAAGTCTGTGGAGGTGCACCCCTCCCGAGTCTGGGGCAATCTCTCACCATATGGCATGTGTCACCACACTCAAAACAAGCTCTGGGAGGATGTGCTGACTATGACTGGCTAGTGCCAGGTCTGCTGGATTGACCTCTAAAAGACCCCGCACAGGAGGTGCGCTAGATACCAGTGGTGCATAATAAGGCTCATGAGGTCTAGGAGGAGCTAGAGCACTACTGGCTGCGGGAAGAGCTGAATGAATAGGGCGTCTCATATAACACCTACCATGATGACCTGCAGTTGGTGTACGTGCACCAAAATAATGGCCCGGCTCTCAAGACCTCTTGGCCTCCCTCTCCTCTTTCTCCCTAGCATGCATACCCTCAATCCTCCTAGCAATGCTCACCACCTGCTGATAAGAAATATCCATCTCTAACTCACGAGCCATGCTAGATCTGATGTTTGGAATAAGGACCTCAATAAACCAGCAAACTCTCTCGCGAACAGTAGAAACAAAGGCTGGTGCATGTCTAGCCAAACTGCTATAACAAACAGCATACTCTGAAACAGTCATAGCACCCTGGCGCAAATGCTCAAACTCTGCACGCCATGCGTCCTTGAGGCTCTAAGGAACATACTTCCTCAGGAACAGATCCGAAAATTGAGCCCAAGTCAGTGAAGCAGCCTCATCTGGACTGTCTAACTCATAGGTGTGCCACCACTCATAGGCAGCTCCTTGAAGCTGAAAGATAGTGAAAGAAACCCCGCTCGATCCTAAAATACCCATGGTACGGATAATGCGGTAACACTCATCAAGGAATCCCAGAGCATCCTCCGATGCTAGACCACTGAATACAGGAGGCTTGTACTTCTGAACCTCTCAAGCCTCAGTTGCTCATCCTCGGAAACCGCTGCCCTGTCCTCGGGCTAATCTCGGACTACAGGTTATCATATATATGTCCGAAGGATCTCCCGGGACCCCGTCTCGTAGTCCAACTCATAGTGCACGAGGATCTACCGGAATTCCATTCCGTAGTCCCAAATGTAAATACCCAGTACTGGGGGAATCTACCGGGTGCATTCCCGTAGTTCCATATCACTGTGCAGGGGGATCTACCGGAAATCTAACCCGTAGTCACAAAGTAAATATGTAGGGGGGATCTACCGAGAATCTAACCCGTAGTCCCAAAATAAACAGACAAGAGGAGCTATCGGAATCCCACATCCGTAGTCCCAAAATAAATACACAGCAGCAGCAAGAAAATAAACAGAAATAGCAAACTTCATATTAAGGCAATAAGTGATTCTACCCTAGCATGCTGCACAAAATTCAAGTAAGGCAGGTTGGATCAAATAAATTAGTTAAGTCACTTAAACATGCTTTCCTAAGCTAACAACAGGCTTAATAGTGCAAGTAATAGAAACAGTAAGGAAACATACTAGTAATTACATAAAGAAAACCAGATTTCCAACAATTTTCACAAGTGCACACTCATCACCTCACGTACAAGGCATTTAAATTATCAAATATACCAATCATATGGGGAAGGTCCCCCACACAAGGTTAGACAAGCCACTTACCTCGAACCAGCTCAAAATCAACCCAACACCACATTTTTGCCATGAGTACTCAACTCCAAATGGCCCAAATCTATTTAATTTAGTTGCATAACATAAATAACACTTCAATTAACTGATCTACAATTACATTCTAAGCTAATACACGAAATTATGTAAAATAACCAAAATGCCCCTCGATCCGACATCTCGGAATCAAGTGAAATTTACATTTTTAGAAACCTCATACTCTCACGAGTCTATTCATAACAAGAACACTGAAATCAGAGTCCAAATGACCCCTCAAATCTTCATTTAAAAGTCTATTAAACTAAAGCCCTAATTACCCCTTTTTCCCAAATTTCTCACCAATATTTAAGTCTTTAATCATATGAAAACGAGTTATAACGCGATGAACGTTACCTCCAAGTGATTCCTATTTGTTTTCCTCAAAAATCCCTCTTAGAAGCTTCAAACCCGGATGAAAATGGTGGAAGAATGGCTCAATTTCGCAAAGGCAACTATTTATATGTTCTGCTCAGCGTTTACCGCATTTGCGGCCCGCTTCTGCGGACAAAACATTGCATCTCCGACCCTTACTAAAATGCCAGCTTCCACATCTGCGGACCCTTAACGGCATGAGCGGTTCCGCTTCTGCGAGCCTCACACCGTATCTGCGGTTTTTGAAGAATCAACCCAAAGCCGCTTCTGCGGCCCTTTTGCCGTTTCTGCGTTCTCCAAGCCGCAGATGCGAAATACCAGAAGCAGCAATGCTACAGCTACTGCAACACTTCTTCAACCTTCCCATCAACCATCCAAAATCACCCCGAGGCCCCCGGGACCTCAACCAAAAGCACCAATATCACCTAATACCTTATTCAAACTTGTACCAATCCTTAAAATACCTAAAACAACATCGAAACCTCGGATTAATCAAGGATTTAAGCCTAAGAACCCCAAATTTCCTCAAAATACGCTTTCGATCAAAACCCAACCAAACCATCCCCGAATAACCTGAAATTTTGTACGCACAACCCAAGTTATATGACGAAACTACTGAAACTCTCGGAATTCCATTCCGACCCTCGGATCAAAATCTCACTATCGGACCGGAAACTTCAAAAACTCAACTTTCGGCATCTCAAGCCTAAATTAGCTACGTACCTCCAAAACATGCTCTGAACACGCTCCCCTCCCCGAAATCACCCAATTGAGCTAATGGAACCATCAGATTTCCATTGCGAGGCCGTCTTCACACTATTTTGACTACGGTAAATTTTCCAACACTTAAGCTCTCATTTAGGGACTAAGTGTCCCAAAACTCTCCAAAACTTAAAACTGATCATCCCGGCAATTCAAATCAGTAGAATTAAACTTGGGGGGAAGCAGTTAATAGGGGATAGGGACATTAATTCTTAAGACGATCGGCCGGGTCATCACAGTTCTCCATCTTGATCTTTGTTAGCGTTCTTCTCAAATGATGGGTGAGATTCATCAAAGATAACATGGACGCTTTCTTCAACACATTGAGTCCGCTTGTTATATATCTTGTAAGCCTTGCTTTGAGATGAGTGGACAAGAAATATCCTCTCGTAACTTTTGGCATCGAACTACCAAGCTGATCTCTTCCATTGTTGAGAACATAGTATTTGCATCCAAACGTTCTTAGGTAGGTCAGCTTGGGTTTTCTTCCATTCAGCAGTTCATATGGTGTCTTGTTCAAAATTGATTTGATCATGCACCTGTTCACTAAGTAGAAGGCAGTGTTAATATCTTCAGCCCAAAAGTTCTTTGCAAGTCCAATGTCAATCAGCATTGTTCTTGCCATTTCTTTCACAGCTCTGTTCTTTCTTTCTACTACACCATTTTACTAAGGAGTTATGGGAGCTGAGAAGTTGTGAGAGATACCATTTTCATTGCAGAAATCATCAAATTTGACATTGTCAAATTCTGTCCCATGATCTGATCTAATGCATACAACTCTATACTCCATCTTCACCTGAATGTTTTTCACAAAGGCCACAAATACTTTAGCCATTTCATCTTTTGTTCTGAGAAACAGAGTCCATGTGAATCTGGAATAGTAAACCATGTCACAAAAATATATCTTTTTCCTCCTCTGCTTTGCACCCTCATAAGTCCACACATATCCATATGCAAGAGCTCAAGTGGTTTTGAGGTGCTCACATCTCTTTTTGACTTAAAGGAGGACTTTACATGTTTTCCTCTAGCACAAGCATCGCAGACTTTTTGAGTTTTGAATTGTGACATAGGCAAACCATGGACCAGGTCTTTCTGAATTAGTTTGTTCAGAAGAGAGAAGTTTGTATGGCCCAGTCTTCTATGTCATAGTTCAGCATCATCGTCAACCGCCTTCAGACAAATCAGATCACCACTCTGTAAAGATTCAAAATCAGCAACATAGATGTTCTTGTATCTTTTGGCCACCAGGACTATTTCACCAGTCACAAGGTCAGTGACTGTACATATTTTGGATAAGAACTCCACCTTGTTTCCCTTATCGCAAATTTGAGAGACACTCACGAGACTGTACTTGAGTCCATTGACATAGTACACATTTTCAATAGAGTGAGTGAGTGACTTTCCAACTTTTCCAACTCTAAGAATGTACCCCTTTTTGCCATTGCCAGAGAATACACTCCCTCCCTGCAGGGCTTTTAGTGAAAGAAAGTTTGTGGTATTCCCAGTCATATGTTTCGAACATCCACTATCCATGAACCATTGTTGACCACTTCCTTTCACTGTCCCCTGCACAAGAATTTTAGGAGTTATTTTTAGGAACCCAAACAAGGTTGGGTCCCTTGTAGAAACCAACAGGATGAATAAGAGCTCTTTTAGTCTATGCAGGTAATGTGCGTTTTCTATAAGTGGAACCTGGTCCCTCTTTTGTGATCACAGTTTCAGTAACCACTTTATCTTTTGGTACTGATTGATTTTTGGCCTAGACACCATCCTTTGAGTGCCCAGTGTTCCCATATTGGGTCCGAGGCCAGTTATCAAATGTAGTGGTGCTTTTACTGTGAGGGTTGTAAGGATCCTTTTTCCTTGAAAAAATTGCTCCCCGCCATTTTTCACTATCATTAGTGAACAAGGCAGTGGTAGCCTCTACAAACCAGGTCCACTTTAGAGACTTTTCAAGGTCATTCAATTACTTTTTCTAGATTGGCTTGGAGGAGCTCATTTTTCTCAATTTCAGCGCTTATCCTACTTCTCAAGGCCTTCACCTCATCTTCAAGCCTAACATACTCCTCACTAACTATCTCCTTTCCTCTTTCAGGGTTTTTAGGTTTTGACTTAGTCAAGGGCTCTACTATTTGTTCCCTTTGGTCAGCAGCTTCTACCAAGAGATCACTCTTTTCTTTTCTAAGAGTTTCAATGGCATTCTTTTGATCAGTAATTAGAGCCACTAAGTCTTTCCTAGTATGTTCAAATTCTTCTAGTTCTAAGAACAAGGAATCCCTATCCTTCGCAAGACTACAAAATGCAGTAATTAAAACATCAGCAAAACACATTAGTTTTTTTGGAGAGTAGGATTTTAGATTTTTCTGAGCATCCCTGAAGTTTACCTCTTCATTGTCATTGTCTTCATCATTGTCTGATTGCCCCATCAAAGCAAGCGTTGAGTCATATCCAGTCTCCTCGCCTTCAACTGCCATCGTAGAACTATCGTCAATATTAGTTTTATTTTGTTTTACTTGTGTAGTTCCATCATAAGCTATTTCCAAAGCCTCCATATTTCCTTAGCAGTGTCGCATGTAGAGATTCTGTCGTACTCATTAGGTTCCAAACCATATACCAGAATTTTCTTGGCACGAGCATTCTTTTTCAATGCTTTCTTGTCTGCTTCAGTGTATTCTCCACTGGTCTTGGTTGGAACAAACGGACCATCGCAGATAATATCCTAAAGCTCGCAATCCTCAGCCATGATGAAATCATGCATTCTACCTTTCCACCACCAATAGAATTTTCCATCAAACTTGGGTGGGTGGTATATGGATTGACCTTCTTCAAGATTTAGTGGAGCCGTCATGAGGATCATTCCTAGGTGTTAACCTAATAGGAGGAACTCGCTCTGATACCAATTGATAGTTTGTATGGGTCCACCGAGTCTTAGAGTACCTGGTCATCTACAAGGTTTTGCTGAGAGCACTTAGTAAAGCAGTAAGTAAATAAGGCACAAGATTTTTTACGTGGAAAAATCCTGCACAGGGGGATCAAAAAACCACGACCTACATATGTAGACTTTTAACTTTACTAACTTGTAATCTTACCTAATACAAGCCACTTTACAATACTTTTGATTACAAAGGATTTACTCAACTAACTTGTGGTACCTTTACCACAAGCCATTTTGTGACTATCCTAGTTACAAAGGCTTTTTCTAACTTGTGGTGCTATCACCCCATGACACTTTTCAATACTACGATTACAAAGACTTTTCTTTATGACTAAATCTAGTCACAACCTAAACTCAGCAAGTTTGAGGATTTACAAGAGGACTCCTAATCAGTATGCTTCTAAGTAAGTGATTTAGGAGATATAGTAAGTACAACAACAAGGTTACAACTCAATTAGGAAAACAACAATCAATCTTTTAGGAAATGGTCCGTAGTGGCGTTCAACCTTGTTCTTCAAGCTTGAGTGGATGATGAGTTTTCTGTTTTTGCAAAAGCTTTAATGAGAAATAGAAACCTTTCAGTGATGTCTTTGTTTGAAGTTTCATCGGGTATATCTTGATCACATCACTTGAGGTGATGTGAGTGCTTTGTTTGGTCAAAGAGTAAGTGGGATGACAGTGTATTGCAGTGCAGCAGTAAGTGGGAGCACCAAGTCCTTGATTTGTTCCTAGCTCCTGAATCTGTAGCAGTTCATCCTTAGCTGGATTCCGTTTAAGTTTGCAGCAATCTAAGTAGGTCAGGTTCCCTATCTGGTTCTTATCAGTAAGTTTGTTAGATCATCAAAACACAAGGCAAGAGTATTTAAGATTTATTAGAATGTTAGAGCATATGCAACAATAAAGGTCATTTTTCTCCTCTTAGTGTGTTTTCTCTCATGAGTAGTTAATACCATACTCTTCAATAATTTTACAGATTTGTTTGGATTGCTTTGTTTTCTTTAATTTCCTTACTGCTATTATTGTGCTTTATTGGTAAAGTTTGTGATATGCTCCTATTTTCTCTGTGGTTTTAACATTGTTCTCTACTGTTTCATTTGGTATTTAATTAAAATTGCTTGACTTACGAATTTTCAATTGTTTATTTATCAAAAATAAGTTTCAATGTTGTTGATTCACCTTTTTGTTTTGGGTTTACATATTGACATTAGTTATAGTAGATTAATGGCCAGTTGGATTGTGTGGCTAATATGGGCCATATATGATTTTAATAATCTGAAATGAGTTAGTAGTTTAGGTTGCATAATGAGTTTTAACAGAATACAACTTAGTTGTGTTTTAGTGGGGTTCAGGTTTATTGGGTAGAACATGGACCAAATAATTTATTTTTTATCGGGCCAACTTAATAAGAACAAAAGTTGACTCATTTCCCTCAATTGTTCCACATCCTTGTCTCAATACATATCAAATGTAGTTAAAACCTAATGATACATGCGCTAGGTGCTTTAGGCACGATTAATAAATCGTCGTGGCCATGGGTACGGTTCCTACGGCATGGTCACGATACGTAAATCCCAACTCAAGTGCGCGTTTCACGTGACTTGACCACAACTTCAAATAATTAAAATAAATATATTGTAAATCGCAGGTACATTTCACGTGGCATAATTTGCAATATACACAAATGAGTGCGCGACATCGCAAATTATTCAAACAAATTCCATAAATACCAAAAGCGGTTAATATCTAATTAAAAATGGTTAGAAAGTAATAATACACAATAGGTTTTAAACATGTAATAAATCAGATAATTGGGCCAATTATTAATAGTTGAGTGATCGTACTAAAGTCACGAAACTCGGGAGTGCCTCACACCTTATCTCGGGTTAACAGAATTCCTTATCCTGACTTCTGTGTTTGCGGACCATAAATAAGAGTCAATTTGCTCGATTTGGGATTTTAAAATAAATTGGTAACTTGGGACACCATCATAATTATTCCAAATGGTGACTCTGACTAAATAAATAATCTCATTTTGAATAATATTACTTTAATTGGAAAAACTTCACATCCCATAAGGAAAAAGAGGTGTGACACAATCAAGAGTTGCAATGTGTCTAAAATGGTATGTCTTGTCCAATCACCGGTAAGTTTATCACATAGCTTATGTGATAAATTTGATGACTCGCATGAGCCAATCAGAATCAAGCAAGAGAGTTCACATGTAGCTAGATTGTCCTCCTCTACCATTATAAATAGAGGGGTTACATAACTCGCTGAGGATATTGAGAATTGGATAAGAGCATTCCGCAATTGGTGATGGCATCCACAAACAGAGAGATCAATCATCAAATGTGTAGTTCATCAACAAAGGAGTGATCAACGGAGTTCTTCCCGGATATCAACCCGAAATAACAAAGTGTTGCTTGACATTCTTGGTGATTAAATACATCACAATGAGGTCTACATCATCCTACATTTGAGAAAGACGCTTCTCAAGCCCTCAAAACACAGAGAATTACAGAGTTACACAGTTGTAGCTTCTAGAAGCTGATACGATGGTCCAGATGTTGCAGGGTCAATAAAGATCAATGTCTCTGATGAAATCAACACAATTAATCCAATGTTAATTAGGCCTCCATGTATAGCTCTTTAGTCCAGTCTAGAGACTAATATATTCACTTCTTTACTTTGTTTATTTGGAAGACAACTTTGTAGCTTCTCTAGATTTGCTTTGTTCTTCAGCCATCTTCTTCAAATCATTTGCTCCATGTTAGCCCAAGTAAATGTGAAGTTTTGAAGACTGACAAAAGAACTCATACATGAACCAGGTCCATCTTGTGAAGCACAGTCGTGATCAACCCAATCATGTGAGATATACATGAATGAGATAAATCTAACTTATCAGAAGTAATATCTCCTGACCTGATCGAAAAGGTTTCATATTGGATAAGGAGAGAAAGACTCATTACACAAAGAGAACACAGTTTAGGAAGAGGATAGAGTTAGAGTATGAGATCAACTAGAACTCTTCTACCATAGAAGAGTAGCATTTGTATCCTAGTCAATATCTAATTACTAACCCCTAAAATATTAGTGTTGTTCTCTTTTACAGGTAATGCACATAAGCAGAAGTTAAATGTGAATTGAGAGCAAAATAGCAAGGCAATTTTGCAAGCAATTTATGTGTGATTCAAGCGTGCAATCCTGAAGCTACTTGAACCAGATAGAAGAACCAGTTCCAAGTGTCTATCTTTTATTCTAGTTCAATTATAGTAGATGATTTTACATTGTACCTTTCAACTTTTATAAAAGCACTTGTATTAGGTACTTAGAGTTAACTTGAAGTTGTCGCAATAGTTAAGGCTGTGTGCCACAACGAGATTAGAGTTAATCCTAGGTTTACAAAAGAGTTTTTGTAAATGCAATTTTTGGCTCAGTGATTTTAGTGGAGAGTTTAGGAAAATCCTACTGGAAGGTAGGTCGTGATTTTTTCACCTTTTGAGCTAGGTGTTTTCCACGTAAAATCTCTATGTTCTTTATTTTATGTACTTATCATTCCACAACAGTAGTAGAACCAGGTCCTTCCATAAACTGTTTAAGCGAAAAATTAGTCACCACACAAATCACCCCACCTCTTGTGTGGTATTGAAGTCTAAAACATCAATTGGTATTAGATCAGGTTATACTTGAAGAGGCTAACTCCCTAGGAATAGATCAAGTTGAGCGCACCACCTAGAAACTAGGAAGGGCAATCCACTTATAGGCCTCTACTCTTTAATAGCCACTACTACTCTTGGTGGAAGAACAGGATGAGGGACCACATCATAGGAGAAGACTATTAATTCTGAGACATAGTTACTGATAGCCCCTTACTACAAAGAAGAATGCTGATGGAGTGGGCGTGCCAAAGACAAGAGCTGACTGTACTGCTGAAGATTTGAAGAAATGGGAAAAGAATGTCAAGGCCAAGAAATGGCTTGTGTGTGGACTAGGTCCAGACGAGTATAGTAGGATTCAAAGTCGTACCACTGCTAAGGAGATATGGGACACCCTACAAGTAGCCCATGAAGGAACTCCTCAAATAAAAAGATCAAGAGGAACACTGCTATATTTTCAATATGAGAATTTCACTGTGAAGGAAGGAGAAACCATCCAAGAGATGTACACAAGATTCACAGCACTAACAAATGAACTTAAGTCTCTTGGAAGAATTATCCTTGAAGAAGATAAGGTTAAGAAATCCTGACAAGGGTCTTGCTAGTAACTAGGGAAAGCAAAATCACGGCTATTCAGGAATCAAAAAACATTGCTACCCACAAATTGGATGAACTGATTGGAAATATCACTACCTATGAACTAAGAAGGAAAACTATGAAGATGGATGCTCCCAAGAATCAAAGAAGACTGGCTCTCATAATAGCTGAAGGTGAATACTTAGAGGATAATGAAATGACTATGATCACAAGGGATTTCAAGAAGTACCTAATGAGAGGAAAGGATTCTTCAAGTGATGCAACCTTCAACAAACCAAGGGATCCTAAAAACAGACCAACGAGGGCTGCTACAAATGTGGTAAGACTGACCACATGATCAAAAATTGTCCCCAATGGGAAATTGAATGGAAAAAGGAAAGGGCTAAACGAAGAAACGGGAAGAAGGAATAGGTTCAACCCAAAAGGAACAAAGGATAAATAAAGGCTATGGTTGCTGCTTGGGGAGAAACCTCATATGAGGATTCAGAAGATGAAGCTGGAGATGAACAAGCATTTATGGCCATTGGAGAATCAGACGATGAACAAGAGGTATGTGTTATTCATCTCAAAGACAAGATTAAGTTTTTGTCTAAACAAAGGGTATATGAATTATTACTAGACGGCATTGATGAGTCTGAGGTCATAAACAATGAGAAAGAATAGTTGTCTAGGGAATGTGTGATCCTAAAAGCCAAGTGAAAAAATCTGGAATTTAGGGCTAGTGAAAGTGAGTAAAAATATTGAGTTAAAGAACCAGGTTCTTGAACTTGACACCATTGTCTTAGAACTTAGGTCTGAAAATTTAAAACTGAAATTAGGAACAGGTAAGAAGAAAGTTGATCACACGCATCTCACCTTAGAAGAAAATCTAGGGAAATGAAGGATGAGTTGTACAAGAAAAATGAGAAGATAAGAGTCCTAAAAGAAGATCTAGGCAAGGTGAAGCATGAACTAGATAGAACTTGCAAATGGAATAAGTCCTCTGATGCACTATCCTGGCTTCAAGAGCACCACGGTAGCAACAAGATAGGACTTGGCTATGGCACCCCAGCACCTAAGTGGGATCCCAAAAGCAAATATATCACATATCCTGAAATTAAAATCTGCACACATTGTGGCAACACTGGTCATTACAAAAATGATTGTAATGCAAAAGAAAAGGCTAGTCAAAAGAACAAAACATTTGTTCAAGAGAAAAGTAGGTTGCATGGATGGGCCAAAAGGAATTTAATTTACCCATTTGCCTATAGAAAGGGACCCAAACTAGTTTGGGTTCCTAAGACTAACCCCTGATTTTGTTTTGCAAGTCCAAGTGAAGGGAAGTAGCCAAATATGGTACATGGATAGTGGCTGCTCAAAGCATATGACTGGAAGCAAGAACCAGTTCCTTTCACTTGAGGATCTAAAAGAAGGTAATGTCTCCTTTGGAAATGGGAAGAAAGGTGAGATCATTAGGGTTGGAAAGGTAGGTAAGACAGATTCACATTCCATTGAGAATGTGTACTTGATAGATGGCTTAAAATATAGCCTAATCAGTGTATCACAACTGTGTGATAGAGGTAATCTGGTAGCATTCACCTCTACCAAATGTTTTGTGATTAATCTTACCACTGACAAGATTGTTTTGCAGGGAAAAAGAGTTAACAATATTTACATTGTAGATTTGTCCACTCTTTCAGAAAATGAACTCACTTGCTTGTGTGTGTTGGACAGTAATCCCCTCCTGTGGCACAAAAGACTTGGTCATGCAAGTCTGAATAACTCAACAAATTAGTCTCCAAGGACCTGGTAATAGGGTTACCTAACATCAAGTTCAAGGAAGACAGAGTTTGTGAGGCCTGTGCAAGGGGGAAGCAGGTAAGGTCATCCTTTAAAAGCAAAAAAATGGTAAGCACAACTAGGACGATGGAACTAGTTCATATGGATCTCTGTGGTCCAATGAGAATATTGAGCAGAGGTGGTAAGAAATATGTGATGGTACTTGTTGATGATTACTCTAGGTTTACTTGGGTATTGTTTTTAACATCTAAGGATGAAGCATTTGACATGTTTACTGCCTTTGTTAGAAAAACTCAGAAACAACTAGGTAATCAACTTGCATCAATTAGGTCTGATCAGGGAACTGAATTTGAAAATACTAAGTTTGCTGAATTTTGTGATGAGCATGGTATAGATCATAATTTCTCTGCCCCTAGGACTCCTCAACAAAATTGAGTAGTTAAAAGAAAGAATAGGACTCTTGAAGATATGGCCAGGACTATGCTTCTTTCTAGTAAACTGCCCTATAGCTTCTAGGTAGATGCTGTAAATACTGCATGTTACATCATTAATAGATGCATGACTAGACCTCTTATAGAGAAGACTCCCTATGAGTTACTTAAAGGGAGAAAACCAAATATATCACATCTTAGGGCATTTTGATGCAAGTTCTTTGTGCATAATAATAGAAAGGACTCCCTAGATAAGTTTGATCCCAAAAGTGATGAGGGAGTATTCTTGGGATATTCTTTACATAGCAAAGCCAAGTGTACAACAAAAGAACTTTGTGTGTAAAAGAAAGTGTACATATAGTTTTTGATAAAACTAACATTCTTTCTGAGAGACAGGAACATGAAGATGAAGCTATTGGGCTAGTAAAAGAATTGAGTGAAGTCGCAGCTCAAGCTGAAGATGCACCAAAAGAAAGAACAGGTGATGGAACAGGTGATTCCATCCAGGGCAACCTAATAGGGGGAACTGAACAAAGAAGAACTTAAACCAATCCCCAAATGAAACCTGTCCATGAGCCTATTCCTCAGCAATAAAACATGGGAGAAACTTCAAACATAACCCAATTGGTTGTGAAACCTTACAATTATCAAAGTTCCCATCCCATTGAGAACATAATTATTGATCCAACATCTGGAGTTAAAACTAGATCACAATTAATGAATCTGTGTGCTTTTAATGCTTTCTTATCTCTTATTGAACCTAAAAATGTTGCTGAGGCTTTACAGGATGAAGATTGGGTAAATGCAATGCAAGATGAACTTAATCAGTTTGAGAGAAGTCAAGTTTGGCATCTAGTTCCAAGACACAAGGACATATCAGTAATTGTCACTAAATGGGTCTTCAAAAACAAGCTTGATAAAAATGGAACAGTTACAAGCAAGACTGGTGGTCCAAGGTTATACCCAAGAGAAGGGCATAGATTATGATGAGACCTTTGCTCCAGCTGCATGACTGGAGGCAATAAGACTCCTTATAGCCTTTGCAGCACACGTGGAATTCACTCTTCATTAGATGGATGTCAAAAGTGCCTTCCTGAATGGCTACCTAAAAGAAGAAGTGTTTGTCAAACAACCTCTAGGGTTTGAGAGCAAGGAGTGTCCGGAACATGTGTACAAATTAGACAAGGCTCTTTATGGACTCAAGCAGGCTCCTAGAGCATGGTATGAATGATTGTCCAAATTCCTGCTTGAACATGTCTACAAGAGAGGTAAAATTGACAGTACTCTATTCCTGAGGGAAAAAGGTAAGGATTTTCTTGTAGTACAAATATATGTTGATGACATCATCTTTGGGGAAACCACTGACAAAATGAGTAAGGACTTTGCCAAATTAATGGGGAGTGAGTTTGAAATGAGTATGGCGGGTGAGTTTAACTTTTTCTTTGGCTTACAGATCAAACAAAACCCAAATGGAATCATGATTCATCAGCAGAAATATGCAAAAGAGTTGATTGAGAAGTTTAAAATAGATAAATCAAAGGAAATAGACACACCCATTTCAACAGCTACTAAATTAGACATAGATGAACCAGGTTCATCTGTTGATCAGAAGTTCTATAGGGGTATGATTGGTTCACTTTTATATCTTACTGATAGCAGACCTGACATAGTTTTCAGTGTAGGGCTTTTTTGCAAGTTTTCAGGCAAATCCTAAGGAATCTCACTTGACTGCTGTCAAGAGGATACTGAGATATTTAAAAGGCATTACTTATCTTTGTCTTTGGTACCCTAAAGGTAGTAACTTTAATCTAGTTGGATATGCTGATGCTGACTACGCAGGTTTTCTTGTGGATAGGAAGAGAACCTCAGGTATGGCTCATTTTCTTGGTTCATGTCTTGCATCATGGGCAACTAAAAAGCAGAATTCAGCGTCCTTATCCATTGTTGAGGCTGAATATGTTGTTGATGCCTCTTGTTATGCTCAATTGCTATGGATCAAACAATAGCTGATAGATTTTGGCATTGAAGTTGGTTGTATTCCTATCTTTTGTGATAACACTAGTGCTATAAGTATGACAAAGAACCCAGTTCATCATAAGATGACTAAGCACATAGATGTTAGACATCACTTCTTAAGGGACAACTAGGAGAAAGGATTGATTACCATAGAATTTTGTGCTATTGATAAACAAATTGTTGATATCATTACTAAAGCACTAAGTAGAGAAAGCTTTGAAAGGAACAGGTTAGAATTAAGGATGATTAATATCACCTAATAGGACCATCTCTGAATGTACGATGAAAAAAATTGAGAAAACAAATTTGGCTAGGAAATCTGGAACTTGTGTAAATATCTAGATTAATTTTTACTTAGCTTCATACTGTAAATAGTATACTCATGTGACATGTGTTAATATGACTCACTAATCTCAAAAAAAAAAATCTATTGTGGTAAATTAAGGCATGATCAAGAGAATTCTAAATGAAGAACCTGGTTCATCAGTATTGGTTCATCTGAATGATAAGGTATGTTTTCTATACTCTGCATAATTAGAAATATAAATATTTAAATCATGAGCAGAGTCCTACCATTTTTCAACACATTAGAAAATCCTATCCGTTTGTTTTGAACCAGTTCCATCCTTATTAGAATCATTGCCACAAAAATGCCTAAAATCTAGGGAAGCATAACCGTTTGTTCGACCTGTAATTTTAGGTTGATTAGACCTCTAATTGACGGCTAAAGCTACCGTTATCCATTAAATGACTCTTTCTCTTTAAATACTCATTATTACTTTCTGCCACCCTCATTATTCTAAACCGTCAAAAATCTTTTTTCACTATAAATTATTTTCTTCTCCAAAAGCCTAATTCACAAACTCTCTGAAGCCATCAGCTACAATATCGAACCCTCAAGATAACCCAGGGACTCCTCCACTACCATCCCCTTGTGGTTCCTTCACGCCGCCTCCAACCAGTACAAACCCCTAGCCTAAGAAAAGACATATTAAAATGCTAGCCCGAAAAACTGTAGCCTTAGGTGCATTGTCAAAGAAATTAAACGCACAATTGAAGGCTACCCAAGCCCAAGATTCTGAGAACTCGATGATTCGTTCAAATCTGCTAGTGAGGGGGAAGAACCTGGGTCTTTTGACTCTGAGAAAACTCAAAACTCCCATTCTAACGTAAGTTCTGCTTTGGCTGAAAATTTAGAAAATAGGTTTATTTTGGTTGGGCCTATTAGGGGTGTGGAAATGCTTGAATTGGGAAGGTGTGGAGGTAAAAAGAAAATTGAAAAAGAAAAAAAGAGAGAGGGTGTATGTGGTGATGTGAGGGGAAAAGGGAAAGGAGTGGTTGGTTCTTTACCCAGTTCTGAATTGCCGTTACTAGCTATCTGTGGGATTGCACAGGCAACTGTGGAAGAAAGTGGCAAGAAATCAGGGGAGGCTACTGAAGGGTTGGTTAATCTAAGTTCACAGGCAGATGAACCTGGTTCATCTATTGAGGAGACCCTAGCAGACCTTCTGAAGAAAGTAGGTGCCAGTTATGATCCAAAGAAAAGGAGAACTCCAACACCAAAAGCCCTCAGTACAGCTAAACCTTCAGAGAAACGAAAGGCTTCCTCCCCAAAAACTACTGAAACTCCCTTGCCAAAGGGAAGAGCCATAAGAAGCAGGGTGAAACAGAGTGAGAGTGACCTATAAAAGGCTTTGGCTGAAAGTAACAAGAAAAGGATGGATAAAGGAAAAGGTAAGGTTGCAGAGTCCTTTGAAGCTGTTGATGTTGAGGAGATGGAACAGGTCCATCAGGAGGACCATACAATAGAGGTTCAGGCCCCCAAGCCCAAAAAGACCAAGACTTCTTCCAAGAAGTCTTCATCTGTGTCTAAGGCTGTTGAACCTTCATTGGCCAAGAGGACAAGGTCTGCAATGAAAAGCAAACAAGTTAGAGTTTTTGAAGATGAGGAATGGAGTGGTGAAGAAAAAAAGTAAGTATGATGATAAACAAGACAAGCTGGCCCAGTTTGGCAAAAGAAAAATTTTGAAGGCATACTGCTAACTATATGGACTTAGTTTGTCAACAAGTGTCTACTTCCCAGGCAGGAAAGAAGGCATACTGCTAACTATATGGACTTAGTTCTGATGGATTGCCTTGAAAATGGAAGGCAAATCAACTGGCTTGCATTCATCATCAATCTACTGGACAGGGTTATCATTGGCTCCAAGGCCCATGCCACCCCCTATAGTTTTATTCTGACTATTGTTCTGGATCGATGCAAGGTGCCTCTGAAGTAATGGGAAATGGCAACAAGCAAGGACTACTTTGGAATTAATACTCTGATTGCTTGTGACTATCTAGTCAATGACATTCCAAATGAACCTGGTTCATCCAAGAAGACACCTATCAATAGTAAAGTTAGGGCTTTAGTTCAGGAAAGTGAGGCCAGGGATGCTGAGATAGCTAGGCTGAAGGCTCTCTTAGCAGAGGTTGAATCTGAGAGGGATGCTCTCAGAACTGAGCTTACCAAGGAAAATGAGAAGAATGATGGGATTCTTCACAATATGTTGAATCTTCTCCAAGCCCAAAACCAACCCTCTAGCTCCCCCAAGCCTTAGGAATTCGAGCCTTTATCTCCTGAACCTGTCTAGTACCATCAGTGACCCGGATTAGGGATTTTTCTTTCTTTTTCCTCATGTTTTGAATATTTTTTATTTCTGGTTGTAGATTATGGTAGCAACATATCTTCTATCAATGATATCTACTGTTTTTGCTTTTGTTGACTGTTAATATTTCCTTGATAGTTTAAATATGTTTGCTTGATTACTGATAATTAATCCATGATTGCACTTGTAGTTGCCCCAGTGGCCATGAGTACTTATTAAAATCTGGGACTCACACTCTGTTTATGCAACTTTTTGATGATGCCAAAAGGAGGAAGAGATATTGTGCTTTATATATTCTGAATATGTGATATTTATAACCTAATTAACCTGGTCCTTGATGATAAGTGAATTTTTCTAAACTTTGTATTGATGATTAAGCTAAGTTCTTATAGGGTCTAAATGAGTAAAAAGCATAGAGTTTGTCATCATCAAAAAAGGAGGAATTTATTGGCCCAAGTAAATGTGAAGTTTTGAAGACTAACGAAAGAATTCAGACATGGACTAGGTCCATCTTGTGAAGCACAGTCCTGATCAACCCAAACATGTGAGATACATATGAAGGAGATAAATCTAACTTGTCAGAAGTAATATCTCCTGATCTGATCGAAAAGGTTGCATATTGGATAAGGAGAGAAAGACTCCTTACACAAAGAGAACACAGTTTAGGAAGAGGATAGAGTTAGAGTATGAGATCAACTAGAACTCTTCTACCATAGAAGAGTGGCATCTATATCCCAGTCAATCTTTAATTACTAACCTTTTAAATATCAGTATTGTTCTCTTTTACAGGTAATGCATATAAGCAGAAATTAAACGTGAATTGAGAGCAAAATAGCAAGGCAATTTTGCAAGCAATTTATGTGTGATTCAAGCGTGCAATCCTGAAGCTACTTGAACCAGATAGAAGAACCAATTCCAAGTGTCTATCTTTTATTCTAGTTCAATTGTAGTAGGTGATTTTACATTGTACCTTTCAGCTTATATAGAAACAATTGTATTAGTTACTTAGAGTTTTCAAGTTAGAGTTAACTTGAAGTTGTCGCAATAGTTGAGGCTGTGTGCCACAACAGGATTAGAGTTAATCCTAGGTTTACAAAAGAGTTTTTTGTAAATGCAGTTTTTGGCTCAGTGATTTTAGTGGAGAGTTTGGGAAAATCCTACTAGAAGGTAGGTCATGATTTTTTCACCTTTTGAGCCAGGTGTTTTCCACGTAAAATCTCTGTGTTCTTTATTTTTTGTACTTATCATTCCGTAATAGTTGTAGTTGGAACACATAGAAGAACCATGTCCTTTTATAATCAAGTTAAGCGAAAATTGAATACCACACAAATCACCCCCCCCCTTCTTGTGTGGTATTGAAGTATAAAACATCAATTGGTATCAGAGCGGGTTATCCTTGAAGAGGCTAACACCTTAGGAATAGATCAAGATGAGTGCATCACCTGGAAACTAGGAAGGGCAATCCACTGCTAGGCCTCCACTCTTCAATGGCCAGTACTACTCATGGTGGAAAAATAGGATGAGAGATCACATCATAGGTGAAGACTATGAACTCGGGGAAATAGTTATTGATGGTCCCCTGGCTACTACAAAGAAGAATGTTGAAGGAGTGGACGTGCCAAAGACAAGAGCTGACTATACTACTGAATATTTGAAAAAATGGGAAAAGAATGTCAAGGCCAAGAAATGGCTTGTGTGTGGACTAGGTCCAGACGAGTATAGCAGGATTCAAAGTCGTACCACTGCTAAGGAGATATGGGACACCTTACAAGTGGCCCATGAAGGAACTTCTCAAGTAAAGAGATCAAGAGGAACACTGTTATATTTTCAATATAAGAATTTCACCATGAAGGAAGGAGAAACCATCTAAGATATGTACACAAGGTTCACAGTACTAACAAATGAACTTAAGTCTCTTAGAATAATTACCCTTGAAGAAAACAAAGTTGAGAAAATCCTGACAAGGGTCTTGCCAGTAAGTTAGGAAAGCAAAATCATGGCTATTTAGGAATCAACGGACATTGCAACCCTCAAGTTGGATGAACTGATTGGGAATCTCACTGCCTATGAACTGAGAAGGCAAACTATGAATATGGATGTTCCCAAGAAGGAAAGAAGTTTGGCTCTCAGAATAGTTGAAGGTACAGACGTAGAGGATGATGAAATGGCTATGATCACGAGGGATTTCAAGAAGTACCTAATGAGAGGAAAGGGTTATTCAAAAGGTGAAACCTTCAACAAACCAAGGGCTCCTAAAAAATAGACCAACGAGGGTTGCTAAAAATGTGGTAAGACTTACCACATGATCAAAAATTGTCCCTAGTGGAAAATTAAATAGAAAAAGGAAAGGGTTGAACGAAGAAATAGGAAGAAGGAAAAGGTTCAACCCAAAAGGAACAAAGGATCAACAAAGGCTATGGTTGCTGCTTGGGAAGAAACCTCATATGAGGATTCAGAAGATGAAGCTGGAGATGAACATGCACTTACGGCCATTGGCGAATCAGACGATGAACAAGAGGTAAGTGTTATTCATCTCAAAGAAAAGATTAAATTTTTGTCTTAAAGAAAGGCTATTTGAATTATTGCTAGACTTCATTGATGAGTCTGAGGTCATAAACAATGAGAAGGAACAGCTGTCTAGGGAATGTGTGATCCTAAAAGCCAAATGCAAAAATTTGGAATTTAGGGCTAGTGAAAGTGATAGTAAAAATGTTGAGTTGAAGAACCAGGTTCTTGAACTTGACACCAGTGTCTTAGAACTTAGGTCTGAAAATTTAAAACTGAAATTAGGAATAGGTAAGAAGAAAGTTAATCACACACATCTCACCTTAAAAGAAAATCTAGGGAAGATGAAGGATGAGTTGTACAAGAAAGATGAGCAGATAAGATTCCTAAAAGAAGATCTAGGCAAAGTGAAGCATGAACTAGATAGAACTTGCAAATGGAATAAGTCCTCTAATGCACTATCCTGGCTACAAGAGCACCATAGTAGCAACACGACAAGACTTGGCTATGGGACCCCAGCACCTAAATAGGATCCCAAAAGTAAATACATCACACTTCCTGAAATTAAAATCTGCATACACTGTGGCAAGACTGGTCATTACAAAAGTGAATGTAATGCAAAAGAAAAGGCTAGTCAAAAGAACAAAACCTTTGTTCAAGAGAAAAATAGACTATCTCGATGGGCCAAAAGGAATTTAATTCACCCCTTTGCCTATAGAAAAGGACCCAAACTAGTTTGGGTTCCTAAGACTAACCCCTGATTTCATTTTACAAGTCCAAGTGAAGGAAAGTAGCCAAATATGGTACATGGATTGTGGCTGCTTAAAGCATATGACTGGAAGCAAGAACCAGTTCCTTTCACTTGAGGATCTAAAAGGAGGTAATGTCTCCTTTGAAAATGGGAAGAAAGGTGAGATCATTGGGGTTTGAAAGGTAGGTAAGATGGACTCACATTTCATTGAGAATGTCTACTTGATAGATGGTTTGAAATATAGCCTAATCAGTGTATCATAACTGTGTGACAGAGGTAACCTGGTAGCATTCACTTCTATCAAATATTTTGTGATTAATCTTACCACTAACAAGATTGTTTTGCAGGGAAAAAGAGTTAACAATATTTACATTGTAGATTTGTCCACTCTTTCAGAAAATGAACTCACTTGCTTGAGTGTGTTGGACAATGATCCCCTCTTGTGGCACAAAAGACTTGGTCATGCAAGTCTGAATCAACTTAACAAATTAGTCTCCAAGGATCTAGTAACAGGGTTACCTAACATCAAGTTCAATGAAGACAAAGTTTGTGAGGCCTGTGCAAGGGGGAAGCAGGTAAGATCATCTTTTAAAAGTAAGAAAATGGTAATCACAACCAGGACGATGGAACTGGTTCATATAGATCTCTATGGTCCAATGAGAACATTGAGCAGAGGTGGTAAGAAATATGTGATGGTACTTGTTGATGATTATTCTAGGTTTACATGGGTACTATTTTTAACATCTAAGGATGAAGCATTTGACATATTTACTGCCTTTGTTAGAAAAATTCATAAACAACTAGGTAATCAACTTGCATCAATTAGGTCTGATCATGGAACTGAATTTGAAAATGCTAAGTTTGCTGAATTTTGTGATGGGCATGGTATAGATAATAATTTCTCTGCCCCTAGGACTCCTCAACAAAATGGAGTAGTTGAAATAAAGAATAGGACTCTTGAAGATATGGCTAGGACTATACTTCTTTCTAGTAAACTTCCCCATAGCTTCTGGACAGAGGCTGTATACTGCATGTTACATCATTAATAGATGCATGACTAGACTTCTTGTAGAGAAGACTCCCTATGAGTTACTTAAAGGGAGAAAACCAAATATATCCCATATTAGGGCATTTGGATGCAAGTGCTTTGTGCACAATAATGGAAAGGACTCCCTAGGTAAGTTTGATCTCAGAAGTGATGATGGAGTATTCTTGGGATATTCTTCACATTGCAAAGCTTATAACGTGTACAACAAAAGAACTTTGTGTGTAAAAGAAAGTGTACATGTAGTTTTTGATGAAACTAACATTCTTTCTGAGAGACAGGAACATGAAGATGAAGCTATTGGGCTGGTAAAAGAATTGAGTGAAGTCACAGCTCAAGCTGAAGATGCACCAAACGAAGGAACAGGTGAATTCGAGCCTTTATCTCCTGAACCTGTCTAGTACCATCAGTGACCCGGATTAGGGATTTTTCTTTCTTTTTCCTCATGTTTTGAATATTTTTGCTTTCTGGTTGTGGATTGTGGTAGCAACATATCTTCTATCAATGATATCTACTATTTTTGCTCTTGTTGACTATTAATATTTCCTTGATAGTTTAAATATGTTTGCTTGATTACTGATGATTAATCCATGATTGCACTTGCATTTGCCCCAGCGGCCATGAGTACTCATTAAAATCTGGGACTCACACTCTGTTTATGCAACTTTTTGATGATGCCAAAAGGGGGAAGAGATATTGTGCTTTACATATTCTAAAATGTGATATTTATAACCTAATTAACCTGGTCCTTAATGATAAGTGAATTTTTCTAAACTTTGTATTGATGATTAAGCTGAGTTCTTACAGGGTTTAAGTGAGTAAAAAGCACAAAGTTTGTCATCATTAAAAAGGGGGAATTTATTGGCCCAAGTAAATGTGAAGTTTTGAAGACTGACAAAAGAACCCAGACATGGACTAGGTCCATCTTGTGAAGCACAGTCGTGATCAACCCAAACATGTGAGATACACGTAAAGGGGATAAATCTAACTTATCAGAAGTAATATCTCCTGATCTGATCGAAAAGGTTGCATATTGAATAAGGAGAGAAAGACTCCTTACACAAAGAGAACACAGTTTAGGAAGAGGATAGAGTTAGAGTATGAGATCAACTAGAACCCTTCTACCATAGAAGAGTAACATATGTATCCCAGTCAATCTCTAATTACTAACCCTTTAATATCAGTGTTGTTCTCTTTTACAAGTAATGCAGATAAGCAGAAGTTAAACGTGAATTGAGATCAAAATAGCAAGGCAATTTTGCAAGCAATTCATGTGTGATTCTAGCGTGCAATCCTGAAGCTACTTGAACCAGATAGAAGAACCAGTTCCAATTGTCTATCTTTTATTCTAGTTCAATTATAGTAGGTGATTTTATGTTGTACCTTTCAGCTTTTATAAAAGCAATTGTATTAGGTACTTAGAGTTTTCAAGTTAGAGTTAACTTGAAGTTGTCGCAACAGTTGAGGCTATGTGATACAACGGGATTAGAGTTAATCCTAGGTTTACAAAAGAGTTTTTATAAATGCAGTTTTTGGCTCAGTGATTTTAGTGGAGAATTTGGAAAAATCCTACTGGAAGGTAGGTCGTGGTTTTTTCACCTTTTGAGTCAGGTGTTTTCCACGTAAAATCTCTGTGTTCTTTATTTTCTGTACTTTTCATTCCGCAACAGTAGTAGTTGGAACACATAGAAGAACCGAGTCCTTCTATAATTAAGTTAAGCGAAAATTGGGTACCACACAAATCACCCATGTGTGGTATTGAAGTCTAAAACATCACTCCATACAAATTATCTCCATTATTTGTGCCAACAATTTTCTTCCGAATGTTTAAGAGCATTAAAGAGATTGGAATTTTGTATTACTAATAGAACGGAAATTTATCGGCACATTAATAGTTAAATAGTCTGAAAGGGAAAATCACTGAAGCCAGCAATAACTAAAATCTAGAATCACATTAGTTCAATTAGCACATCTGCAACAACTATTCAGAGCCTAGACAATATTAAATATAAAGGAAAAGAGAGACTCCAACTGCATTTATTATTTGTAGATAAAGCCCTATTTAAATGTAATATGATGCTAGCCACCTTCATCTAACTGTTCTGCAAATTCTTCCAATCACATGATTTCTTAAAAAAATAATCTGAACACGCCCCACACTGTATTACACCGCACTTGCAAATGCCCTAACCCGCCCCGTACCGCAAGCCCTGAAACCCGCTCCACCACGTCCCATTGTCATCCCTAGTGATTGATAAGTTATTTCTGGAGATTTCAAGATACACCTGCTCGACGCTCGCATGTCTTGAAGTCACTTTCTGCTTTTAGTTGTATTACTGTTCATTTCCTATTCAAAATAGTGTTATATTTTGATATTTTTAGTACACTATCTGTAGAGCTTATGACTCGTTTCCACCGGGTTTTGGAGAGTTATTTGACAGTTGTATCTTTTTGATTTTATTATGATAGGTTACTAGTTTAAGTTGATATTTAATCTTTATTTTTGCTAATCTTGATGTATGTTAGGCTTACCTAGTCTTAGAAACTAGGTGCTATCACGACATCTTAAGGTGAAAATTTGGAGTCGTGACAATGCTAAGTGTGTTGGGGGCGAATTTATGCATAGTGACGAATGTATAAGCATTTGTCATGGTTTAAGCACGCGGGTAGAATTAGCCAAACCCAAGAAGTTCATTTAATGCATATACCGCTACGCTTGCCCATTACCATTCTTAGGTCTAGAAGTACTTATTTATATGAATTTTTACCTCCTATAGCAAAGGTTAACCCCCTATTTATTTAAAATAGATACCATTTAAATAAATTACCTCTTATAGATACCTTTTATGGGTTATAGCAAATTTTCTAATTTTGGTTATATCCTACACTTAAGCCACTTAATACGCTATGTTTTATTTTTCTCTCTCCATCCTCCGATTTTTCTCTCGCAGACTTACTGATTTTCATACAACTTCTAAATACACGTTCAAAATCATGCTCAAAATCAGAGAAACCTCCTCACCCACACCGTTGCTTCCTCCTTCCCCCAATCTCGGCAAAAACCCTAATCTCCTCTAGATTCTACTAATTTGTTTCTATATTTAGTGTGGTAAGTATTTAATTTTTTTGATTTTCGCTGTGTTTGATTTTTCACAACATCTCTACTCACCAAATTTTCTCTAATCAACAGTATCCAAGCGTATTCTCACAATGTCTGAGAATACACCTAGCAAGTTGATTACTATAGGTATACCTACTAAAATTCTTAATTTCGATGGGCCATCTTTCTCATTGCAAATCACTCAAGGGGAATTGGATGCAGGTATAGCCAAAAATTTGGCATTGGAGAGGAGAACAAAATCTCGACATGACAATTTCCACAAACCCAAGTCGAGACATCATTGAAGGAAACAAGACTTCCCGTTGCGGAAAAAAGGAAAAAACATATTTCTCCAGCTTCATCTGTCAAGGGGAAGGAGGTTGAAGCAAGTAAAAGCTCGGATACACTTGAAGAAAAGGTATTTTATGATGTATTCATCTGTATTATTGATGTATTCACATGTATTTATATGTATACAACGGTTGAGTTCTCTATTCAAAAAGGATATTTAATGTATTTTTGTACTTATAGAAATTAATAATACAAATTTGTCAGTTGTATTCTGATGTATTCTTATAGTTATATTTATAAGGATTTTCATGTTAGTTGTATTCATATGTATTTATAGTTGTCAGTTGTATTCATATGTATTTATAGTTGTCAGTTGTATTTATATGTATTTATAGTTATCAATTGTATTCATATGTATTTATAGTTGTCAGTTATATTTATAGTTGTTAGTTATATTCATATGTATTTATAGTTGTCAGTTGTATTCATATGTATTCATGTCAGTTGGCTTATGTGTTGTATTCAGTTGTATTCATTTCAGTTGTATTATGACATGTGTTATATTCAATTTACTATGAAAATATGTGTTGTATTAAGTTGATTTTAGTTCTATTCATATCTATTCATGTCAGTTGTATTTATGAAATATGTGTTGTATTTAGTTGTATTTATATGTATTTTACATTTGTTAAATGCAGGGAATTAAGTTGTTTGTGAAAAAATAGCCTATATTTGCACCTCATATCAGTGTATATACTAACACTAACATATTCTCTGAGCTAAAAGAAAATCTTTCTCCAGAGCAGTACAACCAACTGGGTAATACTTGTTTTGGAAATTTCCTTCAAATGAAGCGTTGTGAAGTCCAACATCAACTCTTTAGATGCTTCATGGCTCTCCAGTTAGAAGGAACTCCTGACAATGTATTTGCTATACACGTCAATGGTACTCCATTATCTTTCTCAATAAGGGAGTCTGCGCTTGTGACTGGCCTCAAATGTGTTGGTAACGATGCTGATTTTGAGTTCAGTGAAAATGTTCCTAACCGGCTTATTGAGACTTACTTTGGAGGTGCCAATCTTGTTAAGAAGAAACATTTGATGAAATGCTTTGCTAACAAGAACTGGGGTCACGACAACGATGGTGATGCATTGAATATAGCTTTATTGTATTTCATACACACCTTCATTTTTTCATCCGAGAAGAACAGCACAACCATATCCAGGCTACATTTTGACTTGGTCAAGAGTGGGTGCTATTCTGAATATCCATGGGGTTTAAAAGCATTTAAAACGCTGACAAAATCTATTAGCAAGAAGATGGATGCTCAGAAGAAGTATTACAGGAAAGCTGGGATGCCCCTAGCTATGCAAGTGTGGTTTTACTGTTCAAATGTTGATCCCAAAATCGCACTTCGAGTTGATAACGTAGTCCTAGAATACTCAATTGGAGAACCACCGGAAATCAACCAAACTTTGCTTATCTAATGAACAGCATGTTCAATGACAAGGGAAACATGGTAATATACAATTTGTATCGTAGCTACTTTACAAAATTTACTAATCATTAATGTTGTATACAGTTGCATACAGTAGCTGAATACAGTTGCTGCTGCCTTCATTAGTACTGCTGCATATTTGGTTAATTGAAACTTCAATACAGTTGTTGCTGCCTTCATTAATACAATTGAATATAGTTGCATATAATTTACTAATCATTATTGCTGCCTTCATTTGAATACAAATTACATTTTGATTCCAGTATTAAAATACACCCATTGTAGTAAGACTTTGATTGTATTTCGTTTTTCAGATTGTTTACAAGGACATCCATCCAAACGATATAGAACTTGCCGTTATTCAGATTCCTCCAGTAGGCGTTGATGTTGAGAGCAATCCTACTCATACTCATTCAGACAAGTCGGCAGAGGATTCGGATGACTTTTCTCCTACACCTGATCTCCAGTGTAAGAAGAAACATGCTGCAAGTGTTGGTCCATATTCATCACCGCCCCATAAAAAGTGCAAGGAACAGAATATTTATCCTTCAAATACATCTCTAATTGGTGTGTCTAAAATTGCACAAAATGTTTTGCATCACAATCAGCTGGCAGATTCCAAAAATGATGAAGTATCTTCTTTGAGGAAAGACCTAAATTCATTTAAAGAATACGTGAGCTTTTTATCACATTAAACATTACAGTTTAGTGCTTAACATTCGTATGTATACAAATGCACCTATAATTATTTCTGTTTTGCTAAGGTTGTGGTCGAGTTCAAGTCTCTGAGATCATTGATCAATGATAAATTTAAAATGCTTGTTGGCCATCTTCAACACAATCAGCAAAAAGAAAGCTTACACCAGAGAAAGGAAACCACAGGGACATGTGATGATGGTATTGAAATGCCATATGAAGCGAACTTGCAAGATATTCCAAAAGGTCACAGACAGACTGATACACTAGTCGGCGATAATATTGAGGTTTAACATTTTTTAACCTCTTTAGTATATTTTTAGATCTCTTGTTTGCTCTTGTTCTGATTAATCATATATAAAACAATTTTATTACATTGTAAAATACAAGTCTATACAGAATAATTCAGTATTTTAAATTATATTAATCTATATGCATCTCTATTTCTGTTGTAACTCTTAAGGAGATTCATTGAACATACTTCTAACATGTATTCATATGTATTCGTAAGACATGTATTCAGATGTATTCATTGAACATACTTCTAAGTTATCTAAGTAAGACATGTATTCAGATGTATCTAAGTAAGACATGTATTCAAATGTATTCTGCTGTATTTTCAAGTTATTAGTAGTTTGTAACTAACATATGTATTACAGTAATATGTATTTAATTGACTCATTAGTTTTGAATAACATGTATTTAACTTAATCTCTATGATGTACTTAATTGCCTCTTTATTCATGAATTTCTGTTGTAGTACAGCAATTTCAAATGTATTTTTCTGTATTCAGTTGTATTCAGTTGTCTTTGAACATACTTCTAACAATGATGCATACGACTAACAGAATGCAGTGGTTAATGCTCCTTGTGTTGAGACAAGAGTGGAGGGGAATACTACATCAGAGGTGCCGTGCAACTTACCACCTATAGGCCAAGAGGGTGTATCCACAGATTACTATGTATCTCAATTTGAGCTAGACGACAAGTTTCTTCCCAGTCAAATTTCAGAAACTAGAATTGTGATACACAACAGTGCCAAAAAGGTTGCATTAACCCCAGTACCATCTCATAGGAATCGGCGACCAAGTAAATGGTATTCTTCGCCTTATGAGTCTAACTTCGACTCTGTAGGTTAGTGTTTTATAAACTAATTATCTATTTCACCATGGTTTTTATAATTAAAACTCTATATACATGAATTCAATGAACAACAGGTACCTCAGTAAAGTTGACCCCCATTTTTGAAAAAAGACACTCATTTGAGGATGATTCAATAATGGGGCCGCACCCTACATTAATCATTCAGGAATACGACAAATGGGTTTGTGATGGTCTTCTTGCTAGACATGAGCAGAAGTGAGTTTTTTCCTAGTATGTCTATTATGTATTTATATTTTTAAAAATGGATATAATTCCTTTTTTATATCATACTTGTAGAAGTAATTTGGAAGACCATTACAAGAAGAACAAGTCAACACTTCATATACCATTGGATTTTGGAATTGATCAAGTTAATTCAAAAAATTGCTTTTACCTTCTATCTTTTGACGGTAAACTATGGGATGACAATGTAAGTTTTACCCCTTCCAAATCCACTATAATTCATTTCTTTAGTATTGGTTTGTCTAATTGTATAATTAACAAATTGAGCTCTAACCCAAATTTGTCTTACATTACTTTGATGTACTCAATTGTATGCATATGTTACTAATAAATTTGTTGTATTTAATTGTATTCTGATGTATTTTAACATTTTTTATTAGCTGAAAATGCAACATGTTTTTAACTGAATCTTTATGATGTATTTAGTGGCATCATTATTCCTGAAGTACTGCTATATTTTAATGTATTCTGCTGTATTTTCAAAGTTATCATTAGTTTGTAACTAACATATGTATTACAGTAATATGTATTTAATTGACTCATTAGTTTTGAATAACATGTATTTAACTGAATTTCTATGATGTACTTAATTGCCTCTTTATTCATGAATTTATGCTGTAATAAAGCAAATTTAGATGTATTTTTCTGTATTCAGCTGTATCCAGTTGTATTCAGCTATATTATTCGGTTGTATTCTTTAATATGTATCTTTATGTATTCAGCTGTATTTTTCTATATTCAACTGTATTATTCTTTAATATGTGTGATGTATTGGACTAACACTACGTAATTAAATTTGTGTATAGCATATTGACGTCATATTCTACAATCTGAGAAAGAAGGGAAAGTACAACCAAACAAGCAACTTCAAATATACAACTGTTGATTGTATATTCAAGACAAGAATCGCTGAAATCTTCGACATGTATGCTGATACAGATAGTAATGCCAATGTAGCCAAAGAAGAGGATGTGGTATGTGAGTACATAAGGGGCTACAGTTTGCTAGCTAATGTACCTTGGCATACTATTGACAATCTCTTGATACCAGTCAACTTGAAGGATAAACTACACTGGATATTGGTTGTTGTCTCATTCAAGGAGAGGTGTATCAAAGTGTATGACTCGTATAGATCTGCAGGTCATGATGCCTATGTAGCTTTTGAGATAGATAAGCTAGCTAAGCTTGTACCTCTGTATCTATCAATCAGTGGCTTTTACAGAGATAGTCAAGGCATAGATTGGTCTACTTACTCAGCATACACTGACAAGCCATATACTGATTCCTTTGAAGTTGTTTTCATATCAAATCTACCTCAACAGAAAGCTGGGAGCATGTATGTATTCAATCATCATTCTTGTATCATTTTAAAAATCTAATTTTATGAATTATTTTTAATTGTTTCAATCAACATTTTTCGGGGATTGTGGGGTGCATGTTGCGGCATACACAGAGTTTCTGAGCACTCTTGGTGAGATTCCACAAGCAACATTTGATTCCAATCTACTCCGTCAAATATATGGTGATCTCCTCTAGGACTATGCTATGCGGAAGATAGATGTTGATGCCATAACCGAGAATGAAGCACCCTCAAAGATTGTTAGGCAAATTACAGAGTCAGATTCAAAGTTGCAGATAGTGTAAGAGTAGCTTTAGGTGAATGTTGTTTTTAGGTGAATACTTTTTTTTTGAATAGTTTTTTGATGAAGATGGTATTCAGTTAGAAAAAATCATCACTTTATCAACAGTATTCGTGTATGACAATTGCAATTTTTCAATCGATGTTTCATTGTTTTGTTCATAAGTATTCATACTTAATCTTTAGTTTATATTCATATGTATACTTACAGGATATAAGTATGTATTAATATTCAGTAACTTGGCTTGAACAGGTTATACGTATTGAACAAGTTAATATCAAAGTCAGAAACTTTAGGTATATTGAACAGGTTATATTAAAGAATTTAGATGTATTTTTCTGTATTCAGCTGTATTATTCAGCTGTATTCTTTAATATGTATCTTTCAAATTCAGTTAATACATATTAAAGAATACAAATTCATATGTATTAAACAAGTTATACGTATTTATTGAAATTGTTATATTATAGCTGAGTATATAGATGTATTCTGACTAGTTATGTATATTTTTAACTCAAACACTGTCTATGATTGTATGTCTAAGTATATGTGGACAAGGTTGTATTCGATTGTATTCAACACAATACTGCAACTAAATGTATACAGAATCTAATCATGTTATATGTATTTATTGAATTTGTTATATTATAGCTGAGTATATAGTTGTATTCCGATGTATTTTGACTAGTTATATATATAACTCAGGCACTGTCTATAAAAAATTGTCAAAGTATATGTGGACAAGGTTGTATTCGAATGTATCCAACACAATACTACAACTAAATGTATCCAGAATCTATTCACGAAAGGCATTTCAAAATTTATTACTTGACAATGAAAATTTATTACTTGACAATGTCATCATAAGTATTGACAAATCGTTAGAGCACTAATACATGGTTAACTAAATGCTACGTGGATCATTTCTACACGTTCGCTTGTTATGTCCTCCATGCCCACATATGCTACATGAATGTTGATTTTTCGGTTGCAGCAATTCACTTAAAGGTTTATCGTGCTTCTTCTTTGGCCTTCCAAGAGGTCTTTTCCATTTGGGTGGTAATACAACCTCCTCTACAACATGTGCTGGTATATTCCAATCATTTCTATCTGGTAGTGGGTACACAGGCACATCGTATGTCATTACAACAGAATTTGATTTGTAATAGTTAGAGCAATATTCTTCTGGCATTAGAAACTTGCTCTTCAATACAGCCCAAGCATGTGGGAATGGTAATTCATCAACTTGGAACCTCCCACAAATACATTTTCTCTCTAACAGGCAGACGGTGTAATGCCTCCCTCCATCGTTAATCGTATGTAAGTATTCAGTTGATGGTACCACCTACATTTAAACATAGAACTATAAGTTTTGAGCACATATAACTGAATTACCATATGTATAATGCTGAATTACTCAGTTATATACAACTAAAATGATTGCATACAGAAGAATACATCATATATTTAGATCGGCAGACTATAAACTATAATTACGTCTTAGCTTATGAATACAATGACATACATCAAAAATTTGTTGTACTTTAGGCAACTAAAGTGTAACAAAAACATTAGAAGGCTACGGTATGACAATACGTCTATATAAAAAAATTATGTATTATACAGATTTTTTAGTTGTATTCTGATGTATTCGAATAGTTTATTTTTGCAACATGTATTTATTTGTATTCATATGTATTCAACTCAGATCTTCGATAAACTATATGTTGTATGTAGTTGAATTTAGTTGTATTTATATGTATTCATGGCAGTTGTATTATAAAAAATATGTTGTATTCATGTCAGTTATTTCAGAAAATAATTAAGCTATATAATACAATGACATTAAAATAAAACTTACGGTCATGCATGTAGACATTACCTCATTCAAAGTCAACATCTCCTGGTATATTTTTCCAAGCGTTGTGTATGTCTGTGTAGCTTCTTTGCGGTTACTACAATTCCAACGTCCAAACATCTTCCTAACTTCTTCGAGGAAGTCGTATATTGGCAATTCCCTTGTTGACACTAGTGCGGCATTGATTGACTCGCAATATTTGACGTCATTGCCCATCCCCTGTTAACAGGTGCATACAACCTAGCCCACTTTTCGTATCCAGCTAACTCCAAGTATTCTTTCACCCCTAATATCTACCTTCTCCACCTTCTCCATCAGACTGTCAAATTCATCTTGTGTGTATGCTTTTGCCATCGAGAAGTATATCTCGCTCAACTTGGCATGGTTCTTTTTGAATTTCTTATATATGTTGTTCCATAAATGTCATATACAAGCAAAATGCGGTACATCTGGATATACTCTCGATACAGATTTAATGATACTCTCATTTCTATCTGAAACGATGCACATGTTTTACCTGTCACCGTATGCTATCTTGAATTGCTCAAAGAACCACATCCAAGCAGCATCGTTCTCTGAATCAATAACACCATATGCTAGTGGCAATATATGACCTGTAAAGACAGTTGAATACATATTTTTAAAACATATATTTCATTCTTTAAAATATTAACAGATTTTATTATAATTCACGTACTCACATACACCATCCAACGTGCTTGCCGAAACGAATGTCCCGGTGTAGTAAGATTTTAGGTGACTTCCATCCACAACAACAATGGGTCTACAATGATCAAACCCCTTTATAAAGGCATACAAAGATATATACACGTACATGAATTCATTTTTGGGCGATTTTACCATCCTGATGTGGGAACCTGGATATGTCATATCCATTGTATATAAGTATCCTGGTAATTTTTTGTATGAATCAGCCGGTTCACCTCTCAAAAAATTCATTGCCTTTTCTTTAGCCCTCACGCCAACATGTAGCTAACATCTACACCTAAATCTGATTTTACATCATCAATAATATCCTTTGTGGTGTATTTCCTCTTATGATTAGTAAGCTTAGGCATAATCATACCACCTATAAGGCTGCTACTTGCCTGCCGCTGTTCATACACCTTGTCCTTCAGCGGATATGTATGGTTATCAATGAACTCTCTCACTTTGAATAGTTCTGATTTGTTAATGTTTGAAGCCTTAAACCTCCATTCACAATCTTTTGAAATACATAATAATGCATAGCTGCAAAGAATTAATCATTGTACATATGATTAGTATAAATGTTTACAAAAAATGCACTCATATACACACGAATACAATCTGACATGAATATATTCTGACATCTATATATATAAATTATTATACAACTGAATTCAATTATAGTTATATGTATTTAAATAAAATGAATACAACTGACATACAATTATTATTATTATTATTATTATTATTATTATTATTATTATTATTATTATTATTATTATTATTATTATTATTATTATATGCATACACTTAAAAAGTACAGTAAACAAAATACGAAAATAATTAGAGACATTGTAATGTAATTATACCAGTAAAATACATATGAATACATGTATTTAAAGACCATGAACAAACATATGTTAAACACATCAGTGATGATCAAGTGGAAATCCACAAATACGCATAAATACATCAATGTTTAACTTGAAGCTCGAACCAATAATACAGAATACAAAAAAAAAAATTAAATGCACGCAAACCTGACAGCATTAGACCTATCAACCCGGAATTGAAACCTTTGAGATATAGCATAATTCTTCATCACCTCTTTCAATGTAGCCTTATCCTTATATACTTGTCCAATAATAACATCCCTTTGATTAGTTTTTGGAATTATCAAATTCTTGTTCAGTTCAAACACCCCAATTGCTTCTCCTGAATTGACAAGATCTAGAGCAAGCGTATCATATGTACCGGAATCATACCTTTGTAGAGATTCGCCTATTTGCACAATATCTCCTTCACTTAAAGTACCATAGGATACAAATTCTTTTTCAATCATTGTTATGCACAAAGGATACATCCCGAATTCTCTGTTCTCTTTTTTTAACTCTACATAAACCTTGTAACCCATGTCATTTTGTATTTTCATTGGCGTGCTATTCCCTTCTACTTTGTATTGAATTTTAATGGACTTTGTGCTCAAATCTATGCCCAGTTGATTAGAAATTGAAGCAACCAAATCATAATACGACGCATACTCCTTTATCAGTATTCCCTCAATTGAAAAATCGATGTAATTGCCCTCATCATTCCACTTGCCAGAATGACGCAACAACACTGTTAAACTTGCCATATGTATAATGGAACTATACCGTATTTTGAATACAATTGTATCAATCGTAATTTTTCGTGGTTGAATTGAGAACTGCGAACAGAGAAAAGGGAGAAGTGAATGGAAGAACTGCGGACAGTTTGCTCTTGTTTTCGTTAATTTTTTTGTTGAATCGTGAATGGAAGAATACAGATTAATGGGTAATAGTTTTTGTTCGTTGAGTTAAATTAGGAGAATATCAGGTAATTTGATTTCCTTTCCGTTTTTAACTAGTTCAACCTTCCAGATTTTACGCAAATACGTTACTGTATTCACGATAAGGTCGCATGAATACAATCAAATACATATCAACCTTAGCTGGAATTCCCTTTTTAACGCCTATTTTTGCTATTGTATTAATGAATACAATAGCCTAAATACATCAAATACATTGTATAACCACATAAAAGGTATCTATAACACGTAATATAGCAAAAGGTATCTATAAATGGCTAATTAGACCTAAAAGATGGTACTTTATGAAAAATTCTCTTATTTATATTGGTAAAGATTAACTCAAGCTAATAAGATGTTAGCTATGTATTTGTAATACATTGGGTCTTATTGTAAAAAAGTTTATTTACTAAGAAAAAGATATGAGTAGTTTAATTCAAAATTCTATAATATTTATTCTGTTAAAAGTTTGAGACATTCAAATTAATTGAATACTTGAAAACAAAAGTTACTGCATTCTTAGTGTCACCATACAAGGAAATAATATAAATTATTTTTATTAGTTAGAAGGTCAAATAATGAATAGTGGATTTTTAAAAATACTGATTGTGACCTTTTAATAGATATTGTAATTTTCTATGGTTAAAAAGGCATATCCGGATAACCAAATTAATTGTAAATTGAAAAATTAAAACTTGAAAACTTGGAAATAAAATTTATTACATTCCTATGATATTCTACGAAATTATGTATTTAATTAAAAATGCTAGTTAAATGGTATTTACAACCTCATAACGTTACTATAAAAGAAGATAATACCTTTTTATTAAACTTACCGCATTTTCCACCATTTTAAGAATCATGCACTCTTCATATCACCGTACAACAACAACAACAATAACATACTCAGTATTTATCCGTGTAGGAGAATTAAAAATTAATTGCAACTTAAGAAATTGAATAAAAAAAAACTGAAAGGAAAACTACTGCATTTTTAATGTTATTTTACCAGAAGATAATTTTGTATCAAGTAAAAGGCCAAATAATAAATACAAAAAATATTAGATTTTTTAATTAATACGAAAAAATGTTAATTTTTCTGTATGATTAACTATAGTTATAATTTCATCCAACATGGAATGCACCTATGAGGATAAAAATGTCGACTAACATTTGATGTTAGAGTTTCATGCTTTTTCTTCCAATAATTTTTTATAAAAAATAAATAATATAAAAACTCGATTCATTTAATATTTTGGGATACATTGTTGATCTTAGATAAGCTTTTGTTAATTTAATTTTAAAAAAAAAACTCTCAAATTTTCAAAAATTGTTAATATTATCTATAAGTGATATAGCCATTTTGAAAGAAAAAAAATACGTAAGCTATTTTTATTGAATATAAATATCATTTAAAGCATTATGTTCTAATTATATTATTTCTCTTAGAATTTTTAATTTTAAACGTAAGCTTAACCGTCATTATCAATTTGATTATTAAAATTATTAATCCTATATTTTAAGAAACATTAAGGTTAAGACAATATTATCTTTTTAAATTCTCGTGTCTCCTTTTTCTTCGGAGTCGTTTTCAGTCACCATCAGTTACACGCAGTATTCTTTTCTTTCTTTTTTATATAGATATAGATTCATATTTCCTATAAACTTCCAATATGTTTAAGCAAAAATAAAATAAAGAGAAATTTCCTCTATTAAAAAATTTTGGGCCTCAAAATTTTGGGGCCTTTGCTACACGACACAGATCGGGGAGAAATTAAAAAATAGCCAGATTTATAACTGGTCGTTCAAAAATAGCTCAGTTTCAAGTAATCGAAATTTAGTCACTTTTCATGTAAAAATAAATCTGAGCGAAAACACTGTTCAAAACCCGAAAAATACGCCAGTATATTATACTGGAGTTCCAGCATAAGTATGTTTGAACTCCAGCATATTATACTGGAGTTCCAGGATAAGTATGTTGGAACTCCAGCATAATATGATGGAGTTCCAGCATAAGTACACTAGAACTCCAGCATAATATACTGGAGTTCCAGCAAGTATAATTGTCCAGTATAATATACTGGAGTTTGGAGCACCGGTGCTCCAGTCTCCAGTATATTATACTGGAGTCAGCAAAGTATACCGGTCCAGCATAATATGCTGGAGTTCATACACAGGTGCACCGAACTCCAGTATATTATGCTGGACCAGTCTCTGTTTCAGCAAAATAGTGACTATTTTTCATTGACTTTGCAAACACTGGATATTTTTGAATGACCAGTCCGAAAACTGGCTATTTCGTACTATTTTCGTCAGACTAATTGATTGATGTGTCTCTTCCATTCTATATCCCTAACCTTTGACTAATTTGAGTACTTGACAAATACGTTACCATGGTACGTAATTGACTCTTTGCTAACTAACTTAATATAAGTTGAAAAAACTTAGACCCTTTGAAAACAGTATAACGTCAAGAAAGCACAATAAAAAGTAAAAACAATATTCCAATTCTTTCTAATTAAATAATTTTATTAGTGGAATATCATCGGTGTGTCCAACTTAAACTCATTATTTTCGATTCAAACGGTATCTAAGAGATGAACAATCGAATTACATATACACTTCACTGTGGAAGAGTCATCAAAGATCAATCCACATTTCTAATCAAGCAGTTGATCTTACAACAACACCGGTCTATAAGCAAAGCTTCTATCTTACATTTCCCTAACGGATACTCGAACGAAATGGACATATCATTACATCCTTTGGCTGCTCAGGCCTCTACTATATCTTTGTGTAGTTTCTGCACAGCACCAGTAGATGCACAGGCCACGTCTCAAATAGCTACACCAAATTTCATCAGTTGAATGGCGCGATGGGCATCAATTAGGTACTACTCTATAATTGTTACATAAAGGAGGGGAAAAAAGGAAAAACAAACTCAACGTGGTAATGTACTTGCGATTCCTAGAAATCTTGGGATTCAAGTTCGGGCTTTGACGGGTATTCAAGACCATGAAGGGCAGGTATCCTTCTTAAATCTTCTTCTGAGTAAGCTGGGATGAACCAATACCGCTTGTCTAGGCCAAAAACCTGATGCATAGAATTACAGCATTAGAAAGGTGAAATAAGATGGATATATCATAGAAGACAGACCAAGGTAACACCACAAACTCAATAAGGGGACTCTAGCCAAAGAAGACATCAAGCTACTGTACATGGACTAGAGCAGTCAGAAACACACAGGCTCACACCCTATGTTGGAAAAGCTTGAGATTTTGCTGTGTCCAACCCTTTCTTTTCAAGAAAAACATCATACCCTTGACAATTGACATGCATTTGAATCATCCGAGGACCATAATGCATTAGAAAAATAACACTACATAGCCGCTATAAAAATAATAGCCGAAAAATTGTATAAAATTTGTATAGTTTTTGTATAAATATTATGTATATTATATACAAAAAATTATACAAGTTTTATACACTTTTTCGGCTACCAAATGTAAATAGTTTCTGGCGTGGGCTAAAAGTGATAATACCCCTAATGCATTCATTAAGTCCCACTAAGAAAACAAGGGGTCATCACAGAGTACAAATTTCTGAAAACTTCTTGCTCTGGCTTCCTTAATTCCAGAGTTAAATTTACTAGGAATCAGGGTTCTTATTCACTCCACGCTTTCCTATCTTAAAAACACATTCATACATCAATTCTATATGGGATTTTTCAGAATTTGATTAAAACCCAGGTAATATGCATGTGGGTCTATCCACGTCCTAAGTTGGCGCTAACTGCTTCCTCGTCCCATATAAAGAAGTATTCCTCTTTTCCCTCTTTTCAGTTATACATATACATAAAATACCAAAATGCAATTGAAAGTGTTTAACCCAGTTTCAAACACAGAGACTCCAAGAAACGGGAGAAAAATGGTTAGCTCCAGACACAACAGATTCCTTCTACAGGTTGAAACTGCTCACCTTGATCTCGTACCTTTTTACACGAGTTTTGACTATAATTTAGCTCATATTGCTACATGAGATGCATCAATTTTCCTATTGCAACTGAGAGCAACCATCATTGAAAACAAGGAAATGACAATCTCAATCTCTTCCAAAGTTAACTAACCTGTTCAAAGTTCCTCTTCCGACCAAGATCATAACGCCATTTTGGAGTGGTCTTCTTCTCATATGCCTGAAGCAAGACAGGTGTATTAGTGTGGCAAAGAATACTAACATCCCATCGGTAAAGTGGGCAAACGAGCTGTGGATACTACAAATTCAAATGTCTCAAAGTGACTCTTATTTCTCGAATGAATTTTCATATGCAATTTATTGGATTCCAAGAGGAGCACAAGCAGTGGCCTCAAAGGAGCAGTTGGTTCATGAGACCTAGAATTCAAATAACAGAGTTTGAGCTTTGAAAAGCTTATCATCAGAAGATGTAAATAAGCCGTGGTCTCTTTGGGTTAACCCTGTAGTTTAGCCCAACAGTTACTGTAAAGATATCTTCCACAATTATTATATGGTGTTTGAAGGGCCAATGTCAAAGCCAGCGGCAAGAGAAGGATTCTATGCAAGGAGGCCACCTCTAGTAATGGGGACCATAGTGATCAATAAGAAAACACAACGAATATAAAATGAGAATGTTAAAAGATAACCAACTGTTTATTTTCTCTGCTATTCTTGCCAAGTCTGGCTGAGGAAGAGTTACAGGGTCATTTTCATTTTTCTCCTGTGGGAATCCACCACTTTTAGATTCTCAGTAACTTTGAGTTTTAAGAAATCACATTTGGAAAAGCAAAATGAATGTGAAAACTCTCTACTTCAATTTTGTTTGTTTCTTTCTTTCTTTTCGTGGGGTGGGAAATATGAAGAGTGTGACTTTCATGATTTTGCACGAAAGAAAACTTTTACAAGGTGGTCCAATCAAAACGGACCAAACTAAACATGCTTAGATAATTTTTTTGAAAATGATAAAGTTCATACACACGATTAGATAATTCATCTAGCAAAGAACACTTTCCTGAACCCACGACACAAAGAAACAACAAATTGTAGCAATAGTTTGCCCCTTAAAATCAGAGAGCAGTTCGCCAGTTAAACATTCAACCAAAAGTAAGGAAGGTGTAATACCTCGATGGTTGTGGTATTACCAGCTACCAATGATATGTGCATGATCAGAAATCCCAATACACTCAAAGCAAAAGCAAGGTTGAAAACTGCAATGCACAAGAATGGTGTAAATTAATAGGAAATAATACGCCTAGGAAAAAAATCACAGGAGGGGAAGTTTGGGAAGCAGGGTTTCTACACCTTACCAAAAGCAAGGAAAGTGGTAGCGAGAGTGCTTGGAGTCCCAGGTATCTCTCCATCACTGAAGAATGCAATAAACTGCGGCAGTAATGCTAGAGTCACAACAGTGGTTTCAAGGAACGTGTAGAACTGCATAAAGAAAGGACGTAATTAGTTCGCGAAAAAAGGTTCAATAAAGTATTTATTGTCAAGAAATGCAACATCAATTGTGGATGTATCTTCATTGAATATTGAGAATACAAATGTCAGTTGACAGGCATAACAAGCAGGACGATTGAACATATTAACTCAATATCACATGCAAGTCAATTGATAAATCAATTAAACCTCAATCACAAACTAGTACGGGTCGGCTGCATCATGATATGACTATTTTTATGCTGCCCAACAACCTCCAAAATCCTCCTTTATCCAGTCTTGGTACCAACTATGTAAGCTCAGATAGGCAGAATTGTACACTAACATAAAAGAAGAAGCAAATTTTGTCAAAGAACAAGACTACACAATACAGAAATTTCAAAATTAGAACTGTGTTCACAGTATGTTCAAATAAGATAGTGCTAATGGCCAAATCTTAATGCAATTTTAAGTGGTCTTGCAGCTAGTCATACTTGTACGACTAGCAGCATAAAAGTATGGAGAAGTAAGTCATAAATTAAGATCCTAGGATGATTGTGCTTAGGATCAAGAACTTGCAGCTACTCATGATTGTGCACTACGGAACAATACGAGAATATGATTTTCAACTCGGATCACGAATGACAACAAAATATGGTCTTCAGCTCTTTCGTAGTGTCTGTTTAACATAAGGAGTTGGTATAAAATAAAATGTTTGAAGCTTTGTGGTGTACGATGTACCCATTGAAATCCAGAAGGTGCAACTAAATGTAACAGCCAATACATTAAATTAAATAGAGAAAGGGCCTTAGCTATTAGAACAGAAAGCTAACAACCAAGGCTGACAGCAATCAGCGCAGAAAAGCCGCCGCGAAATTTCATATTCGCTGGTACATATTAATATTTTTTAGGATTTTGATAGTTAGAATCTTGCTAACAACTACACATGAATACTTTTCAACGTTTAAGAATAATGAAACTTACCAGAAAAAGAAGGAAATACTTGTAGTTTAGTGCTCCAACACAATTGACAACCCACACGCAGTGATGGTCCATCTTTAGCACACACCTTCCACCTAAACACGCAAACATGCACAACTCAATCTCGAACCAAAAAAAAATAAAAACAAAAAGCATCACAAACATGCATAACAAGAACTCACAAACAGAACAGTGATGGCATCGAGGTGGTTTCAACTGGTTGCATTTTTTACAAATCCGTATTCTTGGGTTTGCTGGATCAGCTGGTGAAGCCCCAAATTCTGATGCAGTTAATGGATCAGTGTCACCTCTTTCTTCATCCAGGACTGGATTCCAACTTTGAGGTACACTACCAGGATCCGTGAAAATGACAGAGAAGTAACTCCACAAAAGCATCACCAACTGCAATGATTAATGAACAACACATCCTTTAGCTACATACTACAAAGAATAGCTTATTGTGCATCCAGAGACTCATTTGGCTTTCGTATAAACATAAAACAAGAAGAATACAAAATCTCTAAGAGGAGAGTAAGATTTTTCATTATGGGAAATGAATACTATTTTCCCCAACTAAACCATCTGCTCCATTTGGAATATGTAAATCTCACACATAACTAGGAACGGATTTATAGCCCAATATATGGCCGTGAACCCATTGTCTCTCCGCCAAATTAGGTATTTTATGTACATATTTTCTTGAATTGATCTAATATTATCTGCTAGCAGTCATGCTCCAAAGAGCCTAAATAGTGCACTTCATTGAATGCTGAGTTATTTACCTAGAGGTGTAGGGATCAATTCCCACTTAACAGTTTCTTTTTTCTCTTTTCTTTAGTGGTGCACCTATACTATAAAAATACTGGATCCCCCTCTGCACATAACCCTGAACTATCATCAATTCCTAACCAAGCTAAAAACAGTCATGTCAAATTCAAGTGTGCATGATGCATAAACATGTTCTTCTAATATTCTCAAACACCTAACTTTTAACAAAGATCCCAAGAATAAAAATAAAATAAGTAAAAGCACCAAAAAAGAATATTTTCACAATTACTTCGCAAACCCCACACATGTCTAAATTCCTAGCAACCCATTAAAACAAATGATCAATCAGGAATCCCAATACCAGAAAAGTCAAGAAATTTACCAAACAATGAAATATGGCAAGTACGGCAACAGCGATGAAGGCATCAAGAATTCCACCACCACTGACGAGGGATGGGCCATAGTTGGTCAAAACGACGGCGTAGTATGTAACGCCCACAACGCCTAGGACCAACAAGATCATGATTGAGCCCAGCCCTCTTAGGGCCGTACAGAATCTGAATACGTTCCAAGCCATTACAGTTCCAGATCTATACATAATTTAAATCCCTCAAGAAAAAAAATTATGCAAAAATAAGAACCACAGGGGTATAATTTTATTTTGTTCTTGAGAGTGTTTATTTGATTATTTTGTTTGAAATTATTTTTTGGGTTCATGGATTCCAAGCAGAAGTGGAATCCATGGTTAAGAGGAGTGAAATGCTGAGGAAGAAGGGAAACTCAGAAGCGGAAAGGGTAATATTGGAATTACAGCACCCATTGTATTGGGATGGTCAAGCTTGGCATGTTTCCAACTCCTGTTGAAAAATTGTGTACTAAGCCTAGAGTTTTATTAATTGTTTAATGTGAAAAAATAATATAATTAATTAATTAATTAATTCGAAGGTTCTTTTTCTTTGGTCATCGGTGATTGCAAAATCCAGAAGGTCTTCTCATATTGGCTTTTATAAGGTGCATAAGATTATTTATTTATAGATATGAACGATTTGATTTGTTTCGTTATGTTTCTATTTAATCTAGATTGAAGAACTTTACTTGAGCATGACTAGATAAAATAGGAAAAATGATACGGTATAGCCTCTCTCAAAATAATAGTAAAAAATGTATAGTTTTGTATTTATTTATTTTTTGTATATATATGCATTTATGTACGTTATATACAAAAAAAATAAGTAAATTTTATATATTTTGCGGTTATTAAATATAAATATTTTTTGTCACGTGCTAAAAATGATATTTGCCCGATAAAATATCAATATGATTTCAACTTGGAATGCTATGGTTCAATTTGTAACATATGTCATTTGGTCACTAAATTGCTCTACTAAAGATGGTTTGGATTTGTAATATATAATGTCTTATCCTTAATCTATTATAATCACCCCAAACAAATACTTGGGACTTATTATAATGACACAAACAAATAAATTGTTGCCTAACTTACTTAATAGCATATTAATCACATATGCTAAAAATAATAAAATCGTAATTGTTGCCCAACTTGCTTAATTTAGGATCTCTTCTAACATAGACTACCAAAGGGAAAACCTTAATCGTCAAGTGCATTACTGGACAATACTGGAGGGGATCACAATAACATAAAAGTTTAATTATTTTTTGAAATTTGTTCTTCCTTAAAGTGTAGTTAGGAAATAGCCTGGAAAATGATATCGAGTTATAGATAAACAACTGATAGGACATGGTTGCTTTACTTCTTTAATTTGCAACTTGTTGACATGAAACAAATCTTTGTTTATCCTTAATCTTAATGAACATAAAGTTGTACTAGATTATATTAATGTATATTTATATTTTATTAAGCCAAAAAAAAAAAGATAATTTCATATATCTGTCTTGTTGGTTTGCTACTCAATTTCCTGATGTGCAATGTCACATTTGCCTCCTTTATTTTACTTTTTTAAATAATTTTTTAACTTATTTATCATCAATAAAAATAATAATTGTAATTTGACCAATTTAGTCTTTTTAATATTTTCTGTGTTACTCCTCAATCCAGATTAATCTTAATATTTATATTTATATTTATATCTATATCTATCTACATTATATTAAAAGCATGAAAGCCCTTAGTGAAATGTCATTCGCATTTTTAATGCTTTTGAAATAGAGTTCACATTGGATAAAATAGTTATTTGATTATTTTGTTAATATTTAGAAATAATTATTTTCTTAATATTTAGGCCTTTGAAATAATTAGATTTTATATGTTAAATTTTGCCTAATTTGCACTATGTGATATGCCATATTTGTAAAGAAAAGTAACACTAAAAAAGATCAAAGTAGGAAACTTTCCACTTCGGATCGGAGAACTAATGACTTCTTGAGTAGTCAAGATATTGAACAATGAATATTTGGCACAAGGTAAAGAATAAAAAGCGAAAAATAAAAAATGAGTGGTTTTATCACTTATTTTTTCTTGTTTGGTTGGTGAGTGAAAAACTTTTTTCAGGAAATATTTTCTAATGTTTGGTTGGAGACTAGAAATTCATACAAACCGAAATAAACTAACGTGCTGCTTTACTTTCTTACACAAACCAACATTGAAATTTATCCTCCATAACTATAAAGAAAATACTCTTTTTGATTGATAAAGAAAGTACTCTTTCTACAACATGAAAATAAAGTAACCATTTTATTAAAATAAAAGAAAATACATTTTCTACAGCATGAAAAGAAAATACTCACTTTATTGAAATGAAAAAAATACTTTTTCTACATCATGAAAAGAAAATACTTTTTTTGTTTAAATAATAGAAAATATTTTTTTCTACATCATGAAAAGAAAATACCCATTTCATTGAAACAAAAGAAAATACTTTGTGAAAAGAAAATATCTTTTTTGTTAAAAAGACTCACTTGTGAGATTATACTGGATTGTTGTTGTTGTTGTTATATCATGAAAAGAAAATACTCATTTATTGAAATGAAAAAAAATCTATCTATAACATGAAAAGAAAACACTATTAATAATATTTTTATTTAGGGTGGGGTAGGGGTTGGAGTGGGGGTAGGGGGCAAGGGTGGGGCGGAGGTTGGAGTGGGGTGGGGTTGAGGGGAGATGGGGGGTTGGTGGGGATGAGAAATAAGGTGGGGAAGGTTGAAAAAGAGTTTTGAAAAATGTTTTCTCTTCTCTTGATAGGGAAAACATTTTCCTCCAATTAGAAGAAAATAAGTTGATGAAGAAAATGTTTTCCAAAACGCCAACCAAACATAAAAATATTGAAAAATATTTTCCTTCATACCAAACACACCCTAAGGGAGTGGAATTTTTTAAGCACAAAAAAAAAATAAAAAAAATAATCTAGGTATGTCGTATTGAGTTGATAATGCACCATTAGTTGGTCGCCAGTAGCAGTTTGTTGGAGTACCTAACATGCCAAGTCTAAAGTTATGGGTATCAAATATAAATTACTTACTCATATTCGTAGTTTTTTTTTTTTTCAAATTCCAAAAATGTATATATATGAAAAATGGCCTCAATTTTCACAATTACACTCACCGCATCACTTTAACACTCAAAATAACATGTCCAATAGTTTGCTAAATTCTTAGATGATGCGTTTTATATTTGTTACCGTAAACAGTCTCTATTCAAAAAATAGTAAATCAACAAACGTTAGTTTAAAAAACAAAGCAGAAACAATTCCGAGCCCACAAGTTCCTTGTGTTTCTTTAAGAAATTTAATCCTCTCGTAATGTCCAAGGTTGCGGATTAATTCCTTTCAAGATAGAACGGAATAACTATTTTGTGATAACGACACTTCAAATCATAGAATTTCGGCGAACTCAAATGGCGGAGCAAATCACACAAAATACTTACGTTTTGTCTTTTAAAATTCAATGCAGAAGTTTGAGGGAAGAGATTTCAGATTTTTCGGTGGTGGAAAATGAGGCTAAGCCTCTCTATTTATAGCCAGCAATGTTGAGTCCCAACAGGCGCAAAGGTGCATGTTCGGTGATAAGGTGTCTATTGAGCTATTGAATGGAACGTTTTGGTGTTTATTCAGCTATTGGTCGCAAAAATAATTATGTGATCTTCCAACACACGGAAATGATTCCACGATCTTCCAACACACGAAAATGTTTAGAAAAGAAAATGTTAAATGATGGAAAAGAAAAAGAAAATCCGACGTCGAAGCCGAAGCCGAGCCGAGCGACGACGGCGCGAGGCATCACTTCTTCTTCTTAACTCTTTAAGAGCTAGAAGATAAGCATCTATATATATACACAAAGATTTTCTTTCCTTCTTCCAACGAGGGACAAAATGCGTTAGTAAAGTGAACTAATTCAAAATTTCACTTCCCTCCATTTCTTTTTCCACCATTTTCCATTCATACCTCTTTTGTTATTGATAACAAAAACCCAACAATCCCCCACATGAATAGAAAATGGCTATTTGAAACATATATGCATGAAAACCTGTGTGTGATTCACAAGTAAGGATTAATCGCATCTGGATAAGTAGGTTTCCCTTTGAACTTTCCGTTGTGAACATTGTCACACCTCCTTTTTGCCTACGCCCGCAGGGGCGTAAAGGGAGTTTTTCCAATTAAAGGAAAATCGAAACGGGATTTATGTATTTAATTAAGAGTCGCCACTTGGGAGATTTATGGTGTCCCAAGTCATCGGTTGAATCCCGAATCGAGGAAAAGATTGACTCTGTATTACAGTCCGCGAACCAGAAATCCGGATAAGGAATTCTGTTAACCCGAGAGAAGGTGTTAGGCATTCCCGAGTTCCGTGGTTCTAGCACGGTCGCTCAATTGTCATATTCGGCTTATTTATCTGATTTTAATACATGTTGAACTTATGTGCAAATTTTAACTTTTTACCGCTTTTATTATTATTATTATTATAAAAGAGAATTGCAACGTTATTAAAACACGTTTTGAACCATGTCACATCAATGCACCCATGATTTTGGACAAGTTTTAACATCGTTGAGATTTGGATTTAGGTCGCCTAAATGCGCACCCGAGTTTAGGGAAGTAATATTATTAAAGGCGCGCCTAAAGCGACTAGTGTATTATTATTTTGGGTAAAGCCGTGAAATTTTGCTAAACGGCCCATCCGAAATCTAAGTAATTTTACCAACACGTATAGAGGGCCCCGTAGCTTGTGTACTTTTGTTTGTCGAGGCTCGTCTCATTCATTATTTTTAAAGGAATTTGCAACGTCGTGAAAATGCATCTCGAACCACATCACAATCAATTTACCCGTGATTAGCGACACATTTTGACTCCGTTGGGATTTGGATTTGGGTCACATAAATGTGCACCCGGATTTGAGAAGGTAATGTTATTTAAAGTACGCGCCTAAAGAGATTAACGCGTGGTTATTTTGGGAAAAAGGCCATGAAGTTCACTAAGCGGCCGATCCCGAGTTCTAAGTAATTAATACATACATTTGTGAGGGCCCCGCAATCTATGCGTTTCACTAGGCAAGGCTCATCTCGTTTATTTTAAAAGGACAATCCTAAAGTGACTACATTTCTATTAAGTTCGTCTCTAAAATAAAAAAGAAGAAGTCCTAATTAGTTAATATTATAAAAGCGGGTTTCGAGTTCAAGTTCGAGTCCAAACAAAAGGACGGACCTTTTAATTTGAACCCGCTACCTAACTCAAAGCCCCAAACTTATATTGTGTTAATTATATACTGAAACCTTTAAATCAGGCCCAAATTAAATGGGCCAAGTAATTCTACTTGTGAACGAACAACAACCGGTGGGTCTTGAGGCAAGCCCAAAACCGAATGGGGCGTGCCAAGCTGCGTAGGAGAGATCGAGGGATCGAGCCCCTGAAGTCAAGCATTTACTTATTCATTTGCATGTCATTAGGTAAGCATCCTGATTTTATAGTGAAAGCAGTACGTCGTTCTATTTGGACCAACTTGAACAAAATAACCACAACACTCTTTATGGACCAATTTTAACATGCCATGATGTAGCAAATAAATAGTCCTATTTTAGTACAAAACACATGACGACCATTACTAAAGGTTCATTGCAATGTGAATCGCTTTCAAATGACTTCACGAAATAAATTACCAAAACGGAAATTAATCTAACTATCCTATTAACCTAACATAAAACTAAATACAACCACTGCTCGAGATCACATGCTTATATACATTCAAGACATATCGAGTGATAATCTAGCTAATAAAGAAACAGTTTCAGTTTATTTATACAGTCATGTCAAATAGAACTAACAGCTGCATTTCCATTTCATCTCAACTTCAACTTCAAATTCGAGCTTACATCAACACAGGTTTTTAGAATGTGTACTTGGATAGGGAATACAATGGAGAAGAAGAAGGAGTGATCAGCACAACAGATAGCACAACACAACAGCAACAAACAGCAACACAGTGACAGAACAAACCAGTAACAGATTTAAAAGGAACCAGCAGAATTCCAGCAAACCCAATGAAACAGTAGCAAATAACCAATAGCAAACACAAACACCCAGCAGAATTCCCAGCAATACCAACAGCAACACAAACACCCAATAACTGACCCCAAAAACAGCTTGATAGCAACCAAATATCAATCAAAACACAAGCATAAACACCCCTGGGATTCAGTAATCAAGAAAAACTCGAAAATACAACTCCACAGTTAAAGCTGAAACTCTTTTTAATTTCAATGGGATAGCACTAGTTGAACTAGACTAGCTCTTAAAACTCTCTTCCAGTTTTCAGAATGTTCAAACCCTTAAGATTTTTCGAGTCTTTTCTCTTCTAAAGTCTGCCCCAAAGAACAGCCAGACCAGACTAAAAAAGGATCCCCCCCCTAATTCTGTCCAAACCCCTATTTATACCCAAACCTCAGCCCCTTTCCAGCTCTAAGGAGCACTTAGCTAATTAGGAAAGTATTTCTGCCCACTACTACATGTTTTATTCTCCTTTTAATTCACTTGTTCCCCACTAGAGTATGTTTTGTTCCCCACTAAACTTCTTTTTTATTTCTTAATCCCACGCGGGTATGGGCAGCCTATTTTTCTATTCAAATCCCTTAAACCTTGTGAAATGGTGCCCATGATCCCTTACACAGCCATCAACCCCCCCCCCCCACTACTGTTTTAAACTATTTCATTAGTTTAATGGTACTTTAGTACCCCTACTATCAGAATATTCAACTAAGCCATTTGCTACACTGATTCAATTATCAAAATGAACTGAATTTAAACTCTAAACACCTCAGCTATAACCAATCCAGCCTATCAAATTCCAACAATGATTCAATCAGAATGGAAGCCGTATGAATCAAATTATTATCAGGTTATTCTAACATTCAAGCATGTAAAACTAATCGATGACACTTATCCAATCGACTACACGAATTACAACACATACAATCAATAGCAAATAATCAGAATCGAACAGGCACACAGGTGATTCGAGTCGTATTGATAGAGTAGGGATTTATAATAAAACTTAACTAGTCGACGGAGCTCATTCGAATCGATTATATAGTTTATTACATACTCGACCATGACCAGAACAAGTTCGACTAAATAAAAGGTATTTGAAGAAGGACAGAATCAATCGATAAAAGAAAAATTGAAAAATCAGTAAAACTAAACTAAACAAATAAACATGCATTTACAAATACAAAATGGAACAAACAGGAAAGGAAGAATACCTCAAGAACTCGGAAACTGGATGACCCTGACTTCGATTCTGACTCGGACTCTTTGAGGTCGAACGGACCTTAATCAAGTGTCCTCAACTGAGAACACTTCGACTAAGGTCGATTAGACCCCCAAATCATCCTTTAATTTGGACAGACTTCAACTTTTGGTTTTCTAGGGTTCTTGGGGGTTCGATTTGGGGTTTGAATGGTTTTAGCAAGATTCAAACCAGGCCATAGGTATTTTGGGCACGAGGGAGGTCAGGGGGTGCCGTAGTGTGAGTTTGGGACTGGTTGGGGTAGGTTTAGGTTCTGCTTGAATCTTCGATTGAAGATTTGAGAAGCTGGAGGTTGATTCGAGGCAAATGGTTAACGGATCCGTAAAGAAAAAGGCATGGAGGTTCAGCGGTATTAATTTGGTAGTCATCGAAGCCGGCGCCGCCGGGTTTTCAGGCGAAGGGAACGAGGGCGGCTAGGGTTTGGGTGTCGTCTCTGAGAGAGACGATGAATAGAGGGGGTCTGGTTTGGGGGGCTGGGTAGAGATTAAGGTTATATAGGGAAGGGGTGGTTTAATCTTGGCCGTTGGATCAAGCACGATCAACGGCCTGGATCAATTCATTTAAAGGAAATAGTGACGTTTGGTCATGCATCGAGACTGGGTCGACCCGAGTTGAAATAGACCGGGTTATAAGGGAAGGTTGGGACCGTTAGATCATTGGGAACGGACGGCTCGGATCAAATTGCCTAAAACGGCGTCGTTTCAAATAATGTTGGGTTGAACTGAACCGTCCAATGGAAACAAATCAACGGCTTAGATCTGAGGCGCTGAAACGGCATCGTTTGGACTGTCTGAGAGACCAGGCTTATTGGATTGGATCGTTTGATATGATTTGGGCCTAATTTTGCATTGAAATTGGCCCAGTTTCGATTTGGTCCAATTTTTCACTCTTTTCTTCTTCTTTTTTTCATTTTCTTTTAATTCCTAAAACCCAAAATTCCTAAATTGTAAAACCAAGCTTATTTTAAAGAGATATTAATTAACCCTTAACAATAATTAACACACAAGATCAAATAAAAATAAAATCACACAATTAAACAATAAAAATGACAAAGCTACCAAAATTCATATTTTTGTGATTTTCATTCTTTAAAATAGGACATGGTTTAATTAATTCAAAAATGCACAATTAAATCCTAAATATGCATGCAACATGTATTTTGGTATTTTTCAATTAATTAAAACAAGATAAACATTCACAGACAAAAATAATTATCCAAAATGTCACGCAAAATTCTCAAAATTGTACCCAAAGGCAATTTGTTTTATTTTTCGATTTCTTTTGGAGTAGTTTTCGTGAAGCAAAAATCACGTGCTCACCAGATGCCCCTCTTTGTCCGAAAACACAAAGAGTTTTCGTGCAAAGATAAAGTGAGTGGATACGAGCGATTTTTGCCCGTTGGAATACTCCGTGTGAAGCATTTTTGAAAAGATTTAACCGAACCTTTGCTTCACAGGTTTCCTACATATCCCTAGCTAAAAGGGAATCAGGTTAATGTAGTTCGGGAAGTTTTGGTAGCTGGGACTACCATGGGACTGCAACGTTGCTGTTACTGCTATTGCATGATGTTACTACTGCTTTCCGACCTCCTTATTACACCATTGCTAGAAAGAAAACAAAAAGCTAGACTAAACTAATGATTACAGAATCTTATCTATCTTCGACTTGCTCTTGTAGTCTTCTTTCTGATTTCTGAAATGGGATTCATGCTGGGGGTATTTTTGTTGTAACCCTCCGCATTACTGACTTCTGACTTGATCTTGAAATGTATTCCTCTGTTCTGCAGGCGGGCTCTTGACTTCAACTTGAATGTGTACTCCTTTGTTCTATAGGCGGGCTCCTGACTCCAATAGCGACTTTGCAAATAAATCAGCCTCTATTATCCAGGCGGGCTCCTGACTTCGACAGCAACTTTAAAATAAACACCTCCATTCTACAGGCGGGCTCCTGGCTTATTTTTGAAATGTACTCCTCTGTTCTACAGGCGGGCTCCTGACTCCAATAGCAATTTAAAGATAAAACAGCCTCCATTCTCCAGGCGGGCTCCTGACTTCAACTTAAAATATGACAATCTCCGTTCTACAGGCGGGCTCATGACTCCTTCAACTTAAAATATGATAACCTCCATTCTACAGGCGGGCTCCTGACTTCTTTATCTTAAAATATAACAACCTCCATTCTACAGGCGAGCTCCTGACTTCTTCAACTTAAAATATAACAACCTCCGTTCTACAGGCGGGCTCCTGACTCCTTTAACTCAAAATATAACAACCTCCGTTCTACAGGTGGGCTCCTGACTTCAGCTACTTCTTAAAAATATAATACCTCCATTCTCCAGGCGGGCTCCTGACTTCGTCTGCAACTTGCAATGATAACAACCTTCATTCTTTAGGCGGGCTCCTGACTTCCAACACAACTTAAAAATATAACACCTCCATTCTCCAGGCGGGCTCCTGACTTCAACAATGACTTAAAAATATAACACCTCCATTCTCCAGGTGGGCTCCTGACTTCATCAACTTCAAATATAACAACCTCCGTTCTACAGGCGGGCTCCTGACTTCATCAACTTCAAAAATAACAACCTCCGTTCTAACAGGCGGGCTCCTGACTTCTTCAACTTAAAATATAACAACCTCCGTTCTACAGGCGGGCTCCTGACTTCTTCAACTTAAAATATAACAACCTCCGTTCTACAGGCGGGCTCCTAACTTCAACTACAACTCAGAATGTAATACCTTCATTCTCCAGGCGGGCTCCTGACTTCACTACTTCCCAAAACATAATACCTCCATTCTCCAGGCGGGCTCCTGACTTCAACTACTTCTTAAAAATATAGCACCTCCATTCTCCAGGCGGGTTCCTGACTTCAACTTCAACTTGAAATGACAACAACCTCCATTCTCCAGGCGGACTCCTGACTTCAACTACAACTCAAAATGTAATACCTCCATTCTCCAGGCGGACTTCACTACTTCCCAAAACATAATACCTCCATTCTCCAGGCGGGCTCCTAACTTCAACTACTTCTTAAAATATAGCACCTCCATTCTCCAGGCGGGCTCATGTCTTCGACTGCAACTCAAAAATATAACACCTCCATTTTTCAGGAGGGTTCCTGACATCGACTATTTCTTAAAGACATAACACCTCCATTCTCCAGGCGGGCTCCTGGCTTCAACAAATTCTTAAAAATATAATACCTCCATTCTCCAGGCGGGCTCCTGACTTCAATAAACAATTTAGAGATAATACCTCCATTTTCCAGGCGGGCTCCTGACTTCGACAATTTCTTAAAAACATAATACCTCCATTCTCCAGGCGGGCTCCTGACTTCATCAACTTCAAATATAACAACCTCCGTTCTAACAGGCGGGCTCCTGACTTCTTCAACTTAAAATATAACAACCTCCATTCTACAGGCGGGCTCCTGACTTCAACTACAACTCAGAATGTAATACCTCCATTCTCCAGGAGGGCTCCTGACTTCAACCTTCTCAAGAAATATAACACCTCCATTTTTCAGGCGGGCTCCTGACTTCAATTATGACTTAAAAAATATAACACCTCCATTCTCCAGGCGGGTTCCTGACTTCAACTTCTTCTTAAAAATATAACACCTCTATTCTCCAGGCGGGCTCGTGACTGTCACACCTCCTTTTTCACCTGCGCCCGCAGGGGCGTAGGGGGAGTTTTTCCAATTAAAGGACAATCGAAATGGGATTTATTTTTTAATTCAGAGTCGCCACTTGGGAGATTTATGGTGTCCCAAGTCACCGGTTGAATCCCGAATCGAGGAAAAGATTGACTCTGTATTACAGTCCGCGAACCAGAAATCCGAGTAAGGAATTTTGTTAACCCGGGAGAAGGTGTTAGGCATTCCCGAGTTCCGTGGTTCTAGCACGGTCGCTCAACTATCATATTCGGCTTATTTATCTAATTTTAATACATGTTGAACCTATGTGTAAATTTTAACTTTTTACCGCTTTTATTATTTTTTTAATGAGAATTGTAACGTCGTGAAAACACATCTCGAACCACATCACATCAATGCACCCGTGGTTATTGACATGTTCCGACTCCGTTGAGATTTGGATTTGGGTCACATAAATGTGCACCCGAGTTTAAGAAAGTACTTTATTTAAAGCGTGTCGGAAGTGACTTGCACGTTATTATCTTTTGGGGAAGGCCGTGAAATTCGCTAGACGGACCATCCCTAAATCTAAGTATTTTAAAACAAATATTTATTGAGGGCCCCACAATTTTGTATTTTTTTTTATTCGGCGAGGCTCATCTCATTTTTTATTTAAGGATATCCTAAAGCGACTTTGATTTTCTATTTATTTGTCTCTAAGAATAAAGAAAATCCTAATCAATTAGCATTAAAAGTTCGGGCTTCAAGTTCAAGTCCGGGTCCAAACAAAAGGAAACACCTTCTAGTTTGAACCCGCTACCTAACTTAAGATCCGCCGCCAGCCATTGTAAATATTGACAAACCAGCTACCATTTCGATTCAGTTCAACTTTAGATTTATTATATGAATTAGACTATTGGAAATAACTATGTGGAATACAAAGCCATTTTTTGAGCTCTTTTTACGATTTACTGAAAAAAATGCATCAATGCTTAAAAATTGTCATCAAGCTAACATTAATCACTAACATTTGAGAACTAACATTAGTTACTAACATTATTTACGTTGCTATTTAAAATGATGTTATTTACTCAAGTGAACTCGCAATCTCAGAATTAGACCTATTAAACCAACATGCTGATTTTCATAAACTATTTGAACCTGTTTTGTGACATAAATTATTTGAAACTATTTCACGACTACTGAAAAAAGAATTAAATACAGTATATTTCGTAACTAGTAATCACCAACTAAGATTAATTACAATTGATATTCCATGTTTGTAGAAATAGATTCAATCAGTCCATTTTATGCATTCCAAAGTCATTCCAATACATACTATGAAATATCAAGTGAACTACTGCTTATACATCAAATTAAACACAAAGAAACAAGGGAAATTCAGAAATCCAATCCAAAAACTCTTTACTTCCTTTCCTTTAAATTTGAGAGCTTTAGAACGTGTACCTGGATAACGGAAATACAAGAAGATGAAGGAGCAGTCAGCAACAGTAATAACACAGCAACGCAGTGACAGAACAACCCAGTGAAAACAGTAGCCAATAACCAATAGCAAACTCAGGAAGAACCAATTGAAACCCCAGAAATACCAAACAACAACACCAATAAAACAGCACAGTACTAGTTCTGATATTTAGCAGTAAAAGAAAAGACTCACTTTTCAGTTTCTTAGCTCTCCAAACACTGAACCTTTTAGGATTAAAAACCAACCTCTTTTTTTACTCTCAAATTACTGAACTTTTAAATGTTAAAAATCCAATCCAGACTCTCTCAAAAAAAGACTAAAAGAGAATTAATTTTTCCTCTCCAAAAAAAACCCAGTTTCTGTCTTGAAATGACCCTATTTATAACCCAAAACAGGTATGGGCAACATATTTTAATCAATCCCTTTTTTATGCTTTTCATACCATTATGTTTTGTTCCCCACACTTGCATGCCTTGTTCCCCACTAGCAAATGTCTTGTCCCCCACTATATTAAACAAATGTATTAGTTCCCACTACCATATGTCTTGTCCCCCACTATGTATTAAACAATGTATTATTTTAATATTATTAGTGCTTAGTGGACGAAGCACTCAAATTAATCATTTTTTAAGACTTTAAATCCCAAAATACCCCCTGAAACTACTGAAATTACCATTCTACCCCATCAGCTATATCCAATCCTCCGAATCAATTAACCAAACTATAGCAGCTACAACAAATCTTAAGTGAGAAATCCTAACAATTGACTAATCAAATCATATGAGACTAACTCCCAATTGACAACACTTAGGGCCCAGTTTATCATGGTCAGATTCATATCAACAAACTTAATAGGACAAACAAGTAGATTCAAATCACTAAACTCGATCATCAATTGAACTTCAAATTAAATCCAACAACATTACAACCAAGATAAATGATTCAATGATTCAGAACCATTGTATTGAACTAGTAAGGTCAAAATTGATTCACACAGATACAAGAGAATAAACTAACTCTATTGGGAACAAAATCACAATTAACTTAGACAAAACATGAACGAGCAGGGAACCAAACAATATGATGAACAACCAAGAGCAGGGAAGCAAACAATACACAAAAATGAAACCATTTGAACCAAAAATGCTAGCAAACATTTATAGGAATAGTCACTGTTTGTACAAGAATATGAAATTGATTAATCAAACAAAGAAGTATCATTAAAGCTTTAATTAAGACCTAACCTCAAAAAGCCAATAGAAGAGATCGATTCCATAAAAATTCAGACTGTCGCCAAGGGCGTCAATCAATTCACCAAACCATTACGGAAAACTAGTCTTATACTGACTGATATCAAACAGAAGCAATATCTTGCTAGAAGTTATAATCTGACTTGTTTAGTTTTAGACAAAACAATCAAGAGAACATGACCAAGAGACAATTCAACTTAGAACCCTTCATGCGCACCTGTAGCCCCCGTCGCCATTAAAAACCAACAAGAACTATATTCACTTCAAGAGGGACTTGAAATGGATCCTCGGCGCGAGAGTGAAGCTTTTGACGAACATCTGATCGAACACTGTCTTTAACATCTTGAAAAGCTTCATGGTGCTACTGTTGGTGACCTAGAGTTCAAATGTGAGCTGACTGGAACGGAAGGTGTGACAGACAGTGTGGTCGACGGACTGGTTTGGCTGGAGGTGAACGACGAAGTGAGGAAGACGTGAAGCAGTTGATGACGAAGCTCAGGCGTGGTGGTTTGGAGATGGACGTTCTTCTGTGGTCGAAGAGCTGATGGAGTCGACGGTGAGGCTGGTTGGTTGCGTCGCTGGTTTGGTAGTTCGTAGACGGGAATGGAGGTGGTTGTTTGAAGGAGCTGCTGGTCGACGTGAGGCCTGGTGTTGCAGCTGGTTCACGGCTGGAAATGGTGATGGAAGTTGCTCGACTGAAGAGTGGTCGACGGTCATTCGCGCTGGAGTTGCTCGCTGGTGGTTATGGGGATAACAGAAGCAGACTGGTTGCTTGGTTTCGACGACGAGGCGGAGGCTGGGCTGTTGGTGGTTGCCGCTGGAGAAGACGATGAAGAAGATGAAGCAGAAGGGGTGGGGTGCTGGGGTCTCGAAGAAGAAGAAGAAAGAAGAGGGGGCGGGTGTTTGGGGTTTTTGGGGTTGGAAATGAAAACTGGAAGAAGGGGGTGGTTGTTTGGGCTATGGGGCAGACCGGGTCGGGGATAGGGTATTGGCTGGGTATCCGGGTTTCAATTTCAAAGGGGAAGAAAAATTGTTTGGACTTTAAATTGATTTGGCTCAAATATGACTTAACACTCCTTTATTTAGTTTTTCTTTTCTTAAACTAATAAAACTAAAAATTCCAAAAATTCTAAATTAGCTTATATGACTAGATTAATTTACAAAAGTACTAATAACTTTTTAATAACAATTAACACACACAATCAAATAAAATCACATAACTTGGACATGAAATGCTAAAAATGCAAAAAATACGTTATTCTGTGATTTTCTTTCTCTTAAAAACAAAACATGGTTCAATTAATTCCTAAGTACACACTTAAATTTTAAATGTGCATGCAACATATATTTTTTTGTATTTTTAATTAATTAAAACAAACTAAACATTCATAGACAAAAATAATTATCCAAAATGTCACGCAAAGTTCTCAAAATTGTACCCAAAGGCATTTTGTTTTATTTTTTGATTTCTTTGGGAATAGTTTTCGTGAAGCAAAAATCACGTGCTCACAGCTGCCCCTCTTTGTCCGAAAACACAAAGAGTTTTCGTGTAAAGATAAAGTGAGCGGATATGAGCGATTATTGCCTGTTGGAATACTCCGTGTGAAGCATTTTTTGAAAAGATTTAACCGAACCTTTGCTTCAGAGGTTTCCTACATATCCTTGGCTAAAAGGGAATCAGGTCAATGTAGTTCGGGAAGTTTTGGTAGCTGGGCCTACCATGGGACTGCAATGTTACTGTTGTTGCATGCTATTATTACTGCTTTCCGACCTCCTTATTACATCATGCTGAAAGAAAACAAGAAGCTAGACTAAACTATAGTCTATGAATTACAAAATCTTATCCAGATCTTCAGCCGTGCTCTTGTGTTTCTTGTTGCTTTGATGTCTCGGTGACTGGTGTTTCCTCTGATGTTTCTTTCTTTCTGTCTTGACTCGTAGTCTTCTCTTGATTGCCGAATTTGAACTGCTTATTTCCTTCTTGTGAGCTTCGAAGCTTGAACCGCCTTCTTCTAACTAGTGTTGCCCCCCTCCCGACTTCTGAACTTTAATTTATGATGGGGATCTTTGTTGTAACCCTTCGCTCTCCGGGCGGGCTCCTGACTTCAACAACTTCTTAAAAATATAACACCTCCATTCTCCAGGCGGGCTCCTGACTTCGACTATTTCTTAAAACGTAACACCTCCATTCTCCAGGCGGGCTCCTGACTTCGACTATTTCTTAAAACATAACACCTCCATTCTCCAGGCGGGCTCCTGACTTCAACTAATTTTGAAAAACATAACACCTCCATTCTCCAGGCGGGCTCCTGACTTCAACAACTTCTTAAAATGTAACACCTCCATTCTCCAGGCGGGCTCCTGACTTCAACTATTTCTTAAAACATAACACCTCCATTCTCCAGGCGGGCTCCTGACTTCAATAAACCTTAGAATATAACTACTCCATTCTCCAGGCGGGCTCCTGACTTCGACTATTTCTTAAATATAACACCTCCATTCTCCAGGTGGGCTCCTAACTTCAACTACTTCTTAAAAATATAACACCTCCATTCTCCAGGCGAGCTACTGACTTCACCTGATTTTTAAACATAACACCTCCATTCTCCAGGCGGACTCCTGACTTCGACTATTTCTTAAAACATAACACCTCCATTCTCCTGGTGGGCTCCTGACTTCAACTAATTTTAAAAATATAACACCTCCATTCTCCAGGCGGGCTCCTGACTTCAACTATAATTTAAAAGATAATGCCTCCATTCTCTAGGCGGGCTCCTGACTTCAACAACTTCTTAAAAATATAACACCTCCATTATCCAGGCGGGCTCCTGACTTCGACTATTTCTTAAAACATAACACCTCCATTCTCCAGGCGGGCTCCTGACTTCAACTAATTTTGAAAAACATAACACCTCCATTCTCCAGGCGGGCTCTTGACTTCAACTAATTTTGAAAAACATAACACCTCCATTCTCCAGGCGGGCTCCTGACTTCAACAACTTCTTAAAATGTAACACCTCCATTCTCCAAACGGGCTCTTGACTTCAACTATTTCTTAAACTATAACACCTCCATTCTCCAGGCGGGCTCCTGACTTCAACTACTTCTTAAAAATATAACACCTCCATTTTCTAGGCGGGCTCCTGACTTCAACTATAATTTAAAAGATAATGCCTCTATTCTCCAGGCGGGCTCTTGACTTTAACTACTTATTAAAATACAACACCTCCATTCTCCAGGCGAGTTCCTGACTTCAACAACTTCTAAAAACATAACACCTCCATTCTCCAGGCGGGCTTTTGACTTCAATTGATTCTTAAAAACATAACACCTCCATTATCCAGGCGGGCTCCTGACTTCAACAACTTCTTAAAAACATAACACCTCCATTCTCCAGGCGGGCTCCTGACTTCAACAACTTCTTAAAATGTAACACCTCCATTCTCCAAGGGGGTCTCCTGACTTCAACTACTTCTTAAACTGTAACACCTCCATTCTCTAGGTGGGCTCCTGACTTCAATTGATTCTTAAAAACATAACACCTCCATTCTCCAGGCGGGCTCCTGACTTCAACAACTTCTTAAAATGTAACACCTCTATTCTCCAGGCGGGCTCCTGACTTCAACTACTTTTTAAACTGTAACACCTCCATTCTCCAGGCGGGCTCCTGACTTCAACAACTTTTTAAAATGTGACACCTCCATTCTCCAGGCGGGTTCCTGACTTCAACAACTTCTAAAAACATAACACCTTCATTCTCCAGGCGGGCTCCTTACTTCAATTGATTCTTAAAAACATAACACATCCATTCTCCAGGCGGGCTCCTGACTTCAACAACTTCTTAAAATGTAACACTTCCATTCTCCAGGCGGGCTCCTGACTTCAACTACTTCTTAAACTTTAACACCTCCATTCTCCAGGCGGGCTCCTGACTTCAACAAATTTTTAAAATGTGACACCTCCATTCTCCAGGCGGGTTCCTGACTTCAATAACTTCTAAAAACATAACACCTCCATTCTCCAGGAGGGCTCCTGACTTCAATTGATTCTTAAAAACATAACACCTTCATTCTCCAGGCGGGCTCCTAACTTCAACTACTTCTTAAAATACAACACCTCCATTCTCCAAGCGGGTTCCTGACTTCAACAACTTCTAAAAACATAACACCTCCATTCTCCAGGAGGGCTCCTGACTTCAATAAACCTTAAAATACAACTCCTTAAACAATGCGTTTTATTGTTGTTGTTCCTTCTTGCCTCCTGAACCATTTTTCCTTCTAATCTTGAATCATTCTCTTTCAGAACTGCTTCCCTCAAAACTGGTGTTCTATTCCTCCGAAAACTGCTGGGGATAACACCGATGTTTTATTCAAAAATATGTCATTTTCTTACTTCAAAGACTACTTTTTTTAAAGCTGGCGCTTTCCTTCCACTGGAATTACTTCCCTCCGACTGGTGTTTTCACTTCTCTGAAACCTGCTGGAAATAACACTGCTGGGGAATTATATTCCCTCTTTAAGACTAATTACTTTCCTCCCTTTAACCATGGTGGGGATGACACTGATTCACGGACCACTACCCTTAAAACTCGGGTTATCTTGCTTCTTCCAAGATTGCTTTCTTTAAAACTTGTATCGCCTTCTCTCGTATACTGGTGGGGATTTTACTTCCTTCAAAACTTGTGTTATCTTCCCTCTTCCCCAAGTGGCTATCTGATCTCAAGAAAATTTTCGCAATGAACGAAAATTTTCTGCCCCAGTTTGATAATCTTCTTTGTGGCCATGTCTTCTTGCTGTCAATAACATTTTCCTTCCTGCTTCAAATCAAAGAAAAATTTGTTAGTTTAAAACGTGGTGAGTGGTCGTGCCACTCCTACTGGGGATGGTCTTTCCCTTCTTCCTTTCCCTGCTTTGCGCTTTATTACAAAACTTGTTGGGGATGATATTATTTGCTGGGGATGATATTCCTGCCGAGGATGGTTTTGTCTTTTCTCTTCCTTTCCCGTTCTGTGTTGTCCGACCATCGCGGAACTTGGTCGATAATTTGTCGGAGTTGTTCCTGTATCTCGCAAATCTGCTGGGGATCCTCTTGGAATCTGATCCATAACTTTTCAGCTGTTGTTTTTCTGTTTCTCCAACTTCCCCTGGAAATTCGGTCCTCTTGGAATCTAGACCCATTCATCATTTTGGTCTTGCGACAAGCTTCTTTTCGCTTTGTCGCCTTATCTTTGGCCCGTCCTATCCATATTGTGTTTTCGCACCATCTTGGCAACTGGTAATAAGCTCTGAAAATCCTTTTCAAAAACAAACTGCTGGGGAGATAAAGTCTTTAAACCAAAAAAGTGATGATTTCAAAAGATAGAAAAAAAAAGAAGAAATCTTTCTGAACAAATGTTGGGGAAAAGAAAAGAAAAAAAAACTTATCTGAATGATATAACCGATCCCAACGATCATGTCATGTATTCCGGATTAATCAACCCAGTCTATTTGTATCAATCAATTTTTCGGATGGCCTCATCTTGCTGGGGATAAACAGGCACTCAACTCTTTGCCAAATGCGGATCATTTCCGCCAATCTTGTCTTGTAGCCTCATAGTGCCCTTCGAGGGGTTTTCACTAATAAGACTCTCTCATTTCTCTCAACTCCCGTCGTCTTATGGTGCCTGTGAAGGTTTCCACCGATAAGACTCTCTCGTTTTATTTCTCTCATCTTCCGTCGCCTTATGGTGCCTATGAAGGTTTTCACCGATAAGACTCTCTCATTTTATTTTATTTTTTAGTTGGGGATTGGAGTGCTGCCGATATGACTCTCTCTACTGGGGATTCTTTTCGGCTATCAATTCATTTCCAGTTCATGATCCTCTTCTCTGCTGGGGATCGGGGTGTTATCCCCGACTTCTGTTTGCATGACTTGGCACTTCTCGGATACTGATTGGGAAGTCTTTTTTGGACACCAATATGGGTTTTCGTGTATGGCTAAAGAAAAGGGGTATCAAGAGTTCAAAATAATTTTGATGGGTAAAACAATACAACTCTTGGAATCAAACTTTCTTTCCAAAATTACAAACACAAACTTCTGCCCCAGTTTTTCTTGCTTGGGGATTTTTATTTTTTGTTACACTATGTTACACTATGCACACTATGTTACACTATGACCGAGCCGTGAGGCACCTACGTATCCTTTTTTGAGGAATCAGGTCAAACGTAGTTCCCAATTCCTTTGTTTTTCTTATGACTTTTCTTTTGTCTTTATTATTTTTCTCTTCTCTTTTTCTTTCATTTTCATTACTGATTCCAAAAGAGGGGTATGAAAGAATAAATAAGGCTCAAAAGGGGAAGCAAAGGTTAAAGTGTTTGAATAGAAGAAAGAATTGCCTCCGTCATTTCATTCTTCGATAAATGCCAAGTACAAACAGACGAATATCAATTGCAATCAAAGGAATTACACATAATATCTCTTGACTGCGTCATAATTGATAGCCATGTCGATGCATTTCCCTTCGATATCTGTTAAACATAAAGCGCCATTGGACAACACTCTGGTTACAATGAATGGCCCTTGCCAATTCGGGGCGAACTTGCCTTTTGCTTCGGCCTGATGTGGGAGGATGCGTTTCAGCACTTGCTGACCCACTTCAAACTTCCGGGGACGCACTTTTTTGTTGTATGCTCTTGCCATCCTCTTCTGATACAACTGGCTATGACATACTGCTGCCAATCTCTTTTCATCAATCAGGCTCAACTGCTCCAATCGGGCTTTGACCCATTCATTATCATCAATCCCAACCTTAGCGACAATCTGAAGGGATGGAATTTCAACTTCTGCCGATATCATTGCTGCAGTTCCGTATACCAACAAATAAGGAGTTGCACCTACTGAAGTACGAACAGTAGTGCGATAACCCAACAGTGCAAATGGTAATTTTTCATGTCATTGCCTCGAACCTTCTACCATCTTCCGAAGTATCTTCTTTATGTTTTTGTTGGCTGCCTCAACTGCTCCATTCGCCTTGGGACGATATGGGGTGGAATTGCGGTGTGTAATCTTAAACTGCTGACATACCTCTTTCATCAAATTACTGTTAAGATTAGCACCATTATCTGTGATGATCACCTTCGGGATTCCAAATCTACAGATGATATGGGCGTGAACAAAATCTACCACTACCTTCTTGGTTACCGACTTGAAAGTTTTAGCTTCAACCCACTTAGTGAAATAATCGATGGTCACCAGAATGAACCTATGCCCGTTGGATGCTGCTGGCTCAATTGGTCCAATGATATCCATGCCCTAGGCGACAAATGGCCATGGTGCTGACATTGTATGCAATTCTATCGGCGGAGAATGAATCAGATCTCCATGTATCTGACACTGATGGCATTTCCGCACGAAACTGAAACAATCACGCTCCATAGTGAGCCAATAGTACCCTGCTCGAAGAATCTTCTTCGCCAATACATATCCGCTCATATTTGGCCCACAAACTCCAGCATGTACTTCTGTCATAACTATCGTGGCTTGACTAGCATCTATACATCTCAGCAATCCCAAATCTAGTGTTCTTTTGTACAATACTCCTCCACTGAGGAAAAATCCATTTGCCAATCGCCTAATGGCTCTCTTTTGATCTCCGGTGGCCTGCTCAGGGTATATCCCCATCCTGAGGTATTCCTTGACATCATAAAACCATGGCTCGCCATCCATTTCTTCCTTTATCATGTTGCAATAAGCATATTGATCACGAACCTGGATATGCAATGGGTCAACATGAATTTTATCTGGGTGGTGAAACATTGATGCTAAGGTGGCCAAAGCATCGACAACCTCATTATGAACTCTTTGGATGTGTATGAGCTTCAAATCCCTTGTTTCCCATTCACCCTGAATCTGATTCACCAGGAGGTCCGAGTTTCCCAAGACCAAGACGTCCGGGACATCCATGTCTGCAGCTAGCCGTAGACCCAAAATGCATGCCTCATACTCATCCATGTTGTCGGTACAATAGAAACGCAGCTGAGCCGTAACAGGATAATGATGTCCTGTTTCAGAAATAAGTACTGCTCTTATTCTAACTCCCTTCGAATTTGCGGCTCCATCAAAGAAAAGCTTCCAACCTGGCTCCTCAAATAATTCCAACTCATCTACATGCATCACTTCTTCATCAGGAAAATACGTCCTCAATGGCTCGTATTCTTCATTAACAGGATTCTCAGCCAAGTGAACGGACAACGCTTGGGCATTCATGGTCGTCCTCGTCACATAGACGATGTCGAATTCTATGAGTAATATCTGCCATTTCGCCAATCTCCCTGTGGGCATAGGCTTCTGGAAAATATACTTTAGTGGATCCAAGCGTGAAATGAGATAAGTAGTATATGATGACAGATACTGCTTCAATTTCTGGTCCACCCAAGTTAGGGCGCAACATGTCTTCTCGAGTTGAGTGTACTTAACCTCGTAGCCTGTAAACTTCTTGCTGAGATAATAGATGACTTGCTCCTTCCTTCCTGTAATGTCGTGTTGCCCCAGTATGCAACCAAACAAATTCTCCAGGACCGTTAGATAAAGAATTAACGGTCTTCCTGGCTCAGGTGGAACCAACACAGGTGGATTTGACAAATATCCTTTGATTTGGTCAAATGCTTCCTGACATTCTGTCGTCCATTCTACTGCAGCATCTTTCTTCAGTAGCCGAAAAATGGGTTCACAAATTGTTGTGAGTTGAGCAATAAACCTGCTGATATAATTCAATCTTCCCAACAGACTCATTACTTCTGTCTTGTTCTTCGGTGGTGGCAAATCTTGGATGGATTTGATCTTTGACGGGTCCAACTCAATGCCTCGCCGACTGACGATGAATCTCAACAGCTTTCCAGATGGAACACCAAATGCACATTTGGCTGGGTTGAGCTTAATATCATACCTTCGAAGTCTTTGGAAAAATTTCCTTAGGTCTGCTACATGGTCTTCCTGATGCTTGGATTTTATGATCACATCGTCCACATATACCTCAATCTCTTTGTATATCATGTCATGAAACACAGTAGTCATTGCTCTCATGTACGTTGCCCCAGTATTCTTCAAACCAAATGGCATTACCCGGTAGCAATAAGTCCCCTACGGCGTAATGAAAGCCGTCTTTTCTTCGTCTTCTTCATCCATCAGAATCTGATGATACCCTGCATAGCAATCTACAAAAGACCTGATATCACATCCGGCACAGTTATCGATCAAGATATGGATGTTGGGTAATGGAAAGTTATCCTTTGGGCTTGCCCTGTTCAGATTGCGGTAATCGACACACACCCTGATATTCCCATCTTTCTTCGGCACTGGCACCACATTAGCCAACCAATCAGGATATCGAGTGACCCGAATAACCTTTGCTTCCAGCTGCTTGGTTACTTCCTCTTTAATCTTCACACTCATGTCTGTTTTGAACTTCCTCAATTTTTGCTTGACGGGAGGGTAGGCCGGGTTAATGGGCAATTTGTGAACCACTAAATCCATGCTTAACCTCGGCATGTCATCATACGACCATGCAAAAACATCTTTGAACTCAATAAGTGCTTTGATTAGTTCTTCCCTGATATTCGGTGCAATATGGATGCTTATTTTAGTTTCCCTGATATCAACTGCATCCCCTAAGTTGATGGCTTCTGTGTCATTTAAGTTGGGCTTGGATTTCTCTTCAAACTGGCTTAACTCTCTGTTTATCTCTTCGAAAGCTTCATCCTCATCGTATTCCGATTCATCATCATAATCGACCTCTTGTACAATTAGTTCGGAATCAGATTGACTTTTTAGACTGGGTTGAAGATCCGTTGTGCATGCCATGTCATTAGAACCAATATAAAGAGAACTGTTCAGAAAGAGAAAAAGAAGAAAACAAAGTTAAAACAAAATAAGAAGAGAAAAGCTTTCACTTTTTTTAAAATACGGGATAACAGAGTTTCATACTTTTCCGAATACAAAACAAAACTAGATTACAACCCTGGAATAATCCAAAAAAAATAAGAAAGAAAAATCAGAGCCCACTACCAAGACTCCCTCCGAGTAGGAAGGGGAGTAGCCATCCAATTGTTGATATTTGCCCTAGGCCCCACAAACTGTACATCTAACCTACTGGACCCTTCTCTAGCTTCTATCATGTTGACATCGGCGAACAGCCTTTCAAAGCCCTCATTCAAATCTCCATCTGGCCCAATCAGTGGTCCGAGAACTTTTGGGACCGATAACTTTCTGATACCTGCTCTGACAAATGATCTGGATAGGCGCGGGATTAGCTTGGGAAGGACCCAGACTCTTTTCTTCAACTTGCAGGCCCGTCTCACATCCGCCGTTGTAGGCTTGAACCCCAACCCAAAGGTATCCAGATTTTTGGGCAAAGAAACCGGCTGAACAATACCTTGAAGATCAGCCCCTAAACCTTTGCCTAGCACAAACCCGTTCTTCAACATCTCCGAGGCTACCATGACAGTTGCAGCTGCTATTTTGGGAAGCGGGATGCTTTCACCTTCGAGAACTTTGTCCACTAAAACCGTATCGAAAACCTGGTAAACCCACGGTCCCTTATCATAATCAGTCTCTATGAAGGGTACGATGACATCACTTATTGCACTTGCATTGTCTTCCCCATGTACTACGATCTCTTGCCTCTCCCACTCAAATTTGACCATCTGATATAATGTAGAAGGCACTGCTTTGGCTGCGTGGATCCAGGGTCACCCCAACAGAAGATTATATGACACTGCCATGTCTAACACTTGAAACTCCATGGTGAACTCGACTGGACCAATGGTTAATTCAATTATGATGTCACCCATTGTGTCTGTACCACCACCATCAAACCCTCGAACATAGATGTTGTTCTTGTGAATCCTGTCACCATCGACCTTCAGCTTGTTCAATGAGGTCAAAGGACAGATATTGGCACTGGACCTATTATCAATCAGTACTCGAGTGACTACCGAGTCTTCGCACTTCACGGTCAAATAAAGGGCTCTATTATGTTCTGTACCCTCCACGGGCAACTCGTCGTATGAAAAAGTGACCCTGTTGACCTTGAAAATCTTGTTTGCTATTTTCTCCAGATTGTTCATAGACATCTTATCCGGAACATGGGCTTCATTCAGAATTTTCATCAATATCTGGCGGTGCTCGTTTGAATGGACCAACAATGATAACAATGAGATTTGTGCTGGGGTCTTCCTCAACTGCTCCACAATGGAGTAATCTTGCGCCTTCATTTTCTTTAAAAATTCTTCCGCCTCTTTCTCGGTAACTGGATTCTTTGTCGCTACTGGATTGGCCCTACTTAACTCTGCGGGAGCAAAACACCTTCCCGAACGAGTTAACCCCTGTGCCTCACATATTTCCTCCACAACTTCTTTCCCCTTATGCATTACCATTACTTGACTGTAGCTCCATGGCACAGTTTTCTCGCTGATTATCGACAACTGCATTACTGGCCTGATAACAACTGGTCCTATGCATGCCCCCTTCACGGCTACTGGCTTGCTTGATATTCCTTGCACCGTTACTTTGACCGGCTCTGGATTCTTGGCAACATCAGACGAACTCTTCCCCATCACCACCACTGGCTTGCCTTCTACCCTTTCCGACTACACTACCACTTTTCCACTGATCGCCTTTTATTTCGGACTGGCACATATCATCATTACCGTTTGTGAGGGCTTCTTGAGCTTCCCTCCTTCGTGCACTAGTTCGATCATGTGGGCTTCATGGTGTGCCGGCAGCGGGTTCTGATTGATGTTAGGTGCCTCTGGCTCCTGGACCTCGATCCTATTTATGTCAATAAGATCTTGTACGGCAGTCTTCAACTTCCAACACTTCTCAGTATCATGCTTGGGAGCCCCCGAACAATATTCACAGCTTACCGAGTGGTCCAGATTTTTGGGAAGGGGATTTGGCAATTTGGGCTCCACAGGACTCAATAGGCCTAACTGCCTCAATTTGTGGAACAGAGTAGTATAGGTTTCTCCCAGCGGAGTGAATGTTCTCTGCCTCTATACCCTTTAATTCCTGAAAGTCTGATTCCCACGGAAACCTGGTCCCGAAGGATTCCTGTAGGCCCTTGGTAGTGGATATGTGTTTTGTGGAGGTGGATATGTATTCTGGGGAGCCAGCGCACGCCATTGCGGGCGAGCTGGAGACTGGGTGTAAGTTTGGGCGTGATGGACAGAGAAATGTGGCTCTTGTGGTAGGTAGTAGGGCTGTGGAAGGCCGTATGGAATGTGTGGGTAATTTGAGTGATGGGGTCTAGGTTGGTAGTGAGGGGGGACCTCTGGATCTGGACCAAGTACCTGCCTCGACTGTTGCAACATCTTCCCTTTTCTTCTTTCCTAGCGCCCCTCCCATGCCGCTCTGGATGGCCTGAGTGGTTGCTTTAATCGCCGAATAGCTCAGGATTTTGTTGGACTTAAGTCCCTCTTCAATCATACCGCCCATTTTTACTACTTCGTGAAAGATTTTCCAACTGACGTCACCAGGTGACCGAAGTAAGTTGGCTCTAGAGTCTGCAGAAAGTAGTCCACCATTTCCCCCTCTCTCATCGGAGGATCAACTCTTGCCGCCTGCTCTCTCTAGCAGAACCCAAATTCTTGGAAGCTTTCCCCGGGCTTCTTCTCAAGTTTCAGCAATGTGAGACGGTCAGGGACGATCTCAAGGTTGTATTGGAAGTGGCCTGCAAAGGCTTGTGCCAGATCGTCCCAGGTGTACCACCTGCTAGGATCCTGTCTTGTGTACCATTCCAGTGTAGAACCGCTCAGACTCTGACCAAAGTAAGCTATCAGCAGCTTATCTTTACCACCTGCTCCTCTCATCTTGCTGCAAAAACCTCGCAAATGTGCCATAGGATCGCCGTGCCCCTCGTATAGATCAAACTTTGGCATCTTGAACCCTGCCGGCAATTGAACGTCAGGGAAAGGGCACAGATCTTTGTAGGCCATACTGACTTGGTTGCCTAACCCATGGATATTCTTAGAGGACTGCTCCAGGCTTTTAAACTTTCGAAGCACTTCGTCTTGCTCTGGGCTCTTAGCCAGCTTTTCAGTCTCTACCGGGATCTCGAAGTGAGTATTATAAGTATGAGGCTCGGGTGCTTTAAAGGTTGGTTTAGAGGGGTAATATTGGTTATCGTGAGCCTGAAACAACGGCTCGCTGGATGATCTTTGCAGCGTGGCTGGTGGGGGTTCCACGAAAACAGGAACATTTGGTGGAGGAGGGTTCTGATTGGGTTGTGAAGCTTGGGGATCATAGACATTTCTTCCCTGATAGTATTGGTGACTAGGGAAGCTTGTCGAAGGGCCGGGGGGAGGGTATTCCGGCGAGTGTCCTGGTGGGAGAGTGGGAGTAACGGGAGGGTTAGGCACTTTTTGTACCCTAGCTAAGGCCAGCTGCATTTCTTTCATCTCCTGTCTCATCTTATCCATTTCCTCCTTCAGCATTTGATTCTCCGTCCTTTCATCCTCGACACTTTAGTCTGAACTAGTCATGCTTTTTAGTATGGGCCCCTTGGATCTTGTTAGGTAATGGTAATCTGCCAGAATGTTCTAACAAACTAACTGGTTCGAAATCTCTGAAAGGACAACAAACTTGTTAGTGTTAGAGTTTAACACATATTGCAATTTCACGTTGGGGGATGCAATGTTCCTAGGCAGTTTAACCATTTCTAACATGTCTTTGCTTCGACTGCATGCGTCGTTCCAGCTTACTTTATTTATGCCTCGTTTAGGTGTTTCTGAAACTTTCTTTATCTCTCTTTTTATTTCTTTCTTTTCCTTTCTTTTATTCACTTTGCCTTTCTCTTTTTCTTTTTAGTGGTGGTCGAATCTTATGTAGATTGCCTACGTATCATGTCCCCGCATGAATCAGACCGCGTGTAGTTCTGCGACAAGTGCGGAGAATAAAGACACCATTTTTGGATTTTTCAACCTTTACTAGCAAAATATTTTATTACAAGGCAAAACATTTTTGAAAGGAAATTGACAGACTTGATACAGACTACAGACTTTATGCCAAAAAAGGAAATACAAACTCCGACAGACAACAGACTCAAACTATGAGGAAAATACAGACTCAAACTATGAATGTTTTAGAATTTTAAATTTTGGCGCCCGCGGGGCATCGTTCGGCCTCGCCGCGGGCTTTGGTGCAAGGCCCCTTTGCAGATCTTTCAAATCTTCCATGATCTGGTGGACATAAATCATTATTGAAGCACAGAAGGTGGTACGGGACATATCCTCACAAGCTAGGCACTTTATGGTGATGTAGTGCCCGATATCGTCGATTCTTCCCTTGATTTTATCCCTTTCCATAAGCAATCGCTCTATTTGTTGATTCCGCGTCCCTAGCATTTGAGCGTTGTAAAGGAGTTGATCCTGAAACTCATTCATCTGTTTCTCCATTCGGGCCATTAGATCATAGTAGCGCTTCCTATCTGCTCTGGCATCTCGGGCTTGTCTGAAGATCCGCTCTTTGAGAGTGGATATTGTTTCTCTCAATATAGCGATGTTCCTTTCGTAGTCCTCCTTCATTTGTTGCATAGACCGTGCTCGCTCTTCTGCCTTCTTTATCCATTTCACCTAGATTCTCGCTAGGCCAGCTTTAGCTTTTTCCCGGTCTTCTTGATACTCGAGGACTTTCTTCTTTAGACCGTTTATGAGCCTTTCATCAACCCGCCTTCTCTTCAGGTTTCTGGTAGCTATTTTCATTTCCTTGATTTGAGTTTTGACGACCTCGTTTTCCTGAGCTGATTTGAGCTATTTAAATAAAATCCTGTTTCGGATTTGAGTTTTCCTGGATTGTCACACCTCCTTTTTCACCTACACCCCGCGGGGGGGGGGGGGCGTAAAAGGGAGTTTTTCATGAGCTGTCACACCTCCTTTTTCACCTACACCCCGCGCAGGGGGGGCGTAAAAGAGAGTTTTTCCAATTAAAGGACAATCGAAACGGGATTTTATTTAAAGATCAGAGTCGCCACTTGGGAGATTTATGGTATCCCAAGTCACCGGTTGAATCCCGAATCAAGGAAAATATTGAATTACAGTCCGCGAACTAGAAATCCAAGTAAGGAATTTTGTTAACCCGGGAGAAGGTGTTAGGCATTCCCGAGTTCCGTGGTTCTAGCACGGTCGCTCAACTGTCATATTCGGCTTATTTATCTGATTTTTAATACATGTTGAATCTATATGCAAATTTTAACTATGTACCACTTTTATTATTATTATTTTTTAGCGAGAATTGCAACATCATGAAAATACATCTCGAACCACGCCACATCAATGCATCCGTGGTTATTGACACATTTCAACTCTGTTGAGATTTGGATTTGGGTCACATAAATGTGCACCTAAGTTTAAGAAAATAACATTATTAAATACGCGCCTAAAGCGACTTGCGTATCATTATTTTGGGTAGGGCTGTGAAATTTTGCTAAACGGCCCATCCCGAAATCTAAGTAATTTTACCAACACGTATAGAGGGCCCCGCAACTTGTGTATTTTTGTTTGTCGAGGCTCGTCTCATTCATTATTTTTAAAAGAAATTTGCAACGTCGTAGAAATGCATCTCGAACCACGTCACAATCAATGTACCCGTGATTAGCGACACATTTCGACTTCGTTGAGATAAGGATTTGGGTCACATAAATGTGCTCCTGAGTTTAAGAGAGTAAATTATTTAAAGCGCGCCGAAAGTGACTTGCGCATTGTTATCTTTTGGGGAAGGCCGTGAAATTGGCTAAACAGCCCGTCCCTAAGTCTAAGTATTTTAAAATAAATATTTATTGAGGGCCCCGCAATTCTGTATTTTTTATTTGGCGAGACTCATCTCATTTTTTTATTCAAGGATATCCTAAAGCGACTATGATTTTCTATTTATTGGTATCTAAGAATAAAGAAAAATCCTAATCAATTAGCATTAAAAGTTCGGGCTTCAAATTCAAGTCCGGGTCCAAACAAAAGGAAACACCTTCTAGTTTGAACCCGCTACCTAACTTAAGATCCGCCGCCTGCCGTTGTAAATATTAACAAACCAGCTACCATTTCAATCCAGTTCAACTTTAGCTTTATTATATGAATTGGATTATTGGAGTTGACTATGTGGAATATAAAGCCATTTTTGAGCTCTTTTTACGATTTGTTGAAAAATACATCAATGCTTAGAACTAACATCAAGCTAACATTAATCACTAACATTCGAGAACTAACATTAGTTACTAACATTATTTACATTTCTATTTAAAATGATGTTATTTACTCCAGTGAACTCGCGATTTCATAATTAGACCTATTAAACCAACATGCTGATTTTCATAAACTATTTGAACCTGTTTTGCGACATAAACTATTTGAAACTGTTTCATGACTACTGAACAAAAGAATTAAATACAATATATTTCATAACTAGTAATCGCCAACTAAGATTAATTACAATTGATATTCCATGTTTGTAGAAATAGATTCAACCAGTCCAGTTTATGCATTTCAAAATCATTCCAATACATACTATGAAATATCAAGTGAACTACTGCTTATACATCAAATTAAACAGAAAGAAATAGTTATTTTCAAAAATCCATTCCAACAACTCTTTACTTCCTTTCCTTTAAATTTGAGAGCTGTAGAACATGTACCTGGATAACAGAAATACAAGAAGATGAAGGAGCAGTCAGCAACAGTAATAACACAGCAACGCAGTGATGGAACAACCCAGTGACAGATTAAAAAGAAGAAGGAACCAACAGAGTTCCAGCAACACCTAATGAAAACAGTAGCCGATAACCAATAGCAAACTCAGAAAGAACGAATTGAAACCCCAGAAATACCAAACAGCAACACTAATGAAACAGTAACAGTACTAGTTCTGATATTCAGCAGTAAAAGAAAAGACTAACTTTTCAGTTTCTTAGCTCTCAAACACTGAACCTTTTAGATTAAAAACCAGCCTCTTTTTCTTACCCTCAAATTACTGAACTTTTAAATGTGAAAAATCCAACTTAGACTCTCTGGAAAAAAAACTGAAATAGAACTCGTTTTTCTTTCTCCAAAAACCTGCCCCCCTTCTTGTGTTTTCTCCCCTTATTTATAGCCAAACTCAATTAACTTTATCTGCCTTGAAGCACTTAAATTAATTCGAAAATATTCTCCCCACACTTGGATGCATGGTTCCCCACTACTATATGGTTTGTCCTCTTTTTAATTCACTTGTTCCCCACTACTACATGTCTTTTCTTTATTTAATTCCCTTATTCCCCACTACAGCATGCTTTGTCCCCCACTATATTAAACAATGCATTATTGCCCACTACCATATGTCTTGTTCCCCTACTATGTATTAAACAATGTATTAATTCCCACCATCATATGTCTTGTCCCCCACTAGGTATTATTTTAATATTATTAATGTCTAGTGGACAGAGCACTCAAATTAATCATTTTTTAAGACTCATTTCCCATATTACCCCCTGAAACTACTGAAATTACCATTCTACCCCCATCCTCTTTGATCTGTATTACAAACCATATCAGCTATAACCAATTCATCTAATCAATTATCCAATTAATAATCAAACTCTGAATAAACAAACTTGCCAAACAAACTCCTAATCGACAACGTTCATGAATTAACAACAGAGTCAGATTCATATCAGAACAAACTTAACGGAACAAACGAGTAGATTTCAATCACTAAACTTGAGCATCAATCGAACTCAAAACAGTAGGAAAGTCGTCAAAACGCACACACACACAATTTCAACGAATATGCAGTAGGAATATCATGCGAAAATTTTATCAAAAATGAAACCACATATTAAAACGAAACCAAAGAAAAAGCGACAAAAATCCGTGAATGAACTATGGCTAACCTTTATGCTAACGATCCGACGTCGAACAATGTTGAACTTCCGATGAAACACAACTTCGTTCACAACACTGTTTTGACGCTTGACTAACTGACACGGACTCGAACGAAACCTCGACGTACTACCTCGACGTATGACTAAGCATGACCTCGGATGGTTGGTGTTTGGAGACTACCTAGGAGATGACTGTTTCAGTTCGTGGGGGGGCTGGGGTGGTAACGATGGTGAGGCTGGTTGGTTTCGTCGCCGGTTTGTCGACGGACTGTGTGTGTGCATGTGACGGAGCTGCTGGTCGTGAGGGTGTTGAAGACGAAGCTCAGGCATGGTGGTTATGGGGATAACAGAAGCAGACTGGTCGTTTGGTTTCGACGACGAGGGTGGCTGGGCTATTGGTGCTGGTTTGGTGCTTGAAAATAACTGGTTTGAACTACTGTTTTCATGTTCTTGGAGCTAGTTTTACAGCTGGTTGCAATGGAGGTTGGAGGTGTTGCTGCTCGCTGTTGCTCGACGGAGAAGGGTGGTCATTGGTCAGCTTTATGTCGAGCTGGCTTGGTGGTTCGTCAACGGGAATGGAGGTGGTCGTTTGGAGCTGGAGGGGTCGCTTGGGGTAGATGGTGGTGAGGGGGAAAGGAGGGCAGCCATGGGGGGTGGTTGTTCGAAGAAGAAGAAGAGGAAGGGCTGCCATGGAGGTGAGGGGGAAAGGGGGGGTGGTTTGAAGAAGATGAAGAGGAGAGGGGGGCGGGTGGTTTAGGGTTTTCTTTTGGTTAGGGGATGAAAAAATAAAAAATAGAAAATGGGGGTTTGGGGTTCGTTTGGGTTATGGGGCGGACCGGGTTGGGTCGACCCCGGTGGGGGTTTGGTTCTTTGGGCCTGTGGTTTAAAATTGAAGAAAAGGCTCAATCCGATTTTCTTCTTCTTTTATTTCCATTGCTTCTTTTTCTTTTTTTTTCTTAAAATAAAACTAAAATTCTAAAATTCTAAATTAACCTATAGAACTAAATTAATTTATAAAAGTACTAATTAACTCTTAACAATTAAGACACAATTACATAGCAATTACGAAAAAATCACACAATTTGGACATTAAATGCTAAAAATGCGACGTACATTGTTTTTATGATTTTTGTTCTTGTAAAACAAACTTAATTGCTCCTAATTGTAGAATTAAATCCTAAATGCAAATGCGACATATTTTTGTATTTTTTATTAATCTAATAAATAAACATGCACAGACAAATACAAATAATTATCCAAAAATGCCACGAAAATTCTCAAAATTGCACACAAAGGAAAATTGTTTTATTTTGAATTTTTGGGAGTAATTCTCACATAAGGGTAAAAATCACGTGCTCACAGCTGCCCCTCTTTGTCCGAAAACACAAAAGGTTTTCGCGCAAAGATAAAGTGAGCGGATACGAGCGATTTTTGTCAGTTGGAATACTCCGTGTGAAACAATTTTTGAAAAGATTTAACCGAACCTTTGCTTCAAAGGTTTCCTACATATCCCTGGCTAGAAGGGAATCAGGTTAATGTAGTTCTGGAAGTTTTGGTAGCTGGGCCTACCATGGGACTGCAATGTTACTGTTGTTGCATGTTGTTATTACTGCTTGCCGACCTCCTTATTACACCATGTTGAAAGAAAACAAGAAGCTAGACTAAACTATAGCCTATGAATTACAAAATCTTATCTAGATCTTCAGCCGTGCTCTTGTGTCTCCTATTGCTTTGATGTCTCGGTGACTCCTCCGGTATTTCTTTACTTTTGATTTGTCTTGTATTCTCCGTTGACTGCCGATCTCGAACTGCTTATTTCCTTCTCGGGAGCTTCGCATTATTTTTCCATCGAATCTTGGACTGCCTTCCTCTGCTGGGGATTTTTGTTGTTTCCCGCTGGGGATTTCGGTTGTATTCCTCCTCTTTACTGACTTCAACACCAATTACTTCTTAAAATATAACACCTTTATTCTCCATGCGGGCTCCTGACTTTGATACAACCTCTTAAAGATAACACCTCTGCCATTTCTTTACTTCTGGCTCGACTTGTGGTCTTCCTTCTGATTTCTGCTGGGTTTTTTTGTTGTAACACTCCGCTTTACTGACTTCAAACTTCAATGTATTCCTCTGTTATATGGGCGGGCTCCCAACTTCAAAACTTGAAATGTAAATACTGAAATGTATTCCTCTGTTATATGGGCGGGCTCCCAACTTCAAAACTTGAAATGGAAAGACTGAAATGTATTCCTCTGTTATATGGGCGGGCTCCCAACTTCAAAACTTGAAATGTAAAACGCCATTCCTTTCTTCAGGCGGGCTCCTGACTTCAACAACAACTTCGAAAAATAAATCGCCATTCCGTTCTTCAGGCGGGGCTCCTGACCTCAACAACAACTTCGAAAAATAAATCGCCATTCCGTTCTTTAGGCGGGGCTCCTGACCTCAACAACAACTTCGAAAAATAAATCATCATTCCGTTCTTCAGACGGGGCTCCTAACCTCAACAACAACTTCGAAAAATAAATCTTCATTCCGTTCTTCAGGCGGGGCTCCTGACCTCAACAACAACTTCGAAAATAAATCGTCATTCCGTTCTTTAGGCGGGGCTCCCGACTTCAATTAATTTCTTAAAACATAACACCTCCATTTTCCAGGCGGGCTCCTGACTTCAACTAATTTCTTAAAATAAATTGCCATTCCGTTCTTCTGACAGGGCTCCTGACCTCAACAACAATTTCGAAAAATAAATTGTCATTCCGTTATTCAGGTGGGGCTCCTAACCTCAACAACAACTTCGAAAATAAATCGCCATTCCTTCTTCAGGCGGGGCTCCTGACTTCAATTAATTTCTTAAAACAAAACACCTCCAATCTCCAGGCGGGCTCCTGACTTCAACTAATTTCTTAAAACATAACACCTCCATTCTCCAGGCGGGCTCCTGACTTCAACTAATTTCTTAAAACATAACACCTTCATTCTCCAGGCGGGCTCCTGACTTCAACAACAATTAAAAAAATAATTCAGCCTCCATTCTCCAGGCGGGCTTCTGACTTCAATAAAAACTAAAAAAATAATTCAGCCTTCATTCTCCAGGCGGGCTCCTGACTTCAACTACTTCTTCAAAAATATAACACCTCCATTCTCCAGGCGGGCTCCTGACTTCAATTAATTTCTTAAAACATAACACCTCCATTCTCCAGGCGGGCTCCTGACTTCAACAACTTCTTAAAATGTAACACCTCCATTCTCTAGGCGGGCTTCTGACTTCAACAACTTCTTCAAAATATATTTTATTGACGTTGTTCCTTCCTGCCTCCTAAACCATTTTCCTTCTATCTTGAATCATCTTCTTTCAGAACTGCTTCCCTCAAAACTGGTGTCTTATTCCTCTGAAAACTGCTGGGGATAACACCGGTGTTTTATTCAAAATATGTTATTTTCCTATTTTAAAGACTACTTCCTTTAAAGCTGGTGCTTTCCTTACACTGGAATTACCTCATCCGACTGGTGTTTTCCCTTCTCTGAAACCTATCGGGAATAACACTGCTGGGGAATTATCTTCCTTCTTTAAGACTAGTTACTTTCCTCCCTTTAACAATGGTGGGGATGATACCGATTCAAAGACCACTACCCTTAAAACTTAGGTTATCTTGCTTCTTCCAAGATTGCGTTCTTTAAAACTTGTATTCTTTCTCCCGTAAACTGCGGGGGATTCCACTTCCTTCAAAACTTGTGTTATCTTCCATCTTCCCCAAGTGGCTATCTGATTTCAAGAAAATTTTCGCAATGAGAGAAAACTTTCTGCCCCAGTTTGATAATCTTCTTTGTGGCCATGTCTTCCCGTTGTTAATAACATTTCCTTTCCCTTTTAACTGTTGCTTTCCCATTTTTCTCCAACTTCCCCTGGAAATTTGGTCCTCTTGGGATCTAGACCCATTCGTCATTTGGTCTTTCGACCAACTTCTTTTCTCTTTGTCGCTTTATTTTTGACCGCCTTTTTGCTTTGCACTGTTTTGGCAACTAGTAGTAAGCTCTGAAAATCCTTTTCAAAAATAAACTGCTGGGGAGGTAAAGTCTTTAAACCAAGAAATGAAAAAGTGATGATTTCAAAAAATAGGAAAAGACGAAATCTTTCTGAACAAGTGCTGGGAAAAAATAAAGAAAAGAACTTATCTGAATGATATAACTGATCCCAACGATCATGTCGTGCATTCCGGATTAATCAACCCAATCTATTTGTATCAATCAATCTTTCGGACGGCCTCCTCCTGCCGGGGATAAACAGGCACTCAAGTCTTTGCCAAATACGGATCCTTTCCGCCAATCTTGCCTTGTCACCTCATAGTGCCCTTCGAGAGGTTTTCACTAATAAGACTCTCTCGTTTCTCTCAACTCCCGTCGTCTTATGGTACCTGTGGAGGTTTTCACCGATAAGACTCTCTCATTTTATTTTATTTTATTTTTCAGCTGGGGATTAGAGTGTTGTCGATATGACTCTCTCTGCTGGGGATTCTTTCGGCTACCAATTCATTTCCAACTTATGATCCTCTTCTCTGCTGGGGATCAGAGTGTTATCCCCGACTTCCGTTTGCATGACTTGGCACTTCTTGGATACTGATCGGAAGGTCTTTTTGGACATCAATATGGGTTTTCGTGTATGGCTAAAGAAAAGGGGTATCAAGAGTTCAAAATAATTTTGATGGGTAAAACAGTACAACTCTTGGAATCAAACTTTCTTTCCAAAATTTCAAACACAAACTTCTGCCACAGTTTTCTTGCTTGGGGATTTTTATTTTTTTGTTTCACTATCTTACATTATGCTACACTATGACCGAGCCGTGAGGCGCCTACATATCCTTCTTTTTAGGAATCAGGTCAAACGTAGTTCCCAGTTCCTTTGTTTTTCTTGTGACTTTTCTTTTGTCTTGATTATATTATTGTTCTCTTCTCTTTTTCTTTCATTTTCATTACTGATTCCAAAAGAGGGGTATGAAAGAATAAATAAGGCTCAAAAGAGGAAGCAAATGTTAAAGTATTTGGATAGAAGAAAGAATTGCCTCCGTCATTTCATTCTCCGATAAATGCCAAGTACAAACAAACAACAATTACAATTAAAAGAAATCATACATAATATCTCTTAACTGCATCAGAATTGATAGCCATGTCGACGCATCTCCCTTCGATATCTGTTAAACATAAAGCGCCATTGGTCAATACTATGGTTACAATGAATGGCCCTTGCCAGTTCGGGGCGAACTTGCCCTTTGCTTCAGCCTGATGTGGGAGGATGTGTTTCAGTACTTGCTGGCCCACTTCAAACTTCCGGGGATGCACCTTTTTGTTGTATGCTCTTGCCATTCTCTTTTGATATAACTGGCCATGACACACAGCTGCCAATCTCTATTCATCAATCAAGTTCAACTGCTCCAAACGGGTTTTGACCCACTCGTCATCATCAATCTCAGCTTCAGTGACAATCCGAAGGGATGGAATTTCAACTTCCACCGGTATCACTGTTTCAGTTCCGTATACCAACAAATAAGGAGTTGCGCCTACTGAAGTATGAATAGTAGTATGATAACCCAATAATGCAAATGGTAATTTCTCATGCCACTGTCTGGATCCTTCTACCATCTTCCTCGGTATTTTCTTTATGTTCTTGTTGGCCACCTCGACCGCTCCATTCGCCTTGGGGCGATATGGGGTGGAATTACGGTGTGCAATCTTAAACTGCTGACACACCTATCTCATCAAATTGCTGTTAAGATTGGCACCATTATCCGTGATGATCACCTTTGGAATTTCAAATCTACAGATGATATGGGAATGAACAAAATCTACCACTGCCTTCTTGGTTACCGACTTGAGAGTTTTAGCTTCAACCCACTTAGTGAAATAATCGATGGTCACCAGAATGAACCTATGACCGTTGGTAGCTGCCGGTTCAATAGGTCCAATGACATCCATGCCCCAAGCAACAAATGGCTATGGTGCTGACATTGTATGTAATTCTGTCGGCGGAGAATGAATCAAATCTCCGTGTATCTGACACTGATGGCATTTTCGCATGAAATTGATACAATCACGCTCCATTGTGAGCCAATAGTACCCTGCTCAAAGAATCTTCTTCGCCAACACATATCCGCTCATATGTGGCCCACAAACTCCAGCATGTACCTCTGTTATAACTGTCGTGGCTTGACTAGCATCTATACATCTCAGCAATCCCAAATCTGGTGTTCTTTTGTACAACACTCCTCCACTGAGGAAAAATCCATTTTCCAGTCGCCGAATGGCTCTCTTTTGATCTCCGGTGGCCTGCTCCGGGTATATCCCCATCCTGAGGTATTCCTTGACATCATAAAACCATGGCTCGCCATCCATTTCTTCCTTTATCCTGTTGCAATAAGCGTGCTGATCATGAACCTGGATATGCAATGGGTCAACATGAATTTTGTCCGGGTGGTGCAACATCGATGCTAAAGTGTCCAAAGCATCGACAACCTTATTATGAACTCTTGGGATGTGTCTGAACTCCACTGATCGAAATCACTTGCTCAGATCGTGCAAACATTGATGATATGGTATAAGCTTTAAATCCCGTGTTTCCCATTCACCCTGGATTTGATGCACCAAGAGGTCCGAGTCTCCCAAGTCCAAGACGTCCTGGACATCCATGTCTGCAGCTAGCCGTAAGCCTAGAATGCATGCCTCATACTCGGCCATGTTGTTGGTACAATAGAAACGTAGATGAGCCGTAACAGGATAATGATGTCCTATTTCAGAAATAAGTACCGCTCCTATTCCAACTCCCTTCGCATTTGCGGCTCCATCAAAGAAAAGCTTCCAACCTGGTTCCTTGGTCATTTCCAACTCATCTATATGCATCACTTCTTCATCAGGAAAATACGTCCTCAGTGGCTCGTATTCCTCATCAACAGGATTCTCAGCCAAGTGATCGGCCAATGCTTGGTCCTTCATGGCCGTCCTTGTCACATAGACGATGTCGAATTCGGTGAGTAATATATGCCATTTCGCCAATCTCCCTGTAGGCATAGGCTTCTGGAAAATATACTTCAGTGGATCCAAGCGTGAAATGAGATAAGTAGTATATGATGACAGATAATGCTTCAATTTCTAGGCCACCCAAGTTAGGGCGCAACATGTCTTCTCGAGTTGAGTGTACTTAATCTCATAAGCCGTAAACTTCTTGCTGAGATAATAGATAACTTGCTCCTTCCTTCCTGTAATGTTGTGTTGCCCCAGTACGCAGCCAAATGAATTCTCCAGGACCGTTAGATAAAGAATTAATGGTCTCCCCGACTCAGGTGGAACCAACACAGGTGGACTTGATAAATATCCTTTGATTTGGTCAAATGCCTCCTGACATTCTGCCGTCCATTCTACCGCAGCATCTTTCTTCAGTAGCCGAAAAATGGGTTCACAAGTTGCCGTGAGTTGAGCAATAAACCTGCTGATATAATTCAACCTTCCCAACAGACTCATTACTTCTGTCTTGTTCTTCGGCGGTGGCAAATCTTGGATGGATTTGATCTTTGACGGGTCCAACTCAATGCCTCGCCGACTGACGATGGATCCCAACAACTTTCCAGATGGAACACCAAATGCACATTTGGCTGGGTTGAGCTTAATATCGTACCTTCGAAGTCTTTGGAAAAACTTCCTTAGGTCTGCTACGTGGTCTTCCTGATGCTTGGATTTTATGATCACATCATCCATGTATACCTCAATCTCTTTGTGTATCATGTCATGAAATACAGTAGTCATTGCTCTCATGTACGTCGCCCCAGCATTTTTTAAGCCAAAAGGCATTACCCGGTAGCAATAAGTCCCCCACGGCGTAATGAATGCCGTCTTTTCCGCATCTTCTTCATCCATCAGAATCTGATGATACCCAACATAGCAATCTACAAAAGACCCGATCTCACGTCCGGCATAATTATCGATCAAGATATGGATATTGGGTAATGGAAAGTTATCCTTCGGGCTTGCCCTGTTTAGATTGCGATAATCGACACACACCCTGATCTTCCCATCTTTCTTCGGCACTGGCACCACATTAGCCAACCAATCAGGATATCGAGTGACCCGAATAACCTTTCCTTGCAGCTGCTTGGTTACTTCTTCTTTAATCTTCACACTCATATCTGTCTTGAACTTCCTCAATTTCTGCTTGACGGGAGGACACGCCGGGTCAATGGGCAATTTGTGAACCACTAAATCCGTGCTTAACCCCGGCATGTCATCATACGACCATGCAAAAACATCTTTGAACTCAACATGTGCTTTGATTAGTTCTTCCCTAATATTTGGTGCAATGTGGATGCTTATTTTAGTTTCCCGGATATTATCCGCATCCCCTAAATTGATGGCTTCTGTGTCATTTAAGTTGGGCTTGGATTTCTCTTCAAACTGGCTTAACTCTCTGTTTATCTCTTCGAAAGCTTCATCCTCATCGTGTTCCGATTCATCATCATAATCGACCTCTTGTACAATTAGTTCAGAATTAGACTGATTTTTTAGACTGGATTGAAGATCCGTTGTGCATGCCATGTCATTAAGACCAATATAAAGAGAACTGTTCAGAAAGAGAAAAAGAAGAAAACAAAATTAAAACAAACTAAGAGAAAAAGCTTTCACTTTATTAAAATACGGGATAAAAGAGTTTCACACTTTGCCGAATACAAAACAAGACTGGATTACAACCCTGGAATAATCCAAAAACAAGAAAGAAAAATCAGAGCTCACTACCAAGACTCCCTCCGAGTAGGAAGGAGAGTAGCCATCCAATTGTTGATATTGGCCCCAGGCCCTACAAACTATATGTCTGCCCTACTGGAACCTTCTCCAGCTTCTATCATGTTGACATCAGCGAACAGCCATTCGAAGCCTTCAGTCAAATCTCCATCTGGCCCAATTAGTGGTTCGAGGATTTTCGAGACCGATAGCTTTCTGATACCTGCTCTGACAAATGATCTGGATAGGCGCGGGATTGGCTTGGGAAAGACCCAGACTCTTTTCTTTAACTTGCGGGCCCGTCTCACATCTGCCGTTGTAGGCTTGAACCCCAACCCAAAGGTGTCCAGATTTTTGGGCAAAGAAACCGGCTGAACAATACCCTGAAGATCAGCCCCTAAACCTTTGCCTGGCACAAACCCGTTCTTCAACATCTCTGAGGCTACCATGACAGTCGCAGCTGTGACCCTGGGAAGTGGAAGGTCCTCGCCTTCAGAAATTTTACCCACTGAAACCGTATCGAAAACCTGGTAAACCCACGGTCCCTTATCATCATCAGTCTCTATGAAAGGCACGACGACATCACTTACGACGTTTGCATTGTCTTCCCCATGTACTATGATCTCTTGCCTATCCCACTCGAATTTGACCATCTGTTGTAATGTAGAAGGCACTACTTTGGCGGCGTGGATCCAGGGTCGCCCCAACAGAAGATTATATGAAACTGCCACCTCTAACACTTGAAACTCCATGGTGAACTCGACTGGTCCAATTGTTAACTCAAGTATGATGTCACCCACTGTGTTTGTACCACCACCATCAAACCCTCGAACATAGATGTTGTTCTTGTGAATCCGGTCACCCTCGACCTTCAGTTTGTTCAATGTGGCTAAAGGACAGATATTGGCACTGGACCCATTATCAATTAGTAATCGAGTGACTACCGAGTCTTTGCACTTCACGGTCAGATAAAGGGCTCTATTATGTTCTGTACCTTCCACGGGCAACTCGTCGTCTGAAAAAGTGACCCTGTTGACCTCGAAAATCTTGTTTGCTATTTTCTCCAGATGGTTCACAGAGATCTTATCTAGAACATGGGCTTCATTCAGAATTTTCATCAACACCTGGCGGTGCTCGTCTGAATGGATCAACAATGATAGAAATGAGATCTGTGCCGGGGTCTTCCTTAGATGCTCTACAATGGAGTGGTCATGTGCCTTCATCTTCTTCAAAAACTCCTCTGCTTCTTCCTCCGTCACTGGCTTCTTTATTGTTATAGGATTGGCCCTTCTCAATTCTGCGGGAGCAAAACACCTTCCCGAACGAGTTAACCCCTGGGCCTCACATACTTCTTCCACAACCTCCTTCCCCTTATGCATCACCGTCACTTGACTGTAGTTCCATGGTACAGCTTTCCCACTTGTTATCGGCAACTGCATTACTGGCATGATAACAACTGATTCTACGCGACCCCCCTTCACAACCAACACTGGTGTGCTTGATATCCCTTGCACCGTTACTTTGACCGGCTCTGGGTTCTTGGCAACATCAGCCGAACTCTTCCCCATCACCATCACTAGTTTGCCTTCTACCCTTTCTGGTTGTACTACCGCTTCTCCACTGATCAACTTTTCTTTCGGACTGGCACGGATCATCATTACCATTTGTGAAGGCTTCTTGAGCTTCCCTCCTTCGTGCACTAGTTCGATCATGTGGGTTCCGTGGTGTGCCGGCAGCGGGTTCTGATTGATGTTGGGTGCCTCTGGCTCCTGGACCTCGATCCTATTTGTGTCAATAAGATCTTGTATGGCAGTCTTCAACTTCCAACACTTCTGAGTTTCATGCCCGGGAGCCCCCGAACAGTATTCATAGCTTACCGAGTGATCCAGATTTTTGGGAAGGGGATTTGGCAATTTGGGCTCCACAGGACTCAATAGGCCTAACTACCTCAATTTGTGGAATAGAGTAGTATAGGTTTCTCCCAGCGGAGTGAATGTTCTCGGCCTCTGCACCCTTTCATTCCTGATAGTCTGATTCACACGAAAACCTGGTCCTAAAGGATTCTTATAGGCCCTTGGTGGTGGATATGTGTTTTGTGGAGGTGGATATGTGTTTTGTAGAGGGGGATATGTATTTTAGGGAGCCAGCGCGCGCCATTGTGGGCGAGCCGGAGGCTGGGTGTAAGTTTGGGCGTGATGGACAGAGAAATGTGGTTCTTGTGGTGGGTAGTAGGGTTGTGGAGGGCCATATGGAATGTGTGGGTAATTTGAGTGATGGGGTTTAGGTTGGTAGTGGGGGGAGGGACCTCTGGATCTGGACCAAGTACCTGCCTCGACTGTTGCAACATCTTCCCTTTTATTCTTTCTGAGTGCACCTCTCGTGCCACTCTGGATGGCTTGAGTGGTTGTTTTAATCGCCGAATAGCTCAGGATTTTGTTGGACTTAAGTCCCTTTTCAATCATACCGCCCATTTTTACTACTTCGTTGAAAGATTTGCCAACTGACATCACCAGGTGACCAAAGTAAGTTGGCTCTAGAGTTTGTAGAAAGTAGTCCACCATTTCCCCCTCTCTCATCGGAGGATCAACCCTTGCCGCCTGTTCTCTTCAACGGAACCCAAATTCTCAGAAGCTTTCCCCCGGCTTCTTCTCAAGTTTCAGCAATGTGAGACGGTCAGGGACGATCTCAAGGTTATATTGGAAGTGACCCACAAATGTTTGTACTAGATCGTCCCAGGTATACCACCTGCTAGGATCCTGCCTCGTGTACCATTCCAGTGCTGACCCGCTTAAGCTTTGACCAAAATAAGCTATCAGTAGCTCATCCTTTCCTCCTGCCCCTCTCATCTTACTATAGAAACCTCGTAGATGTGCCATGGGATCACCATGTCCCTCATATAGATCGAACTTTGGCATCTTAAAACCTGGCAGCAATTGAACATCGGGGAATGGGCACAGATCTTTGTAGGCCACACTGACTTGGTTGCCTAACCCATGGATATTCCTGAAGGATTGCTCCAGGCTTTTAAACTTTCGAAGCACTTCATCTTGCTCTGGGCTCTTAGCCGGCTTTTCAGTCTCTACCGGGAGCTCGAAGTGAGTATTTATGTTTGAGGCTCGGGTGCTTTGAAATTTGGTTCAGTGGGATAATACTGGTTATCGTGAGCCTGAAACAACGGCTCGCTGGATGATCTTTGCAGTGTGGCTGGTGGGGGTGCCACGAAAACAGGAACATTTGGTGGAGGAGGGTTGTGGTTGGGTTGTGAAGCTTGGGGATCATAGGCATTTATTCCCTGATAGTATTGGTGATTGGGGATTCTTGTTGAAGGGCAGGGGGAGGGTATTCTGGCGTGTGTCCTGGTGGGAGAGTGGGAATAACGGGAGGGTTAGGCACTTTTTGCACCCTAGCTAAGGCCAACTGCATTTCTTTCATCTCCTGTCTCATCTTATCCATTTCCTCCTTCAGCATTTGATTCTCCGTCCTTTCATCCTCGACACTTTGGTCTGAACTAGTCATGCTTTTTAGTACGGGACCTTTGGATCTTGTTTGATAATGGCAATCTGCCAGAACGTTCTAACAGACTAACTGGTTCAAAATCTCTGGATAAACAACAAACTTGTTAGCGTTAGAGTTTAACACATATTGCAATTTCACGTTGGGGGATGCAATGTTCCTAGGCAGTTTAACCATTTCTAACATGTCTTTGCTTCGACCGCATGCGTCATTCCGGCTTACTTTGTTTGTTCCTCGTTCAAGTGTTTCTGAAACTTTCTTTATCTCTCTTTTTCTTTCTTTCTTTTCCTTTCTTTTATTCACTTTGCCCTCTCTTTTTTTCTTTTTTTTTTAGTGGTGGTCGAATCTTATGTGGATTGCCTACGTATCATGTCCCCGCATGAATCAGACCGTGCGTAGTTCTGACACAAGTGAGGAAAATAAAGACCCCATTTTTTTTTTTTGGATTTTTCAACCTTTACTAGCAAAATGCTTTATTACAAGGCAAAACATTTTTGAAAGGAAATTGACAGACTTGTACAGACTACAAACTTTTATGCCAAAAAGGGAAATACAAACTCCGACGGACAACAAACTCTGAAGATAAGGAAAATACAGACTCAAACTATGGATGTTTCAGAGTTTTGAATTTTGGCGCCCGCGGGGCGTCGTTCGGCCTCGCCGCGGGCTTTGGTGCAAGGCCCCTTTGCAGATCTTTCAAATCTTCCATGATCTAGTGGACATAAATTATTATTGAAGCAAAGAAGGTGGTACGGGACATATCCTCACAAGCTAGGCACTTTATGGTGATGTAGTGCCCGATATCATCGATTCTTCCCTTGATTCTATCCCTTTACATAAGCAATCACTCTATTTGTTGATTCCGCGTCCCCAGCATTTGCGCGTTGTAAAGGAGTTGATCCTGAAACTCATTCATTTGTTTCTCCATTCGGGCCATTAGATCATATTAGCGTTTCCTATCTGCTCTAGCATCTCGGGCTTGTCTGAAGATCCGCTCTTCGAGAGTGGATATTGTTTCTCTCAATAGAGCGATGCTCCTTTCGTAGTCCCTCTTCATTTGTTGCATAGACCGTGCTCACTCTTCTGCCTTCTTTATCCATTTCACCTGGATTCTTGCTAGACCAGCTTTAGATTTTTCCAGGTCTTCTTGATACTCGAGGACTTTCCTTTTGAGACCGTTTATGAGCTTTTCATCAGCCCGGATTCTCTTCGGGTTTCTGACAGCTGTTTTTATTTCCAGAATTTGAGCTTTGAGGACCTCGCTTTCCCGAGCTAATTTGTTCTTCTCTCCTTCATCGGCAACAACTTGCACCTTGTTCTCAAATTTTAGATCCTTAACATGTTGTTTCAGCTTGCCTATGTCGGCCCGGTATTCGCGCTCTTTGGCCAACCAGTCCCACGGTTCTTATGATGCCTCAACGAACTCTTGAATGTGAGGTTTTTTGGTTGTCCTTTCGTGCTCAAGTTCTCTCATGTACCAAGCAAGGTATCCTGGTGCCACTTTGCCTTTGGCCTGATCCTGCACGCAAGTATCTGCTTTTAAATATTAGCATTCACTCTATATCTGACGGACTCTTGCTTCAGGGAACTGTCCGTCAAGGCTAATCTCAATTACTTTAGCACTAAGATCTTCCTCTTGTGGCACTGTTTGGCATCTCCCGAGTTGTCTCAAAACCCGATATGGCGCGTAAGGCTGAATGCTCTTGAGCCCCATTAATAGAAAGTGGGTCCTAGCTGCCGGCATATGGATGACCTCATCAACGGGCAACCATCCTAGTGTCCACTATATTTGGCTGGCGGTGAGGGTCCAAAAGAATGATGTCCACGCCGTAACTCCCTCGGGTAGACTGACCCCCTTGATTCTTGTGTAGAACTCTTCTATGCAAGTTTTCTTCAAGGAACCATAACTCAAGAGCTGGGAACGGTGGCAGAGATGCTCAGTCATCCATATTTGTAGCAACAAGTTACACCCCTCGAAAAAGTTCCCTCTGGCTTTGCAGGTTGTGAGAGCTCGGAAGTTATTAGATACTATCATAGGCGCAAAAGTGCTTTCATCTTGAATGAGCAAGGTACTGACGACCCCGGCTATTTTCAGATCAATGTTTCCGTCTTTCCTTGGAAATACCAAAATGCCCAAAAAGGTTATCATAAAAGCCACTCGTCTATGCTCGTCCCATTTCTGACGGTTACTTTTGCTGCATAACTTGTTACCCGGGTTGTTGAATCCTCCGACATGACCGTATCTGTCGTATATGAAGCGCGGATTACAAAAATCTGCGGCCAAATCTGGGTTATGGACCGTCCTGGGTATCTTTAACGAATCTAAAAACCGATGGACAATGACAGCTCTTGGAGCAACCAGGTATTTTTTCCTCAATGGAACTTCAGTATTTTCGATGTACCCGGCTATTTCCTCCAAAGTCGGGGTGAGTTCAAAATCGGAGAAGTGGAAGACATTGTGGGCCGGGTCCCAGCAGGTGACCAAAGCTCTTATGATATCCCCCTGAGGCTGGATTTCCCATAAACTCGTAAGACCTTTTAGATATTTCTTGACCTTATCTTGCCCTTCACCACCTAAATCATCCCACCATAATCGCAACTTGAAAGGGATTTTAGTCATTATTGAAAAAGGTTCATTTTGCATCGTGCTCATCCTGCACATTTATTAAGGTGATTTGAGCAAAAAATAAAATTTATTTGAGTCAACCAATTTTCTATTTTTTCATTTTTCACAGATTAAAAGAAATATACGGTTCCGAACACGGTCTTTCAGCACTTCGGAAACGAAGATTTTGAGGCTGGGTGAGTCAACCGATCAAAAATCCAAAAAAATGACTACAAGTGGCCGTTTATGCAAAGTCAGCCTTCCGGCATCCCTTTTGGGAACATTCAGCTATTTTGACAAAAACGGCGTCACCCGACTTATTTATGATGAAACTTAAAATTTTTGACATTTTCTGGGTATTTTGCAAAAAGGGAAAGTTGGACCCGATGAGGGTTGCCTACGTATCTCACATCCGGTGAGAATCAAACCGATGTAGTTCGGGTAGATAAAACAAACTTCTTTTGAAAACAAGACTCTTTTCAATGGCCAATAAAAACCATTTTTCATAAACAAAACCCCCTTTCTTTTTTTTCTTTTTTTTTTTCAAAAATTCGACAGAGTTTCGACGCTATTTGGACATTGATTTTCAAAACAGGCGATTAACTACTTCTATCTCTCTTTCCTCAAAGTATTCAAAAGCCGGTCAGCATGCAAGTCCAAAGCAAACAAATGCACAGGTAGCAAGTTGGATGCATCAGGATGGTCTTTTGTCATTTTGGTACACCTGTCCTAGACAGACCCAACCCCTGTGTTAAGCCTCCAAAGTCAAATGCACATGATGCAAACAAATGTTCCTACTAGGGATCCGGCATGAAGCTGAGTTATTCTATATTCGTAACCTGGGTATTTGTTCTAGACTGTGTACCCGAGCGGACAACTCGAGTCGAGGAGGGGGCTACGTACCGGGGACCCGCGGGATCGTCCGACTTTGTAACTTGTCCGGCCTCTTTCTTATTCCAAGGTATGACACTAACAGAATAGGGAGTCTCGACCAGCAAGCACATCCCCGGAGGTAAGAATAGAAGGGTTTCGGCACAGTTTATACAGTTCAGATAATATCAAAGCGGTAAAAGTAGCATTTAGAACATTAGGCCCAAACATGTAACAAAATCAGATAAAGCCAAATATAACAATTTATCTAAGCTCGAATTCTGAACCCTGAACCAGAGATTCTGGGTTCACTCCCCAGCAGAGTCGCCAGAGCTGTCACACCTCCTTTTTCACCTACACCCCGCGGGGGGGGGGCGTAAAAAGGAGTTTTTCACGAGTTGTCACACCTCCTTTTTCACCTACACCCCGCGGGAGGGTGTAAAATGGAGTTTTTCCAATTAAAGGACAATCGAAACGGGATTTAATTTAAAGATTCAGAGTCATCACTTGGGAGATTTATGGTGTCCCAAGTCACCGGTTGAATCCCGAATCGAGGAAAATATTAACTCTGTATTACAGTCCGCGAACCAGAAATCCAAGTAAGGAATTTTGTTAACCCGGGAGAAAGTGTTAGGCATTCCCGAGTTCCGTGGTTCTAGCACGGTCGCTCAACTGTCATATTCGATTTATTTATCTGATTTTTAATACATGTTGAATCTATATGCAAATTTTAACTGTGTACCGCTTTTATTATTATTATTTTTTACCGAGAATTGCAACATCGTGAAAATACATCTCGAACCACGCCACATCAATGTATTCGTGGTTATTGACACATTTCAACTCTGTTGAGATTTGGATTTGGGTCACATAAATGTGCACCCGAGTTTAAGAAGATAACATTATTAAATACGCGCCTAAAGTGACTAGCCTATCATTATTTTGTCTAGGGCCGTGAAATTTTACTAAACGGCCCATCCCGAAGTCTAAGTAATTTTACCAACACGTATAGGGGGCCCCGCAGCTTATGTATTTTTATTTGTCGAGGCTCGTCTCATTCATTATTTTTAAAAGAAATTTGCAACGTCGTGGAAATGCATCTCGAACCACGTCACAATCAATGTACCCGTGATTAGCGACACATTTCGACTTCGTTGAGATGTGGATTTGGGTCACATAAATGTGCACCCGAGTTTAAAAGAGTAAATTATTTAAAGCGCGCCAGAAGTGACTTGCGCGTTGTTATCTTTTGGGGAAGGCCGTGAAATTGGCTAAACGGCCTGTCCCTAAGTCTAAGTATTTTAAAACAAATATTTATTGAGGGCCCCGCAATTCTGTATTTTTTATTCGGCGAGGCTCATCTCATTTTTTATTCAAGGATATCCTAAAGCGACTATGATTTTCTATTTATTGGTCTCTAAGAATAAAGAAAAATCCTAATCAATTAGCATTAAAAGTTCGGGCTTCAAATTCAAGTCTGGGTCCAAACAAAAGGAAACACCTTCTAGTTTGAACGCGCTACCTAACTTAAGATCCGCCGCCTGCCGTTGTAAATATTAATAAACCAGCTACCATTTTGATCTAGTTCAACTTTAGCTTTATTATATGAATTGGATTATTGGAGTTGACTATGTGGAATATAAAGCCATTTTTGAGCTCTTTTTACGATTTGTTGAAAAATGCATCAATGCTTAGAACTGACATCAAGCTAACATTAATCATTAACATTCGAGAACTAACATTAGTTACTAACATTATTTACATTGCTATTTAAAATGATGTTATTTACTCAAGTGAACTCGCGATTTTAGAATTAGACCTATTAAACTAACATGCTGATTTTCATAAACTATTTGAACCTGTTTTGTGACATAAACTATTTGAAACTGTTTCACGACTACTGAACAAAAGAATTAAATACAGTATATTTCATAACTAGTAATCGCCAACTAAGATTAATTACAATTGATATTCCATGTTTGTAGAAATAGATTCAACCAGTCCAGTTTATGCATTTCAAAATCATTCCAATACATACTATGAAATATCAAGTGAACTACTGCTTATACTTCAAATTAAACACAAAGAAATAGTTATTTTCAGAAATTCATTCCAACAACTCTTTACTTCCTTTACTTTAAATTTGAGAGCTGTAGAACATGTACTTGGATAACGGAAATACAAGAAAATGAAGGAGCAGTCAGCAACAGTAATAACACAACAACGTAGTGACGGAACAACCTAGTGACAGATTAAAAAGAAGAAGGAACCAGCAGAGTTCCAGCAACACCCAATGAAAACAGTAGCCGATAACCAATACCAAACTCAGGAAGAACCAATTGAAACCCCAAAAATACCAAACAGCAACACTAATGAAACATCAACAGTACTAGTTCTGATATTCAATAGTAAAAGAAAAGACTAACTTTTCAGTTTCTTAACTCTCAAACACTGAACCTTTTAGATTAAAAACCAGCCTCTTTTTCTTACCCTCAAATTACTGAACTTTTAAATGTTAAAAATCCAGCCTAGACTCTCTGAAAAAAAACTGAAAGAGAACTCGTTTTTCTTTATCCAAAAACCCGCCCTCTTCTTGTGTTTTCTTCCCTTATTTATAGTCAAACTCCATTAACTTTATCTGCCTTGAAACACTTAAATTAATCCGAAAATATTCTCCCTACACTTGCATGCATGGTTCCCCACTACTATATGGTTTGTCCTCTTTTTAATTCACTTGTTCCCCACTACTACATGTATTTTCTTTATTTAATTCCCTTATTCTTCACTACAACATGCTTTGTCTCCCACTATATTAAACAATGCATTATTGCCCACTACCATATGTCTTGTCCCCCCACTATGTATTAAACAATGTATTAATTCCCACCATCATATGTTTTGTCCCCCACTAGGTATTATTTTAATATTATTAATGCCTAGTGGACGGAGCACTCAAATTAATCATTTTTTAAGACTCATTTCCCATATTACCCCTGAAACTATTGAAATTACCATTCTACCCCCATCCCCTTTGATCTGTATTACAAACCATATCAGCTATAACCAATTCATCTAATCAATTATCCAATTAATAATCAAAATCTAAATAAACAAGCTCTCCAAACAAACTCCTAATCGACAACGTTCATGAATTAACAATAGAGTCAGATTCATATCAGAACAAACTTAACGAAACAAACGAGTAGATTTCAATCACTAAACTTGAGCATCAATCGAACTCAAAACAGTAGGAAAGTCATCAAAACGCACACACACACAATTTCAACGAATATGCAGTAGGAATATCATGCGAAAATTTTATCAAAAATGAAACCACATATTAAAACGAAACCAAAGAAAAAGCGACAAAAATCCGTGAACGAACTATGGCTAACCTTTATGCTAACGATCCGACGTCGAACAATGTTGAACTTCTGATGAAACACAACTTCGTTCGCAACACTGTTTTGATGCTTGACTAACTGACAAGGACTCGAACGGAACCTCGACATACTTCCTCGACGTATGACTGAGCATGACCTCGGATGGCTGGTGTTTGGAGACGGCCTGAGAGACGACTATTTCAGGTCGTGGGGGAGCTGGGGTGGTAACGATGGTGAGGCTGGTTGGTTTCGTCGCCGACTTGGTGGTTTGTCGACGGACTGTGTATGTGCGTGTGACGGAGTTGCTGGTCATGAGGGTGTTGAAGACGAAGCTTAGGCGTGGTGGTTATGGGGATAACAGAAGCAGACTGGTCGCTTGGTTTCGACGATGAGGGAGGCTGGGCTGTTGGTGCTGGTTTGATGCTTGAAAATAACTGGTTTGAACTACTGTTTTCATGTTCTTAGAGCTGGTTTTACAGCTGGTTGCAACGGAGGTTGGAGGTGTTGCTGCTCGCTGCTGCTCGACAGAGAAGGGTGGTCGTTGGTCAGCTTTACGTCGAGCTGGCTTGGTGGTTCGTCGACGGGAATGGAGGTGGTCGTTTGGAGCTTGAGGGGTCGCTTGGGGTAGATGGTGGTGAGGGGGAAAGGAGGGCAGCCATGGGGGGTGGTTGTTCGAAGAAAAAGAAGAAGAAGGGCTGCCATGGAGGTGAGGGGGAAAGAGGGGGTGGTTTGGAGAAGATGAGGAGGAGAGGGGGGCGGGTGGTTTAGGATTTTCTTTTGGTTAGGGGATGAAAAAATGAAAAATAGAAAAGGGGGGTTTGTGGTTCGTTTGGGTTATGGGGCGGACCGGGTCGGGTCGACTCGGTGGGGGTTTGGTTCTTTGGGCTTGTGGTTTAAAATTGAAGAAAAGGCCCAATCCGATTTTCTTCTTCTTTTATTTCCATTGCTTCTTTTTCTTTTTTTTTTCTTAAAATAAAACTAAAATTCTAAATTAACCTATAGAACTAAATTAATTTATAAAAGTACTAATTAACTCTTAACAATTAAGACACAATTACATAGCAATTAACGATAAAATCACACAGTTTGGACATTAAATGCTAAAACTACGACGTACATTATTTTTATGATTTTTTGTTCTTGTAAAACAAACTTAATTGCTCCTAATTGTAGAATTAAATCCTAAATGCAAATGCGACATATTTTTGTATTTTTTATTAATCTAATAAATAAACATGCACAGACAAATACAAATAATTATCCAAAAATGCCACGAAAATTCTCAAAATTGCACACAAAGGAAAATTGTTTTATTTTGAATTTTTGGGAGTAATTCTCACATAGGGCAAAAATCACGTGCTCACAAGTGTTAGAGTTTAACACATATTGCAATTTCACGTTGGGGGATGCAATGTTCCTAGGCAGTTTAACCATTTCTAACATGTCTTTGCTTCGACCGCATGCGTCATTCCAGCTTACTTTGTTTGTGCCTCGTTTAGGTGTTTCTGAAACTTTCTTTATCTCTCTTTTTATTTCTTTCTTTTCCTTTCTTTTATTCACATTGCCTTTCTCTTTTTCTTTTTAGTGGTGGTCGAATCTTATGTGGATTGCCTACGTATCATGTCCCTGCATAAATCAGACCGCGCGTAGTTCTGCGACAAGTGCGGAGAATAAAGATACCATTTTTGGATTTTTCAACCTTTACTAGCAAAACGTTTTATTACAAGGCAAAACATTTTTGAAAGGAAATTGACAGACTTGATAGAGACTACAGACTTTATGCCAAAAAGGGAAATACAAACTCCGACGGACAACAGACTCAAACTATAAGGAAAATACAGACTCAAACTATGAATGTTTTAGAGTTTTGTATTTTGGCGCCCGCGGGGCGTCGTTCGGCCTCGCCGCAGGCTTTGGTGCAAGGCCCCTTTGCAGATCTTTCAAATCTTCCATGATCTGGTGGACATAAATCATTATTGAAGCACAGAAGGTGGTACGGGACATATCCTCACAAGCTAGGCACTTTATGGTGATGTAGTGCCCGATATCGTCGATTCTTCCCTTGATTCTGTCCTTTTCCATAAGCAATCGCTCTATTTGTTGATTCCGCGTCCCTAGCATTTGAGCGTTGTAAAGGAGTTGATCCTGAAACTCATTCATCTGTTTCTCCATTCGGGCCATTAGATCATAGTAGCGCTTCCTATCTGCTCTGGCATCTCGGGCTTGTCTGAAGATCCGCTCTTTGAGAGTGGATATTGTTTCTCTCAATATAGCGATATTCCTTTCATAGTCCTCCTTAATTTGTTGCATAGACCGTGCTCGCTCTTCTGCCTTCTTTATCCATTTCACCTGGATTCTCGCTAGATCAGCTTTAGATTTTTCCCAGTCTTCTTGATACTCGAGGACTTTCTTCTTTAGACCGTTTATGAGCCTTTCATCAACCCGGCTTCTCTTCAGGTTTCTGGTAGTTATTTTCATTTCCTGGATTTGAGTTTTGAGGATCTCGTTTTCCTGAGCTAGTTTTCTCTTTTCTCCCTCATCTGCAGCGATATGCAAATCTTTCTCAAATTTCAAATCTATAACTTGCTTCTCCAACTTGCCAATTGTAACCCTGTACTCGTGCTCTTTAGCCAACCAATCCCACTATTCTTGCGACGCCTTGACGAATTCCTGGAGATGGAGTCTTTTAGCCGGCCTTTCGTGCTCAAGTTCTCTCATGTACCAATCAAGGTATCCTGGCGCCACTTCGCCTTTGGCCTGATCCTGCACGCAAGTATCTGCTTTTAAATATTGGCATTCACTCCAGATCTGACGGACTCTTGCTTCAGGGAACTGTCCGTCAAGGCTAATCTCAATTACTTAAGCACTAAGATCTTCCTCCTGTGGCACTGTTTGGCATCTCCCGAGTTGTCTCAAAACCCGATATGGTACGTAAGGCTGAATGCTCTTGAGCCCCATCAATAGAAAGTGGGTCCTAGCTGCCGGCAATGGATGACCTCGTCAACGGGCAACCATCCTAGTGTCCACTGTATTTGGCTGGCGGTGAGGGTCCAAAAGAATGATGTCTACGCCGTAACTCCCTCGGGTAGACTGAGCCCCTTGATTCTTGTGTAGAACTCTTCTATGCAAGTTTTATTCGAGGAACCATAACTCAAGAGCTGGGAACGGTGGCAGAGATGCTCAGTCATCCATATTTGTAGCAATAAGTTACACCCCTCGAAAAAGTTCCCTCTGGCTTTGCAGGCTGTGAGAGCTCGGAAGATATCAGATACTATCATAGGCGCAAGAGTGCTTTCATCTTGAGTGAGCAAGGTACTGACGACCCCGACTATTTTTAGATCAATGTTTTCGTCTTTCCTTGGAAATACCAAAAGGCCCAAAAAGGTTATCATAAAAGCCACTCATCTATGCTCGTCCCATTTCTGACGGTTACTTTTACTGCATAACTTGTTACCCGAGTTGTTGAATCCTCCAACATGACCGTACTATCATATATGAAGCGCGGATTACAAAATCCTGCGGTCAAATCTAGGTTATGGACCATCCTGGGGATCTTTAACGAATCTAAAAACCGATGTACAGTGACAACTCTTGGAGCAACCAAGTATTTTTGCCTCAACGGAACTTCAGCATTTCCGATGTACCCGGCTATTTCCTCCAAAGTCAGAGTGAGTTCAAAATCGGAGAAGTGGAAGACATTGTGTGACGGGTCCCAGCAGGTGACCAAAGCTCTTATGATATTCCCTCGAGGCTAGATTTCCAATAAACCCGTAAGACCTTTTAGATATTTCTTGACCTCATCTTGCCCTACACTACCTAAATCATCCCACCATCGCCGCAACTTGAAAGGAATTTTAGTCATTATTCAAAAAGGTTCATTTTGCATCGTGATCATCCTCCACATTTTTAAGGAGATTAAGCAAAAAAGAAAATTTATTTGACTCAACCAATTGGCTTTTTTTTAAAAAAAAATCACAAATTAAAAGAAAGATCCGATTCTGAACACGGCCTTTCAGCACTTCGGGAACGAAGATTTTGAGGCTGGGTGAGTCAACCGGTCAAAAATCCAAAAAATGACTACAAGCGGCCGTTTATGCAAAGTCAGCCTTCCGGCATCCCTTTTGGGAACATTCGGCTATTTTGACAAAAACGGCGTCACCCGACTTATTTATGACGAAAATTAAAATTTTGACATTTTTGTAAAGGGGAGGTTGGACCCGATGAGGGTTGTCTACGCATCCCGCACCATATGAGAATCAAACCGGCGTAGTTCAGGTAAATAAAACAAACTTCTTTTGAAAACAAGACTCTTTTCAATGGCAAATAAAACCATTTTTCATAAACAAAACCCCTTTTTTTTCATTTTCTCAAAAATCCGACAGAGCTTCTACGCTATTTGGACATTGATATTTTTCAAAACAGGCGATTAACTACCTCTATCTCTCTTTCCTCAAAGTATTCAAAAGCCGATCAGCATGCAAGTCCGAAGCAAACAAATGCACAGGTAGTAAGTTGGATGCATCAGGATGGTCTTTTGTCGTTTTGGTACACCTGTCCTAGACAGACCCAACCCCTGTGTTGAGCCTCCAAAGACAAATGCACATGATGCAAATAAGCGTTCCTACTAGGGATCCGGCATGAAGTCAAGTTATTCTAGGTTCGTAACCTGGGTATTTGTTCTAGACTGTGTACCCGAGCGGACAACTCGAGTCGAGGAGGGGCTACGTACCGGGGACCCGCGAGATCGTCCGGCTTTGTAACTTGTCCGACCTCTTTCTTATTTCAGGGTATGACACTAACAGAATAGGGAGTCTCAACCAGTAAGTACATCCCCGGAGGTGAGAAGAGAAGGGTTTCGTAGCAGTTTATATACAGTTCAGATAATATCAAAGCGATAAAAGCAACATTTTGCACATTTAGGCCAAAACATGTAATAAGATCAAATAATAAATGAATCCAAATAATAACAATTATTCCAGGCTCGAATTCTTGAACCCTGAACCAGAGATTCTGGGTTCGGTCCCCAGCGGAGTCGCCAGAGCTGTCACACCTCCTTTTTGCCTACGCCTGCAAGGGCGTAAAGGGAGTTTTTCCAATTAAAGGACAATCGAAACGGGATTTATGTATTTAAGTCAGAGTCGCCACTTGGGAGATTTATGGTGTCTCAAGTCATCGGTTGAATCCCGAATCGAGGAAAAGATTGACTCTGTATTACAGTCCGCGAACCAGAAATCCGGATAAGGAATTCTGTTAACCCGAGAGAAGGTGTTAGGCATTCCCAAGTTCCGTGGTTCTAGCATGGTCGCTCAATTGTCATATTCGGCTTATTTATCTGATTTTAATACATGTTGAACTTATGTGCAAATTTTAACTTTTTACTGCTTTTATTATTATTATTATTTTAAAAGAGAATTGCAACGTTATTAAAACACGTTTTGAACCACGTCACATCAATGCACCCATGATTTTGGACACGTTTTAACATCGTTGAGATTTGGATTTGGGTCGCATAAATGCGCACCCGAGTTTAGGGAAGTAATATTATTAAAGGCGTGCCTAAAGCGACTAGTGTATTATTATTTTGGATAAAGCCGTGAAATTTTGCTAAACGGCCTATCCGAAATCTAAGTAATTTTACCAACACGTATAGAGGGCCCCGTAGCTTGTGTACTTTTGTTTGTCGAGGCTCGTCTCATTCATTATTTTTAAAGGAATTTGCAACGTCGTGGAAATGCATCTCGAACCACGTCACAATCAATGTACCCGTGATTAGCGACATATTTCAACTCCGTTGGGATTTGGATTTGGGTCACATAAATGTGCACCCGAATTTGAGAAGGTAATGTTATTTAAAGTACGCGCCTAAAGAGATTAACGCGTGGTTATTTTGGGAAAAAGGCCATGAAGTTCACTAAGCGGCAGATCCCGAGTTCTAAGTAATTAATACATACATTTATGAGGGCCCCGCAATCTATGCGTTTCACTAGGCAAGGCTCATCTCGTTTATTTTAAAAGGACAATCCTAAAGTGACTACATTTCTATTAAGTTCGTCTCTAAAATAAAAGAGAAGAAGTCCTAATTAGTTAATATTATAAAAGCGGGTTTCGAGTTCAAGTTCGAGTCCAAACAAAAGGACGGACCGTTTAATTTGAACCTGCTACCTAACTCAAAGCCCCAAACTTATATTGTGTTAACTATATATGAAAACCTTTAAATCAGGCCCAAATTAAATGGGCCAACTAATTCTACTTGTGAACGAACAACAACCGGTGGGCCTTGAGGCAAGCCCAAAACCGAATGGGGCATGCCAAGCTGCGTAGGAGAGATCGAGGGATCGAGCCCCTGAAGTAAAGCATTTACTTATTCATTTGCATGTCATTAGGTAAGCATCCTGATTTTATAGTGAAAGCAGTACGTCGTTCTATTTGGACCAACTTGAACAAAATAACCACAACACTCTTTATGGACCAATTTTAACATGCCATGATGTAGCAAATAAACAGTCATATTTTAGTACAAAACACATGACGACCATTACTAAAGGTTCATTGCAATGTGAATCGCTTTCAAATGATTTCACGAAACAAATTACCAAAACTGAAATTAATCTAACTATCCTATTAACCTAACATAAAACTAAATACAACCCTGCTCGAGATCACATGCTTATATACATTCAAGACATATCGAGTGATAATCTAGCTAATAAAGAAACAGTTTCAGTTTATTTATACAGTCATGTCAAATAGAACTAACAGCTGCATTTCCATTTCATCTCAACTTCAACTTCAAATTCGAGCTTACATCAACACAGGTTTTTAGAATGGGTACCTGGATAGGGAATACAATGGAGAAGAAGAAGGAGTGATCAGCACAACAGATAGCACAGCACAACAGCAACAAACAGCAACACAGTGACAGAACAAACCAGTAACAGATTTAAAAGGAACCAGCAGAATTCCAGCAAACCTAATAAAACAGTAGCAAATAACCAATAGCAAACATAAACACCCAGCAGAATTCCCAGCAATACCAACAACAGCACAAACACCCAATAACTGACCCCAAAAACAGCTTGATAGCAACCAAATATCAATCAAAACACAAGCAGAAACACCCCTGAGATTCAGTAATCAAGAAAAACTCAAAAATACAACTCCACAGTTAAAGCTGAAACTCTTTTTAGTTTCAATGGGATAGCACTAGTTGAACTAGACTAGCTCTTAAAACTCTCTTCCAGTTTTCAGAATGTTCAAACCCTTAAGATTTCCCGAGTCTTTTCTCTTCTAAAGTCTGCCCCAAAGAACAGCCAGACCAGACTAAAAAGGTCCCCCTCCTAATTCTGTCCAGACCCCTATTTATACCCAAACCTCAGCCCTTTCCAGCTCTAAGGAGCACTTAGCTAATTAAGAAAGTATTTCTGCCCACTACTACATGTTTTGTTCTCCTTTTAATTCACTTGTTCCCCACTAGAGTATGTTTTGTTCCCCACTAAAATTCTTTTTAATTTATTAATCCCACGCGGATATGGGCAACCTATTTTTCTATTCAAATCCCCTAAACCTTGTGAAATGGTGCCCATGATCCCTTACACAGCCATCAACCCCCCCACTACTGTTTTAAACTATTTCATTAGTTTAATGGTACTTTAGTACCCTACTGTCAGAATATTCAACTAAGCCATTTGCTACACTGATTCAATTATCTAAATGAACTGAATTTAAACTCTAAACACCTCAGCTATAACCAATCCAGCCTATCAAATTCCAACAATGATTCAATCAGAATTGAAGCCGTATGAATCAAATTATTATCAGGTTTCAAGCATGTAAAACTAATCGACGACACTTATCCAATCGACTACACGAATTACAACACATACAATCAATAGCAAATAATCAGAATTGAACAGGCACACAGGTGATTCGAGTTGTATTGATAGAGCAAGGATTTATAATAAAACTTAACTAGTCGATGGAGCTCATTCGAATCGATTATATAGTTTATTACATACTCGACCATGACCAGAACAAGTTCGACTAAATAAATAGTCTTTGAAGAAGGACAGAATCAATCGACAAAAGAAAAATTGAAAAATCAGTAAAACTAAACTATACAAATAAACATGCATTTACAAATACAAAATGGAACAAACAGGAAAGGAAGAATACCTCAAGAACTCGGAAACTGGACGACCCTGACTTGGATTCTGAATCGGACTCTTTGAGGTCGAACGGACCTTACTAAGGTCGATTAGACCCCCAAATCATCCTTTAATTTGGACAGACTTCAACTTTTGGTTTTCTAGGGTTCTTGGGGGTTCGATTTGGGGTTTGAATGGTTCTAGCAAGATTCGAACCAGGCCATAGGTATTTTGGGCACGAGGGAGGTCAGGGGGTGCCGTGGTGTGAGTTTGGGACTGGTTTGGGTAGGTTCAGGTTCTGCTCGAATCTTCGATTGAAGATTCGAGAAGCTGGAGGTTGATTCGAGACAAACGGTTAACGGATCCGTAAAGAGGAAGGCATGGAGGTTCAGCGGTGTTAATTTGGCAGTCATCGGAGTCGGCTCCGCCGGGTTTTCTGGCGAAGGGAACAAGGGCGGCTAGGGTTTAGGGGGTCATCTCTGAGAGAGACGATAAATTGGGGGGTCTGGTTTGGGGGGGCTGGGTAGAGATTAACGTTATATAGGGAGGGGTGGTTTAATCTTGGCCGTTGGATCAAGCACGATCAACGGCCTGGATCAATTCATTTAAAGGAAACGGTGACGTTTGGTCATGAATTGAGACCGGGTCGACCCGGATTGAAATGGATCGGGTTATGGGGGAAGGCTGGGACCGTTAGATCATTGGGAACAGACGGATCGGATCAACTTGCCTAAAATGGCGTCGTTTCAAATAATGTTGGGTTGAACTGAACCGTCTAATGGAAACAAATCAACGGCTTAGATCTGAGGCACCGAAACGACGTCGGTTGGACTGTCTGAGAGACCAGGCTTATTGGATTGGATCGTTTGATATGATTTGGGCCTAATTTTGCATTGAAATTGGCCCAGTTCCGATTTGGTCCAATTTTTCACTCTTTTCTTCTTCTTCTTTTTCATTTTCTTTTAATTCCTAAAACCTAAAATTCCTAAATTGTAAAACCAAGCTTATTTTAAAGAGATATTGATTAACCCTTAACAATAATTAACACACAATATCAAATAAAAATAAAATCACACAATTAAACAATAAAAATGACAAAGCTACCAAAATTCATATTTTTGTGATTTTCATTCTTTAAAATAGGACATGGTTTAATTAATTCAAAAATGCAAAATTAAATCCTAAATATGTATGCAACATATATTTTGGTATTTTTCAATTAATTAAAACAAGATAAACATTCACAGACAAAAATAATTATCCAAAATATCACGCAAAATTCTCAAAATTGTACCCAAAGGCAATTTGTTTTATTTTTCAATTTCTTTTGGAGTAGTTTTCGTGAAGCAAAAATCACATGCTCACAAACATATGTCGGATATACTCAATCAATTGGTAGATTTGATATCCTTGAACCGTCGAACTTTGGTGTATACCTAGCTAGCCATATGTCACACAATCAACCCTTAACCGTCTTTGGTTCTCATTGTTGTGTTCGTTTCAGCCATGAACACCCTCCGGTTTCATAAGTGCGTAGAGAACTGGCCTTTACACCATTCTCCTTGAAGCGGCTTACACTTCACACTCATATAGGTGATTCCTAAATGTGTTATCCCGTAGATACACTATTTGATATACCTCATATCAAACTTAGAAACCATTAAAAAGTCCTTACACTTTATCTTTGGTACTGATTATTGTCTTCATCATGAGAATGGACCAAAATTTTATTTGACAATGTTGAATCGTCACTAATGACTTTGTTTGATCTCCTTGAACCTAGATCTTGGGATCTCCAGTCTTCTAGATAGAGTTACTGCCATAGTGACTTGTCCTCGGCCATAGTCCTATTCCCTTTGATGACTTCTCAACCGCCTCTTTGGGTAGGCCTTTTGTAAGCGGATCTGATACATTATCTTTTAACTTTACATAGTCAATTGTGATAAAACCACTAGAGAGTAGTTGTCTAATGGTATTATGTCTTCGACGAATATGACAAGATTTTTTGTTATACATAACGCTCCTAGACCTTCTTATTGTTGCTTGACTGTCACAATGTATGCATACAGGTGCCATAGGTTTGGGCCAAAATGGAAAGTCTTCTAAGAAATTCTGGAGCCATTCAGCTTCTTCACCGGCCTTGTCTAAAGCTATAAATTCAGACTTCATAGTAGAGCGGGGCGATGCATGTCTGTTTGGACGACTTTCAAGACACTGCTCCTCCACCAATGGTAAAAATATATCCACTTGTGAATTTTGATTCCGTTGATCCGGTGATCCAATTTGGATCACTATATACCTCAACAACTACGGGATAATTATTGTAATGCAATACATATTCTTGAGTATATTTTAAATATCCCAAAACTCATTCCATTGCTATCCAATGAGCTTGGTTGGGATTACTTATGTATCGACTAAGCTTACTTATTGCACAAGCTATATCAGGTCGTGTACAATTCATAATGTACATCAAACTTTCCAACACTCGAGCATATTCCAATTGAGATTTGCTTTGACCCTTGTTCTTTACAAGAGTATGGTTTAAATCAATTGGTGTTTTTGCTTCTTTAAAGTCCAAATATCTGAAATTTTCAAGAACCATTTTAATATAATGAGTTTGAGACAAAGCTAGACCTTGAGAAGTCAGTCTGTAGGATCTTAATTCCCAAAATTAAATCGGCAACTCCTAAGTCTTTCATATCAAACTTACTAGTAAGCATGCGCTTAGTAGCACTTATGTTAGCAATGTTGTTACTCATTATCAACATATCATCCATATATAAACAAATAATGACTATTTGATTTGGAGTATTCTTAATGTAAATACATTTGTCACACTTATTTATCTTGAAACCATTTGACAACATTGTTTGGTCAAATTTAGCATGCTATTATTTTGGTGCTTGTTTTAGTCCATAAAGTGACTTAACAAGTCGACACTCCTTCTTTTCTTTTCCGGGAACTACACACCCTTCAGGTTGTTCCATATAGATTTCTTCCTCTAAATCTCCATTTAAAAAGGCTATCTTTACATTCATCTGATGGATTTGAAGGCCATACACAGCGGCTAACACTATTAACACTTGGATAGATGTAATCCTTGTTACTGGCGAGTATGTGTCAAACTAATCAAGACCTTCGCATTGTCTAAACCCTTTAACAACTAATCTTGACTTATATTTGTCAATAGTTCCATCAGCTTTCATTTTCCTTTTGAAAATCCATTTAGAACCCAAAGGTTTATTTCCCAGAGCAAGATCAACCAATTCCCAAGTATGATTACTTAATATGGATTCTATCTCACTATTGACTGCCTCTTTCCAATATTGTACTTCCGAGGAAGACATTGCTTTTTTGAACGTTTGAGGCTCATTTTCCAATAAGAATGCCATAAAATCCGGTCCAAAGGAAGTAGTTGTCCTTTGATGTTTACTACGTCTTGGATTTTCCTCATCAAACGTACTTTCTTTTGCTTCTTCCTGAGGTCGCTTAGATTTTTCCTTAGACGACTCACATTCCATTTTATACGGATAAATATTCTCAAAGAATTTAGCATTATCCGATTCAATTACCGTATTAATATGAATGTCGGAATTTTCTAATTTATGAACCCGAAAACGATATGCCTTACTATTTGTTGCATATCCTACGAAAACACAATCAATGATTTTTGATCCAATTTTTACTCTTTTGGATTTAGGAACTTTCACTTTAGTCAAACACCCCCACACTTTAAAATATTTTAAGTTGGGTTTCCTTCATTTCTATTTTTCATATGGAATGGATTGCATTTTTCTATGGGAAACTCGATTCAGTATTCGGTTTGCTGTAAGAATAGCTTCCCCTCACAAGTTCTGAGGTAAGCCAGAACTTATTAACAAGACATTCATCATCTCTTTTAACGTTTTATTCTTTCTTTCCGCAATTCCATTAGATTGTTGTGAGTAAGGGGCATTTGTTTGGTGAATAATGCCATTTTCAAAACATATTTCTTCAAAAGGAGATTCATATTTGCCGCCCTTATCACTTCTTATCATTTTGATTTTTTTATTTAGTTGCGTTTCAACTTCATTTTTGTATTTCTTGAATGCATCAATTGCTTCATCTTTACTATTAAGTAAGTAAATATAGCAATATCCAGTACTGTCGTCAATAAAAGTTATGAAATACTTTTTCCCATCGCGAGATGGTATTGACTTCATGTCGCAAATATCTGTGTAAATTAAGTCTAAAGGATTTGAATTCCTTTCAACTAGCTTATAAGGATGCTTAACATACTTTGATTCCATACATATTTGACATTTCGAGTTATTGCATTCAAACTTATGCAATACTTCCAAATTAATCATTTTTCGTAAAGTTTTGAAGTTGGCGTGCCTTAAACGTTCATGACATAAATTATTTGACTCAAGCAAGTAAGAAGAAGCTGAAATTTTATTCATATCAATGGCAATTACATTGAGTTTGAAAAGGCCCTCAGTCAGGTAATATTTTCCTACATTCATTTCATTTTTACTAACTACAACCTTGTCGGAAACAAAAACACACTTAAAGCCATTCTTAACTAGAAGTGATGTCGAGACTAAATTCTTCCGCATTTCAGGAACATGAAGAACATTATTTAGAGTTACAATCTCGTCATAAGTCATCTTCAAATCTACCTTGCCCATTCCTTCAATTTTTGCAGTAGCGAAATTTGCCATAAAAACTGTTTCGTTGGGTCCAGTGGGAGCATAAGAAGTAAACAACTCCTTGTTAGCACAAACATGTCGAGTTGCCCCCGAATCAATCTACGATTCTCTAGGATTTCCGATTAGGTTGCATTCTGAAAGCATGGCACATAAATCGTCTATTTCATCATTCTTCTTAAACAAATTTGCTTGCCTTTTCTTTTTGTCCGTCTTTGGTGCACAACATTCAACAGCCTTGTGTCCAACATTTTCACAGTTGTGGCAATTACCTTTGAACTTCTTTTTGCTTGGGTAATTCTTTGGTCCAGACGGCTTCTTTCTCTTTTTGCTTGTCGAAGCTTCCTCAACAATATTTGCGCTCATTATTGTTGAATTTCCACGACACTTCTTTTCTGCAGCATTGTTGTCCTCTTCAATCCTTAGGCGAACAATAAGGTCTTCAGGCGTCATCTCCTTGCGCTTATGTTTCAAGTAATTCTTAAAGTCCTTCCACATTGGTGGCAACTTTTCAATAAATGCCGCAACTTGAAACGCTTCATTTATGACCATACCTACAATCATAAATTTAGGATTAATAATATAATCAATATCTGTAATAAAAATATTGATTCGATTTATACCTTCGGCAATGAGGTCATGAACGATGACTTGTAATTCTTGAAATTGAGTTATGACAGACTTATTGTCCACCATTTTCAAGTCCAAGAATTTTGAGGCAACAAATTTCTTTAGTCCAGCATCTTCCATTTTATACTTCTTTTCAAGAGAGTTCCACAACTCTTTCGAAGTCTCCATGATACTGTAAACGTTGTACAAGCCATCTTCCAAACAACTCAATATATAATTTTTGCACAAGAAGTCAAAATGCTTCCATGCCTCCGTGATCACAAATCGCTCATTATCCGGAGTCTCTTCTCCCAAGACTGGAACGTCCTCACTAATAAAGCGTTGTTGACTAAGAGTGGTCAGGTAGAAGAACATTTTCTGCTGCCAGCATTTGAAGTTCATGCCGGAAAATTTTTCGAGCTTTTCTGCCGGTGCCATTGCCGATCTAGGTGTTGTGCGACTTGAAGACGTCGTAGTCATTGCAGCAGTAGTAGAACCACTTTGTTGTTCCATACTTATTGTCATTTTTCTATAAAATAAATTGACACAAACAAAATTAGTATCCCGGTGAAGTTTTTATATCTTCAAACCGAATACAAACAACCGAGTTTTTATATCTCGGATTGAGTAGAAAGTCACCAAGACTTTAATCTCAAACTGGAGTAGAAAATCTGAAGATTTTAATCTCCAGAACATGAGTAGAAAATCAGTACGATTTTAGTCTGCTAAACCAGAAAGTAAAATGAATACATAATTTAAATTCCTTAAGCTTGTAAACAGTCTGTATTCAAAAAACAGTAAATCAACAAACATTAGTTTAAAAAACAAAGCAGAAATAATTCCGAGCCCACAAGTTCTTTGTGCTTCCTTAAGGAATTTAATCCCCTCACAATGCCGAAGCCGAAGCCGAGCGAGCGACGACGCGAGACATCACTTCTTCTTAACTCTTTAAGAGCTAGAAGATGAGCTTCTATATATATATATATATATATATATATATATATATATATATACACAAAGATTTTCTTTCCTTCTTCCAATGAGGGACAAAGTGTATCAGTAAAATGAACTAATTCAAAATTTCACTTCCCTCCATTTCTTTTTCCACCGTTTTCCATTCAGACATCTTTTGTTATTAATAACAAAAACCCAACAATTACTTCGTACTTAAGTAAATTGAGATCCTCAGTTTCACTGTTACTCACCAATAAAATATTATCGAAAATTTAATTTTTAATTGTAAGGAATTTAAAAGTTAGTAATCATTATCATCCCAACAAATGAATGATTTGCAAAGTACTTAAAACATTTTGGGATGCAAATTGGCCGCTAGTGGATAAGGGCTAAGGAGATTTTGGCATGCAAAATGAGAAAGGAAAATGAAATAATACTTCCTTCGTTCAATTTAAATAACACAATTTCCTTATCAGTCTATTTAAAAAAGAATAAAATATTTCTACAATTGAAAATAACTCAACTCTTTATTTTACTTTTAATGAAAAATTTTTATAACCACATAAATATCATGGCCCTATAAAACTTTTTCCCTTGAATTTTTAAAATCACAAATTTCAAAAATTATTTTTTACTCTTAAATTCTGAATCGAGTCAAACTACTTCGTCAAAATTGAAACACGTGGAGTATTAGTTATTGTGTAAGAAAAGGAAAAGAAGGGAGGAATAAGTAGAAACAAGAAAGAATTGAAGGACTAGAAAGAGAAATGCACAAAGAAACCCACCGTTAGAGTTCTTTGTGCTTCCCCACGAAGTTTTAACGACTCTTTCTTTCGAGTCTCCCCTTCAAAAACGCACTCTCCCACATTTTTCTCCCTCCACTTTCTATCTACGTATCTCTCTCTCAGAAAAACTTCGAATTCAATTCCTTCATTCTGCATGTTCGAAAAATTCAGTAAAAATTCGTAGAACAGAATTTGCATAGAGAATAATGTCATTTTCAGATTCAGAAACGTCCTCTCATGGCACAGAGTATAGGAATTTCAAGCATGTCAGCCGTGATCGTAAGCAATTATATCGCATTTACTTCAAATTTCTTATTACTCAACACTTGTGAAATCAATGCTCAATTTTTTTTGAGAATTTGCGTTCGTAGCATACTAGCAATCCAACTAGTTTTGATAAAAGACTTTCCGTCCGTTAAAATCCTGATGACAGATATTAGATGCGATGCCTTTTGGTTCCTTTTACAAATCAGTTGCTTTAGTGTGATGGTTTTATTTTTCTATTAGGTCGTATAATTGCCATGAGAAATTTTTTGAGTCACACCTTATAATCATTGGTATTAAAAAAACTATTGCAATTTAGATGCTAATTACCCCCCCCCCCCCCCAACAAAGGAAACATGGTGGATATTCAGAGACATGCTTTGTGCAGATTTGACCATAACTTCTTGGATTTTAAGTAGGAGCTGATGAGTTTTGAACCTTTTGGTTCATACTTTAGTGCCTTAAATTTAAAAAAATTAAAAAAAGGGGGAAGGGTATGTGGAGGCTTGCACAACTTTTTTCCCTCTCTTTGAAACTTCACCAACTGTACTAAGTTATTGGTGGATTTTGGGTTGCCTTCCTAAATATGTAATAAGCTGAATCTTTAACGTTGATGCACAACGAGTAGCGGAGAGAGAATTAATGTCGAGCAACGCAACACTTCATGAAATCAGTTAGGCCATAAAAGCCATTTTACCCATGTGGTGTACAAGTCTTCTAATAAATGCAGTGTGGAGTTCACCAAGCAGTTGGACTATTGAAAAGTGGAAGAAGAGAGATGCAAACGGGAGACATTAACTAGTGAAATCATCTAACGTTTTGCTCTCATCTTTTCAATCCGGCAACAAGAAATATGTACGAAGAGAAGTCATGTGGAGTAATGAAGTGTAGCCTAAGATTTCTAATTCTATTGCAGCATCGACTTATGTCGATACCACCAGATTACTGATTCTTCCTGATGCATTGAACTTTCTCCTCCTCTTTGTCCCGTGATCTCTTTGGGTGTGCATGGAGCTTTACACTTTCATTAAATGGTTTTATACTAATGCACTGACGTGTTGGTGTATTTTTGTTCTAGGACTATTACATGAAATGCTTGGATCTTCAGGTTCAGGAGATTCAAGATCTTCATGGAAGGTATGTTAAAAGGAGGGATTTGTTACATGAAATCAGTTTGTTAAATTTTATTTGTTATCTTTGAAACAATTATATTCTCTTTATATTTCATAGTCTTAAATACTTATTCGCAGATCTTATCTCTTGTCTAGGGAAAGCTATTATTTTGTTATGTTGTGTTGTGAGCCCTACCAGCTTCAATTTGGTTTACCTTGTGCATGAAGTGCTTCCCAGCTAGTGGGGTTAGGGGGAGAGTGGTGTATACCGTATGCAACCTTCTCCTTACATTTTTGCAAATAGGTTGTTTCCACTGCTTGAACTGTGAATCAGAGGAGAAACTCTACCATTGTGCCAAGACTCGCTTGCTATGCTGTCAACACAAACTTCTAAAATATGTCTTGTTTACCCATGTTATCAAGTTTTGAAATACATGGTTTGTAATAATTTATCTTACCCAATACAACTTGATTAATTTGACGTGAATACTCTAACTTGTCATCTGAGTCATTTGACAATTGCTTGATCATGTATCGGAGCAAAGTTTCCTGTTGAGCATGTCAATAGTCAAAGTGTGCATGATCAATTTGTGTCTGTTGACAAATACTTTTTATGGTATCCGATGACTTTCAAAGCTATTACATTACTTCTTATCAAGATTAAGCATCAAGTATATTTAGACGTGTTTTTCTTCATATTGGTCTCAAACTCTTTTAAGCCATTCCTAGATATGACATTAAATGTGTGAACTTGAAGTAAAATAAAAAATAGCATGTAGAGTCATGATTGACTGTCTAATAACATGGGCATGCGTCTTAAGGAAAGGAGACTGCTTATTAGCTTAGATGGCATAGCTTGGCACTTGTACTGTAAGCTAAGAACCTCCCCTTCTCCACAAGGTAGGGGTAAGGTCTGCATATACACTACCCTCCCAAACCTCACTTGTGGGAGTACACTGGGTATATTGTTCTTGTTGTTACTGTATCTTTTGTAATAACCATTGACATTTCTAAATAGATTTACTGTTTAGAGATAAAAAAGCGGGGGCAATACACATTGTAAATTTTACAGCAAATACAAAATAATCATTAGATAATCTACGACGTATCGTTAACACAATACTTCAAAATAATTTTCATACAGAAATATCATTGTATTATTGCCCACGTTTCAGTTGTTAATTTTAAACTAGATTACATTGTCTAAATATATTTATAATTTTCAATTACTAATATGGGGAGAAGTTGAGGTATTCAAAAAAAGTATGATCAAACGAATGAGCTTCCCTGTTGTTGCAACATCCTGCTACTGTCAAATAAATACTATACAAAACAGTGCATCGAAGAGGGGATTTAGGAATGATGTCTTCAGTGGAGGATTGAGTGAATCAACTAACATTGTTATTTGTTTCTGGTGACAACAATTTGAATTGGAGACAGTAAAATTTTGAGTTACAGGCTGCACTTGAAACTATGCCTTTTGCTGTCATGCTCTAAGACTTTTCAACACCATGCACAACCTTCACTTCCTTGTTGCTAGGTTGACTGAATTCCTTCTCATGTCTATGGTGCTTTGTATACATCTAATTATATGATGATGCCAATTTATATCTTTTTGACGTATCTGCTCAACGTATATCTTTTCATATCATGATTGTTATTTAACATTAAACTATAGCTATTTGGTACATGTTCTGTGGAAGACTGTTCTGTTGATTTAAACTTGAGCGCGTTGGGAAATTGCCCTTTTTTGGAACTTATTCTCTGCTGAACTACTTTTATGCAGGTTCTTATCATGGATAAAGTAACGGTAAAAGTAATGTCTTCCACATGCAAAATGGCTGATATCACAGACCAAGGAGTTTCATGTGAGCTTCGCATATAATGAATTTTTTAGTTTGTCTGCGTCATTGTAGTTCTAGTTGACAAATCTACCCTCACAAAATTATCAAACCCCTTCGACAACCAAGAATAAAGAGCATATTTCAATGAGAAGTGAGTGCTGACTAGTTTCATTAGGTTATGTTTCCGCTTATAAATTTCTATGGAGAAAATAAAATGTTTTTGGCCCCACACAAGTTAAGACTCTGTGATCTCTAGTTCTGTTCAGTCACATAAGTCTTATTGAATTTGTCACCAAACCCTGGTGCAATGAGTCCCAAAGCCCGATGTAATCATTAGTTGTTAGTTCTTGAAAATTTCCTGATTCATTATGTGTATTTATTATGACAGTGGTGGAAGATCTTTTTAGAAGAAGGCAACCTTTACCAACAATGGATGCTATATACTTCATCCAGCCGTCAAAGGAGAAGTATGATCTTTTTTTCAACACCCCTTCTCTACATAATCATCTCTGCTTGATTTTGTACACAAAGCATGAGAACTGTGTATTTCCTTCATACATGATCTTTAATGTTCTATTCTTCACCTCCATTGCCCCTCACCCTTACCTTCAAATTACCATATGATTGTACCCATTTCCAAAATTTTCTGCTCATCATCTGTGCAGTCATAATTTTGAATTTCATATCTTGATTAACCTTTATTGGATAAGAGCAAAGCTGGTTTGCATTTAGAAACATCGGGTCAGTTAATTCAGTGATTCTTGTCCAAAACATCGGGTTCCTTTTCCTTCTGCAGCACTTAAAAAAATGAGAACTAACCTTTAAATTTTGAATTTGCAGCGTTGTCATGTTCTTGTCCGATATGTCAGGAAGAGAACCTTTATACAGGAAGTATGTGACAGGATCTCGTTCTCTAGAAAATCTAGTGCACCGCACTTGGTTTAATGAAAGTGAATCATCTGGTTCTTGTCATCTTACTTCTATTATTTCCCTATTTTCTTCAGAGCATATGTATACTTCAGTTCCCCAATACCTAAGGACCTGGTTGCCCGCATCAAGAATGACACAAGTGTAATACCCCGTATAGGTGCATTAGGAGAGGTAATAATCATGTGTCTCTGTCTACAATACTGCGCGCATCATGTAATTGATATCTTCACAAGTTTGACTGAATCTTCTTTTTCATTTTTTTTCTTTTCCTTTTTTGCACAATGCAGATGAATTTGGAGTACTTCCCAATAGACAGCCAGGTACTTCGGCAAATATTTCGACAAACAATTTCTCGCCTTACTTGGAGCATTTAGTTCAATATCTGTCTTTAAACTGGGACATTAGAAGAATTTTACAATTTTGATGAGTGAAAAATGATGCAGCAGATATGAAATGAACCTGGATCGATAGAAACGGACATAGAAGATTCACATAGCCGACCCCAACTAATTGGAATTGAGTAGTTGATCTGTTGATTGATGTAAGAATTTTGTAGATTGCAACTTTATTAATATGTCAGCTTTTATCACAGGGATTTGTCACTGACCATGAAAGAGCACTTGAAGAGTTGTTTGGTGAAAGTGCTCAAAATTCCCGGCGTACTGATGCTTGCTTGAATGTAATGGCCACAAGAATTGCCACTGTTTTTGCTTCACTGAAGGTAATTTTAAGCTTCACAAATGTGTGACTTGCTCTTTCATCTGAAGTTTTATGTAAAATGTACAAACCAAAAGACTACTGGTACTAGCTTTTTATCAGTTTATGTTACCATTATTCTGTCAAAAAGAATTTGTTGATAAAGTTGGTACAGTTGTGACTGCTCTTTAGGTAAAGTAAAGAAACTTTGGAGGTATAAAAGATGTTGCATTTTCATATATGTCTTCGAGTTCTGTATATCTTCCACTTACAGTTCCCAGTGACCAACTTAGTTTGGCTAAACCTCTGTCTTTACATCCAGGAATTTCCTTTTGTGCGTTATCGAGCTCCCAAGGGACGTGATGGATCAACAACAAATTTCCGTGAATTAGTTCCTGAAAAGCTCGCTACAGCTATATGGAACAATATCACTATGTATCGGTCTAGTATTCCTAATTTTCCGCAGAAGGAGACATGTGAATTACTGATTCTGGACAGATCTGTTGACCAGGTTTTGAAATGATTTTGTTGATAAATATCAGTCAGCCCGGTCTTTTTTCATTATTATTAATATAACGACAAATCTTCTTGTTTAGATTGCTCCTGTGATTCATGAATGGACATACGATGCCATGTGTCATGACCTGCTTGATATGGATGGAAATAAATACGTACATGAGGTACGCATTGCTGCATGTTCTGGATCTCTTATATCAAGATTTTCCTGGTATTTGATCGAAATGTATCTCACATCAGGTTCCTAGCAAATCAGGTGGTCCACCTGAGAAGAAGGAAGTTCTTTTGGAAGATCAGGATCCTGTTTGGTTGGAGCTACGGCATACTCATATAGCTGATGTAAGTTTTAAGAATTTCCTTATTCCTTTGATGCTTGTGAGTGTCATATGTTACTTCTGCTCCTAACTTAAAGACTTTACCAGGCTAGTGAACGACTCCACGACAGGTTTACAAACTTCGTTTCTAAGAACAAAGCAGCACAGATGGAGCAGAGGTTGGTGTTTTAGCTGTAAATGATAAAATTTTATTCCTTTGGTAAATTTGTGAGGGACCTGTAACATAATAGTTATAGTACGTACTGTGCTCCATGTCTGTGGATGATGCATCATTCAGTAACTTGTAGTAAGTTCAGCATGAGATGTTGTTCTGAGACTTAATAAGTATCAAGAGGTTGAGGGACTCTGCCAAGTTTCTCAATCTCAAAAGTAGCTTATTTCAGCAGTTTCTTATTTTCATATTTTGCTGATTAGCATGTTATGTGCCTGAAACCTTTGACTATATGCTATCATGATATTTCTCATGTTACTATGGACCAATAATTTTAAGAAGCGCATAGCATCAAATAATCATTCACCACTGAATCTAGGCATGGTATAATTCTAAGCTAACACTCTATTCTTAGGGTTGTCTGTTAACTGGCAGATAACAAGCATGGAAAACTTGTCTGATCAGAGAGCCATTGACGACAGAGACTTGAGCTTGAAATTATAGCTTTTGCTTTTCATACACATCTTTTAGATAGCACATTAGTTGTTTACTTCATTTCAGAAACAGTTGCACTCTATATGTGTGTGTACTTTTAGATTTTTTTTTTTTTTGAGGTATTCATTTACTTGTAAATTCAACTGGAATAATTGGAATGCAGTGAAGAGGCCAAGGTAATTAATCTAGAGCGTCTTATAATTGTTTTAATTGTGACCAATTGATCATAGCTGTGATTTATTAGCTATAAGATGAGTAGATGTACGAAATTTTATTCATGATACTTCCATTTTTCTGATAATCACTCAACTCGTATCTACTTTTACATAGAGATGGAGGTGAATTATCTACACGAGACTTGCAGAAGATGGTCCAAGCTTTGCCACAGTATAATGAACAAAAGGAGAGACTCTCTATCCATGTTGAGGTTTGTTCCTTTGTACTGGATCCATGTGCAAACTTATTCCTCTCTTTCAAAGAGCAAACTTAACCGTTTTCGCCCTTCTTCACAACTAGTTATTATGGAGTAATACTTAATAATTCTAAATGCAAGTAAATCGTACTTGAATAGAGACCGACTGTAAGAAATTAGACATTGACGTACTTTTGAATGTACAACTCTTAGGAGCTAGTTTCATTGGTTTAGGTTTGTATTCTAAATTTGTATAATCCCCAACAACACACCAGCTACTTCTCGACTCCATCGGCAGTAAACTAGAGCTTATGAGGATGGTCATTATCTTATTTGAATACAAAATCTACTGAGGTGTTTAAGAGACATAACAGCCTCAATGCCATTGGTCTTACCGATGTTGAATTCCGTATAGGTATTCTTTGTTTATTTAGGAACAACTGAATTTTGACTGTGATGAACCTTGCCTGCAATAAAATGCTGGAGTTTATTTCATTGCTTGATTGATCAGATTGCAGGTGAGCTTAATAAAGTTATCAAAGAAACGGGTCTTCGGGAACTTGGACAGCTGGAGCAGGATCTTGTCTTTGGCGATGCAGGAACGAAGGAAATGATCCATTTTCTAAGGACGAAGCAGGTGATAATGTTTATGCTGGCTCAGAATACAAGTATTCAAACTCATTGTAATTTCCACTTCCAGGCATGGTCTTTGTAATAACTTCGCAGCATGTAGGATACTGCAGGTGAAAATAAATTACGCTTGATGATGATTTATGCATCTGTTTATCCAGAAAAATTTGAGGGCGACAAAGCAGCAAAACTGATGCAGGTATTTCATGCATGCTTATTTCTTAAAACAGTCTTATTCCCGTCTCTAGCATATCATTGAACTTTTGTTCCAACGATCTAATGGTGGATTTGCATGCCTGTATTATATGGACACGTAATAAAACAATTGGGGATTAGCAGTTCATGCTGTTGCTTTAAGGGAAGAAAGAATCTTCTGAAGAGAAGTGGAATGGTTTCGGTAATCCATTGAGAAAGATGATGCCCAGAAATCACTAAAGAAGCCATAAGTGTCGGAAGAATATGATATAGGACGTCACAAACAATAAATTTTTCCAAGTTAAAATGTTGGGATTTCTACGCGGTGTTCCAAATAATACAATAAAAAAAAGAAAAAGAAAAAAAAACTAAGAAAAAGTTGTTCTTATGAGCAATAATGCAATCGGCTTAAGAGAGATCAGGTTTCTGTTTTGACCTTTCGCATCGTTTTTTCAATCAGATTACAATTATAATGTGTCACTGAATGTAGTTTAGGAATTGTGAAAAGAGTAGGTCCAAGAAAAGTTCTAATTTATGGAACAATTTTACCATATGAGTTATCTCCTTTTAGATCAATGCTCTCAGGAATTTCCTGGCCTCCTTGGATAATATTTTGAGAATGAACCATTTGAGAAAAAAGTTCTCAACCAGATGTTTTTATGCCATAAGAAAATATTGTTGGTCAAGTTACATTTTCATGCACAAGGGTAATTCATCTCTCATCCATTTATCCATATTCTAGTCCTAGAATCAACTTTTAAAGTTGTAATTCATTGTCTCAAATGCATGGATATACTTTATATTGGTTCATCTGTACAGCAAATTGAAGCTAAGGAACCTTTGAAAGTTTTAATATAGATACTTTTTTTTCTCTTAGTTAGCAAAACTGTCACCTGAGGATATGAAGGCTGTGAAAAATATGAGAATGCTAGAGGGTTCAGAAAAACGGAAGGCGTCAAGTGGAAGCTTCTCCCTGAAGTTTGATTCACAAAAGGTAAACATTAAAACTTCCCTGGAGACTTCAGCTCATTATGCTAAAATGAGACCTGACAGTTGCTAGAATTTGTTGCTTGCATATTAGAAAGGGAAAGCAGCTAGACAGGATCGAACTGGAGAGGAAGAAACATGGCAGTTATTTCGATTTTATCCCGTGATAGAGGTTCGTTTTAAGACTTCCTAATCCTCCTTGAATTTAATTTTGCAGAAGTTAACTGACAAGATATTTTCATCTTTAGTTTAGTGCTTTAAGATTGTTAGTGTAAGAGTGTTGCAGTTTCTGCTGCCAGCTGTGATTAATCTAGATTAAGTTGACTTTTAGTGTTGGAACAGGAAACTAATGGTTGACTTGTGACCAGATAGGTTTTAACTTCAAATTTCTACATGAACTGTAGAATTTAAGTCCTAATTGACTGACTTAATCCACGGAAAATATTAGAGGGTAATTTGACTGGAAGATCTTATTTATGCGCCCAATAGAAGATACCTTCCCAGTACTTTATTTAAAATGGAATTTGCTTAAGGACCAATTTACCTTAATACCACTGGAGGGTTCTAAATTATATTCCAGAAACTTCCATACTTGGAATCGCAAGGTCCAATTGACCTCACCTTTCTTATTGGAACTCTATTTTAGAGTTTGGGAACTACAATGCTTAGAAAGCGGGCATGATGCTTTCACAAAAGATGCTTTTTAAACTGCCATTGTGCGACAGCGGATACATTCAGCTTCCATTAGTTTCCAACTTTCTGAATGCTTTAATGTTTAATCAAATAGCTCTTCAAATGGCTTAGCTCATACTTCATACTTACTAAATCATATAACCAATCCGCTTCTTCCAGGAGTTGGTTGAGAAAATGTGTAAAGGTGACTTGCCTAAAGATGATTATCAATGCATGAACAGTCCTCAACCAGCAACTCGTGAGGTCAATGGATCTTCTGCAAGGAATGCCCCACCAAAGACTGCTGAATCTACTAATCCACGCTCAGTGAGATCAAGAAGGACGCCAAATTGGGCACGTTCTCGTACTTCTGACGATGGATATTCAAGGTTTCCCCGTGGAATATTGTCTTTGATAGATTTTTTTTTTAAATCCTTGAAGATCCAGACCTCGTTGATTTCATTATAAAAATATTGTCACTTTTCAGAAACATGAGTTCATTATGCTTTCCTCACCTTGTCTTGTGCTTTTTGTTGTAATTTTTTCTAGCGACTCCAATCTCAGAAGTTTTTCAACTGATTTTAAGAACATGGGACAACGGATATTTGTTTTCATTATCGGTGGTGCAACTCGATCTGAGGTAAAACCTTAAATTTTAATTTCCATCCACTGGCTTTCCATCTAGTGAAGGCTTAGGCCTCTGAAATGGTATATTGTTGATATTCTTCTATGCAGCTTAGGGTTTGTCACAAACTTACATCTAAGTTAAGGAGGGAAGTGGTCCTTGGCACAACTAGTCTGGATGATCCACCTCAATACATCACGGTAATATTACTTCATCCAGGAGTTTTTTGTGATGCGCCTTTTGATTTCGATTTTCTAAGAATTCTCACAATCTTCCTCTCTAGAAAAAAGATGTAGAATAACTCTTTTACATGCTTGCAAAACATTCATCCTAAAATGATCAATCTTGGCATCAGTCACTCAGAGACTTCAGGTTTTTCAAGATAAAACTCCAAGATTCATGAGCTAAAATTTAAGTTTTACATATGATAAGTTGGTCCATTCCAGATTAACCACTTCACTTTTAGTTGTATCTGAATTTTGGATCTACTAAAAAGTCTCATTACAAAGTCATACAAACAAAGCTATTTATTAAAAAAACGTCTGCTTATGATGGCATACAAGCAAAGTTATCCATTAATCTCCGATAGGCCTTCTCCTCATTTCAACATCCAAATTGTTGTAACTGCAATCTGCTGATGAAGCAGCTTTCCAGGCTATAGAGCTTTAAGATTTGCCAAAATTAGGAACTATGGTGATGGCTTACATCTGAAAAATGACTTAATGCATTGCCTTCGTAACACAAATAGTCAAGAGAAATATATCCTCAGTCTGAACTCATTCTTCTCATCTTGTTTTACAGAAACTGAAATTGCTATCAGAGAAAGAGCTTTCAGTAGATAGCCTCAGAATTTAATATGGTATTTGGGATTTGTAAACTACATTTTTGGTTGACACCCGAAAGGTCAGTGAGAAAGCTAACTAATTGTTGTTTTATGTTTTCTTCTCCTTTTTCTTCCATTTGAAGAAACTACTGGATCCCCTGCCCTAAGCCAACTTTCTTCATATTTAAGGGTGCAGGGTGCAATATATACTTAAGGAGCACATTGTTGGTTTCTGATGCTTTTTTAATTGATTTTGAGGGAAGAACTTGATTCATTGCAAAGACAGATCAATTTTTAAAAAGGCTTCATGGTACTGGAATTTACATATGGCAGTTGGATTACTGCTTTTATACTAATCTTGCAGCTTAGGTAGAAGAACCATCTTTGGGATTGGAAAATGATATAGAAACTTACGTCCAACATTCATGAGGCAGTGAAGGAGTTTGAATGCAACTTAGTTTTTTTGTTTTAAACTTCAAACACAAGCAGGATTGCACTCTTGAATTTTGTAATTGTACTAAATTTAGTTGGTCAAGTTTGTCTCAAGGCATGTGTTTAAGGAAGAAGATTACTTGTATCTGTTTCTTTTATGAATTTTCTGTTTCAATACACTGTCTTTAATGCCTTTGGTCGATGATTGGTTCAACGGGTACCTTCTCAGGTGATCGAACTTAAATTCAATTTGCGTGCCACAATGTTTTAGTTATACAATCCTAACACTACACCTAATACCAATTACATGATATATGTTAGTAAACTGTATTTGTAAAATAATTTTGAAGAAGATAAAATAACGTATAAACAAATATGTAAAAGAAAAAGAACTTAATCCGACCCCACTAAATTCACAGTGTTTCCTTAAGAAACTTAA